>NW_027437180.1:38635000-38950000 GCF_033239565.1 Halichoeres trimaculatus | reverse complement strand
CCAAATTTGCACATAGAGGTGAATATTTACAGAAGTTTTCTTATTTACACACCTTCTCCCTCCACAGCCAGTCTCATGTGTGTGTGTATGTGTGTGTGTGTGTTTCAGATCATTAAACAGTGCCAAGTGATCCTGAACTTCTTGGCTGCAGAGGGCCGGCTCAGCACGCAGCATGTGGACTGTATCTGGGCGGCAGCTCAGGTGAGGAAGGACAGGTTTACGCCTGACCCACACAGCGTGCTCACACTCCATGTTTCTGCTGTTACAGGCTCCAGGCTGTGACGGAGAGGCAGGGTTAGCTCAAATAATCTGCTTCAATTTAAGTCGTTTCAGGTTTTTTTGTTTGAAAAAACAAATCTTCAATCAGTAAACTTAAAGCCAATATCAAAGTTGAACTTCTGGAGCTGGAAAAACAGACCTTCTGACAATAACCTTTAACCTTCCCCAGCTGCATGTTTTCGTACACTCCAGATTCAGACAACTCTCGTCTGTTCAACACTTATGATCCCATAAACTAGAATTCAGAGTTCAAAAATTGTTTTCCTTTTTCTACGAGTTCTGGATTTTATTTCAACCCTAGAATTCAAAACATTTCTGAGCCCATCTCATTCTAGAACTGTGAGTTTATGTCATTCTAGAATTCTTATTGCAATCATAGAGTTCTAAAATTCTTACTTTTATCTCGTAATTGCAGAATTCCAAATGTGACACAAAGCCTTGTTAGAGCCCAGAATGAAACAAGTTATTACATTTTGGGTTTCGTCACATTTCGAAGTAACATTTTGGGCTCTAACAAGGCTTGTATACCTTTGTAACATTTTGCATCAGTTATTACATTTCAGGCTATATCACATTTCTATAACTGCATTTTGGGTTGTCTAAGGGCGTATTCAGACCTGGACTGTTTGGTCCACTTTAAACGGACCAGGGTTTGTTTCCCACGCTGGTCCAGACTTTTCATGCAGGTGTGAATAGACACAAACGAACCCTGGTGCGGACCAAACAACCGGACCGAGACCCACTTTTTGAGGTGGTCTCGGTCCGCTTCCAAACGAACTCTGGTGCGGTTCATGGTTCTCCGGTGCAGGTCTGAATACAAACCAAGGTCCATCAGAACTAACTACAGGATACATGCGCCTTTTGGGCCTATAAAGCCACCGTAACCTGACCGTCTTTGGTTCATACCTGATCCTCCGTCTTCTGTTTAGCCACGCTGTTGCTAGCATGTTGTGGGTCAGGACACGCAGAGCATAGCGCCTCCTTGCTGTGATCATTGGTCTTCCTGTTCCTAAATTGTAAACGGTGTTGTTAAGCTGCTTTGAAGGAGCTGCTCTTGAAACTGAAAATGATTTAGCAGCTCTAATAAGAGCACAAACACACATGTTTACCTCCATTTCCAGGTCTGCACTCTGTGTGCCGCCCTTTGTCAGTGCTGTCCAATGAGAGCACTGATCCTCACACACCTGGATGTGTTTACAGAATATAGTCCACTTGTAAAAAGTACAATCTGAATAGGAACCGCACCAAACGAAAAAAATAAAGTCCGCTTTTGGTCCGGACCAAACAAGTGGACCAAAGGACTTTTCTGGTCTGAATACAGCCTTAAAGTGATCCTCCGGGATGGAACAAGTTGGGTCCTATCACAAGGTTTAGGGCAGAAATTACCCCCACAGCAGTGTTTTTGTGCAGCAGAAGCCCAGAGCGCTCGCACCAAACACCCCCTCCCTGCTCCTCTGCCGGTTTCCTCTGCACTCAGACGGGCCCATATTTTACTTGACCAAAAACACAAATAAACGGACTCCCACCGAAAAACTCTGATATGGGTCTGCATTCATGCTTTATTTAGAGAATTTTCAGCACGTTACTTTCACACAAAAACACCGCTAAATAAGGCTCTAGTTCTCATCGTGTCTCTTCGTCCTGGCAGACTACCTGCATTTGTTTATATCTGGCACGCCGCGCGGACTGATACACTGAGCGGCGAGCACCTCTTAGCCAGCTATGGCTCTGCAGCAGAGGTAGCGCCGTTTTACGACACAATGAGAACTAGAGCCTTATTTAGCGGTGTTTTTGTGTGAAAGTAACGCGCTGAAAATTCTCTAAATAAAGCGTGAATGCAGACCCATATCAGATTTTTTCAGTGGGAGTCCGTTTATTTGTGTTTTTGGTCAAGTAAAATATGGCCCCGTCTGAGTGCAGAGGAAACCTGCAGAGGAGCAGGGAGGGGGTGTTTGGTGCGAGCGCCCTGGGCTTCTGCTGCACAAAATCACTGCTGTAGGGGTAATTTCTGCCCTAAACCTTGTGATAGGACCCAACTTGTTCCATCCCGGAGTATCACTTTAAGGTTTCAGTCGTTATCTTTCAGGCTCTAACAAGCTTTGTGATTCCATACACAAAATCCAAACCATGGCTTAAACCTGCGACCCGTTCTAGAACAGTGACATCAATCTCACAGTTCTGGGATATGGAATGTGACCTCAAGGTTCTAGATTTCTGAGTCACAACCCAATAATCCTCATGTTTTGAGAATTCTCCTAATTCTGAACTCGTACTTTTAATTTCGGATTCTTTAATGGCGTTGAGCTCAGGATGCCAGAATTCCTTAAATCTGGCATTACTTTCTGATTCCAGAATTTGAACTGACAGTCTCATTAATCTAGATCTATAATATGAATCTAAAAGTTTTTGAATTGTGAATTTTATCTTGCCATTCTAGAATTTTAAAAAATCCAACTTGGAAACCCATAAATTCTAGACACTGTTTGACATTTGCTTATTGAATGCTGACATCAATCTCAGAATTCATCAGAACTCCATCTGTTGATTCCAGAAGTAGGACTTTGATTTGTTGATCTGGTAAAATGACTGTTATCTCATGTGTCAGATTTTTTGGGCTCACATGTTTTGTGGCTCTGATCCTCTGCTGCTTTGATCCCTTTGTTTGTAACACAGGTTAAATCTAGACCTGGAGGTTGGTAATGATGTCATCGAGTTGTTTTTCTGTGGGTGTAGTGGACTAGAGACACACTCCTGTCCTCTGGGGATCGAACTAAACTCTGCTTTGCTCTCTCAGCTGAAACACTGCAGCCGATACATCCACGACCTTTTCCCCTCACTCATCAAAAACCTGGACCCAGTGCCTCTGAGACATGTCCTAAACCTGGTGTCAGGCCTGCACCCGAGCGCGCACACCGAGCAGGTACACACACAGACACACACACAAGCACATACAAACACGCAAAGCTGGAGAAATCCTCTTAATACCAGTGTGGTTTTTACTCTACAGTGTTAGTTTTCTATGATTAATGTGTGATCATGTCAATGACCCTGTGTCTGTGACCCTGTGTCTGTGACCCTGTGTCTGTGTCCGTACAGACGCTGTACCTGGCCTCCATGCTGATCAAAGCTCTGTGGAACAACGCTCTGGCGGCGAAGGCTCAGCTCTCCAAACAGAGCTCCTTCGCCTCCCTGCTCAACACCAACCTCCCCATGGGGAACAAGAAAGGTCAGTGAGGAGTCCAGAGGAGCTCCAGGAGGTTCAGACTGAGGAATAAAAAGCGTCTCTGATAGTTTGTTCACGGGGCAGTGGGGAGCAGCCACAGGTCCCTCAGTCCGTCTCCTTTCTGCTCTCAGGTTCACCGGCTGCCAGTCCAGACAGCAGCGACAACAGCGACACTCAGCACAGCGCCGGCAGCGACATGGAGATGGACGAGCAGATGATGACGGGCAGCAAGAGGAGCCAGCAGAGGCTGTCAGACACAGAGGTACACACACACACACACTAACATAGAACACACGTCGTGAGTCCCTGTTACATGCTAATTCAACCTTAGATTTTAGAATGCTCACTTTAGTCTCAAACTCTAGAATGCATGAAAGAATTCTAGAACCCCGACTGTGACCACTGAATTCTAGAACTCGTACATGAATCCCAGAGTGTACAATCCTGATTTTAACGGCAAAGTTCCAGACCTTAAACTCTGAATCAGAAAATGACGACTAAAGTGGTGAAGTTCTAGAATTTAATCTCAGAGTTCTTGAATGCTGATCTCAAAACTCACGAATGGGAACTTGGCTCTTGGAGCTCTAGAGTGATGATCTAAATCTGAAAACGTTAGAAACCTGACTTTGATTCCAGGATTCTTTAACATTAACCTTAATCTTAATTCTAGAATTTACGTTGTGGTGTCACAGTTCTGGAATCTAGTCTCAGAATTCTAGAAGAGACACTTTAACCACATGGCTCCAGAGGTCTGACTCCAGTCTCAGGATTCTGGTGTTTTTCCTTCGTGGCTGACCCTGTGGTTTGTTGTGCATGTCGTCAGGAGTCGATGCAGGGCAGCTCTGATGAGACGGCGAACAGCGTGGAGGAGGGCAGCAGCGGGCCGGGCAGCAGCAGCGGACGCAGCGAAGCCTCCAGCAACGAGGCCGCCTCCAGCAGAGCCAGCCAATCAGCGGGCAGCCCTGGCAGCGAGCTGCACTCCGACGACATGGCGGACAGCGAGGCCTTAAAGGAGGAGGAGGAGGATGACGAAGAGGATGACGAGGAGGAGGATGATGACGACGATGAAGAGGAGGAAGATGAGGGGAGCCGGTCAGCTACAGAGGGGGGGCAGCAGAAGGAGCACATGGAGCAGACTGAGTCCAGGAAGAGGAAAGCAGGGGAGGCGCTAGGGGAAGGGACGAGCCAGGGGGCGGGGCCTAGTGGATCAGGGGGTGGGGCTAAAGCCAAAGGCCTTCCTTTTAACTCAGAGACCTCTGCTGCTATGGCAGCAACATCGTCCTTAGAGGGCCGGATGAGGATGTTGGACACTTGTTCTGTGACGTCGTCTGCCAGGCCTGAGGGGGCGGAGCCTCAGCAGCAGGCGCCTGATATCGGGCCCTCGCAGATGGTTCAGGGGCCTCAGGAGCCTACATGTTTGCCTCGACCTGGGGACTTCCTGGGAGAGGCTATGGGCAGTGAGCTCTTCAACTGCCGGC
Organism: Halichoeres trimaculatus; assembly: GCF_033239565.1. Taxonomy (NCBI): domain Eukaryota; kingdom Metazoa; phylum Chordata; class Actinopteri; order Labriformes; family Labridae; genus Halichoeres; species Halichoeres trimaculatus. The sequence continues at coordinate 38,945,020 of NW_027437180.1, read as the reverse complement.
GCTTCATTGGCCCCCAGCACCACCACCATCATCATCATCACCATCACCACCATGAAGGGTAAGAACGCCAAACTCTGCGCTCTGATGTCGCCAGTGGTAAAATTCACAGGACCAAACATGTTTTGTTACTTTAGCTGATGAAAGACACAAAGAAACAACATATTTGAACATAATCAAACTGACCAGATGCTACATTTATAAAGTGTAAAAGTGATATGAATGTATCATCACTTAAAGAATCAACAGTTAGGGCAAAATAACAGAAAATATATCGTCGTATCATCAGATGAAGATCTCCGTGGGTCAAAAAGGCAAATAAATAAAAATGTGTCCTCAATCTTTTCACCTGCAGGTCAAACAGTTCACTCCTCTGCCCTAACACTATCTGTAGCAGCTAACGCTAATGCTAACGTTGGTTTAATGGACTCCTCGTGGTTTTCAAACAAGGTGACAGTTTAATAAAAAGACTAAACGAGTCCTAAAAAAGCCCAGGTAATCTACACTCTGGTCAGTAGGTGGCGGTAATGCACCTTCAGCTAGTTACCAACCGCTAAATAATCCTACAAATAGGAAGAAGACAAAAACCTGGAGAGAAACTGATACAGGAACGACGCAGCACAGAGCATCGTTTAAGGAAAAACGCTGTGGACGCTTTTCCTTATCGATTTTTATAGATTTTATGGATTTGTTGTTGCAGCCCCAGGTCTTATCCTTCGTCTCCCCACAGACCCATGGTGGAGGACATGCTGAGCGCCGACGACGTGAGCTGCAGCAGCTCCCAGGTCAGCGCCAAGTCGGAGAAGAACATGGCCGACTTTGACGGGGAGGAGTCGGGCTGCGAGGAGGAGCTGGTCCAAATCAACTCCCACGCTGAGCTCAGCTCTCACCTCCAGCAGCACCTCCCAAACCTGGCCTCCATCTACCACGAGCACCTGGTGCAAGGTGGGTCACCCCGGGTCATGAAGCGGGGTCGTTTGGCCCCTAAAGCAAAGCTGCAGACGCTAACGTTGGTGCTTCCTGCAGGTCCGGCTGTCCACAAACACCAGTACTCCACCAGCCACGCCGTGACCGACATCAACCTGGACAACGTCTGCAAGAAGGGCAACACTCTGCTGTGGGACCTGGTGCAGGACGAGGACGCGGTACGACTGCCGGCTCTGCCTTTCCCTGGAGTCATTTGGTTTCTGGTTTCAGGGACTTGATTTGGTTTTTTCTGTCTGCTCCTAGATCCATCTCTCCGAGGGTCTGATCAACGAGGCGGAGAAGCTGCTGTGTTCGCTCGTCTGCTGGTTCACCGACCGACAGATACGAATGCGCTTCATCGAGGGATGTCTCGACAACTTGGCTCATCACAGGTGGGAGAGAGACCCAGGTGAAGTCGTTTCTCTGGATTTGAGGTCTTCAAATCGGAACCACTTCATTTCTTTCCCCTCCTTTCTCATCCTCCTCTCCTCAGGTCCGTGGTGGTTTCCCTGCGTTTACTACCCAAGCTTTTCGGCACTTTTCAGCAGTTTGGCTCCAGCTACGACACCCACTGGATCACCATGTAAGTCAGTGTTTCTGGCATGAGCAGAAATGTGTTGAACAGTCAGACTAATCCCTCCCTCTTAAGATGCTCAACACCTCCTAAACGTTTGTTGGCTCCATCAGGTGGGCGGAGAAGGAACTGCACATGATGAAGCTGTTCTTCGACAACCTGCAGCACTACATCCAGGAAGTCCGCGAACACCTGCACAAGTTTGCACTGTGAGTCTGAGTCACTGAGTCACTGAGTCACTGAGTCACTGAGTCTGTGAGTCTTGATAAAAACACAAAATATGAAATAAATCTTTAAAATAACCAGATTTAAAACCAAGAAATGAGATTACAATTCAGGGTTTAGGGGTAACCGTGTAGGAAATGAGATTAACAGTCATAAAGATGAGGTAAGATTTAAAACTTGATAAAAATTTTCAGTTATGGAAAGAAATCCAAAATAAGCGTTCAAGTGTTCAAAGCGTGAAATAAAAATCTGAGATCAGACATAATCTGAGATACATGTCACATTAAACACACTTTAAGCTCTCTTATCTGTGTGTGTGTGTGTGTGTGTGTGTGTGTGTGTGTGTGTGTGTGTGTGTGTGTGTGTGTGTGTGTGTGTGTGTGCTGCAGGTACAGCCACAGCGCTGAGGTCCAGGTCCGTCTGCAGTTCCTCACCTGTGTGTTCTCCACGCTGGGATCACCGGACCACTTCAGTAAGACCCACACAGACAGACAGACAGACAGACAGACAGGCAGAGATATATAACCAGGTAGAGAGACCGACACACAGACAGACAGGGAGACAAACAGGCAGATAGACAGACAGGGAGGCAAACAGACAGACAGAAAGACAGACAGACAGGCAAAGAGACAGACAGGCAGAGAGACAGACAGACAGACATGCAGGCAGAGAGACAGACAGATTGATGGACAGACAGACAGACAGACAAACACACAGATAGACAGACAGGCAGGCAGAAAGACAGGGAGGCAGACAGACTGACAGATAGACAGACAGACAGGCAGGCAGAGAGACAGATTGATGGACAGACAGACAGAGAGACAGACAGGCAGGCAGACGGGCAGACAGACTGACAGATAGACAGACAGACAGGCAGACAGACTGACAGATTGATGGACAGACAGACAGGCAGAGAGACAGACACACAGATAGACAGACAGACAGGCAGGCAGACGGGCAGAGAGACAGAAAGACAGGCAGACAGATAGACAGACAGACAGACAGAAAAACAGACAGACAGAAAGACAGGTAGACAGACAGACAGACAGGCAGAAAAACAGACAGACAGAAAGACAGGCAGACAGACAGAAAGACAGGCAGAGAGACAGAAAGACAGGCAGACAGACAGACAGACAGGCAGACAGACAGAAAGACAGGCAGACAAACAGGGAGCACCTGGTGTCCCTGGACCTGGATCAGAGGAGTTTGAATCAGTTACATTTAAGTTTAAATCTTTGTAGTTTGTACACACACACACACACTCCCACCCACCCCGCCCCACCCCCACCCAATAGGGTGGTCACACTACTTCAATATGAACCAGACTTAAGGCACACGCATGGCCCGCCTCTGTCAGGGTGAAGCTTTCTTTACAGGAAGCGTGATGTCATCAGAGTCAGCACAGTGAGCACTGCTCCAACAGACGTGTGTGTGTGTGTCTGTGTCTGTGTGTGTGTGTCTGTGTGTGTGTGTGTGTTTCAGGGCTCAGTCTAGAGCAGGTGGACATCCTGTGGCACTGCCTGGTAGAGGACACAGAATGCTACGACGACGCGCTGCACTGGTTCCTCAATCAGGTCCGCAGCAAAGACCAGCACGCCATGGGCATGGAGACCTACAAGCACCTGTTCCTGGAGAAGGTAGGGGGCGCTGCAGGGGTCTGAAAGTGTCCTCAGGGACTGCATGAACTTTGTCTCTGGGTTTGTCCTCCCAGAGTCTCTAAAATATCTGAAACAGAAAACAGAGAAAGTCTCGTGCTGGGAGGTCAGCGTGAGTTAACGGCTTCAAACAGCAGAGCTCAGCCACTCGCTGCACTGGACTAACAAGGCTTGGTGCATTGATTTATAAAGGATGTCACAGAATATTTTTAATTATAATAATTGTTTGTAACATGTACTTTTTCCCAGTCAATCCGTACTGTCTGTCAAACATCTTTAACATTTCTGGCTTTAACCGTATTGAAGGGCTGCATTTCTTTGGTAATGTATCTGTCTTTGAGCGCCACCATTTGGAGCTTTTATTTCTATTTACTTTGCCGACCAAAAGCCTCAGTAAGAGCAGATTGTCAAAGAACAAGGCTCCGCTGCACCTCCCCTTCTTCTTCTTCGTCGCCACTATTTTCAAACAAATGTGACATATCAGCTCGTTGGTGTTCATGAGCTCACACTTTGTTTATTCTGATAAAAAACAAAATATTCCCACACTGGGACTGTGGCAGGCGGCTTAAGAACTGTATCTTTCGTGCCATCACTCATATTAGCGTGTGTTTCCTCCTTACCCCTCAGGACGCTTGCTTCAGCTCTCTCCGTGTGTACGCGCGAGCAGCCCTGTCTTCACCCCAAAGATCGCATTTTTGACAGATGCTCACTCCGCTATAAATCCGCTAAATCCGCTATAGAACCTATGCACCCCGATGTCAGGAAAGATAGACGTAGTGAGCCATCTTCTCATTCAGCCTCTTTGGTGGAAAGAGAGGAGGAAAACAAACATGCATGCACGTGTCAGTTTATTGAGGCTGGCAAACTTACCAAGGACGTTTTTATTTATCGTTCGGTTAATCGATTTATTAATTATCATGACAGGCCTAGCGCCTGCACAAATGTGTCAGGGCCAACACGTCCGGTGTTAAATGGTTAAAGAGGCGGTATCTGACCTTACGGTCTGACACACAGCAGATCAGTGAGGGGCGTCGCGGTCTCTGAACCACGTGGAGCTGATCCAGAGGGACCATAGAGAGTGTAACACCATCTATAAGTGTGCTGCTGCTGTCTGTCCTTTGTCATCAGTCATGTTTTCAGCTAGCCGTAAGCTAACCTAGCATGAACTGATGAGCTTCAGGGAGAAACAACAGGATGAAACCAACCTGTTGATTTCCGTGTGTGCGTTTCTGCAGATGCCCCAGCTGAAGCCCGAGACCATCAGCATGACCGGTCTGAACCTCTTCCAGCACCTGTGTAACCTGGCCCGGCTCGCCACCAGCGCTCTGGACAACGCCTCCAGCTGTGAGGTAAACACACGGTCCCTCATGTTCAGACACCCACCTAGATCCTCATTTGACCAGGTCCTGGTCCTCCTGAAGACTCAAGGCCCTTGACACTGGACTGTGTAGAGTTTGGGCATATGATTGGTTCAACTGGTGATTGTCCTCGTGTGTGTGTGTGTGTGTGTGTGTATGTGTGTGTGTGTGTGTGTGTGTAGCTGTGTGGCATGGACCAGCTGTGGGGGATCGCTCTGAGAGCTCAGTCTGCTGACATCAGCCGAGCCGCCATCCAGTACATCAACTCATACTACATCAATGGTGAGTCAGAAACAGGAAGTAGTTTGTCAGAAACAGAAAACAGTTTATTTTAAACAGGAAGTAGTTTGTCAGAAACAGGAAACAGTTTGTTTCAAACAGGAAGTAGTTTGTCAGAAACCGGAAGTAGTTTTTCAGAAACAGAAAACAGTATATTTTAAACAGGAAGTAGTTTGTCAGAAACAGGAAACAGTTTGTTTCAAACAGGAAGTAGTTTGTCAGAAACAGGAAGTAGTTTGTCAGAAACAGGAAGTAGTTTGTCAGAAACAGAAAACAGTTTGTTTCAAACAGGAAGTAGTTTGGCAGGTTTATGACGTCACCGTCACATGTTGATGTGAGTAGTTGAGTTGTTTTTCTAACTTGTCGTGTTTTTGGCGCCCCCAGCTGGTAAGACGGGCCTGGAGAAGGAGCAGGAGTTCATCAGGAAGTGTATGGAGAGTCTGCTCATGGCGTCCGCCAACCTGGAGAAAGACGCTCACTCCAGCCTGACCAGCATCGAGAGGGGGCTGCTCATGCTCAAAACTCACCTGGAGGCCTTTCGCCGCAGGTACGCTCCTCCCGCAAACCCTGAACGACGCCCGTTTCCACCAAACGCTTCAGTCCGGTTCGTCTCGGTACAGCACGCTCTCTGTGGCGCTCCCACAGACTAATCCAGGGATGTATCGCCAAACAACCAAGACGAGCCGTCCCACTCTTTGGTTCCCTTCTGTTGGGACCCCAGAGGGCGGAGCTAGAGACACTGCAGCCTGCTGATTGGTGGAAAGAATGGTCACTTCCTGTGTGACAGCGGCTGCTGTATTTCTCCTGGTGGCTCACAGACGTCTCTGAAACAAAGCTTGATTGATCTCTGTGACAAAGAGACACATGACAATCACAGAGAAGACGACATGCTGCATGTCTTCATCGGTGGTCTTTGTTTACGATGTCGCATTTTTCTTCCTCGTTGGTTTTATTAGTGGATACACTGCGGTGCTGTGTAGCTGACGCAGCTATCTGCACCCACCAAGGAGAGGTGTAGAAACACAAACAGGATCAGGCTTAACCGATCCAACCTGTACCGAACCGGGCCAATCCAAACTGAACTGCTTGGTGGAAACGGGTCTTAAAGGGACCTGGACGGTGTGTTTATGAGCCCATGTGACCACACTGTGTCTCCTGCTCCTGTCTGTCAGGTTTGCCTATCACCTGCGTCAGTGGCAGATCGAGGGGACGGGGATCAGCAGCCACCTGAAGGCTCTGAGCGACAAACAGTCTCTGCCGCTCAGGATCGTCTGTCAGCCAGCCGGGCTACCTGACAAGGTGAGGTGTCGTCGCGTGGCGCAGCATGTGGCGCTGCGAGTGGCTGCTGGCGAGGAGTGGTCTGACAGGAAGCTGTGTGTGTTTGTAGATGACCATAGAGATGTACCCCAGCGACCAGGTGGCGGACCTGAGGGCGGAGGTGACCCACTGGTACGAGAACCTGCAGAAGGAGCAGATGAACCAGCAGGCCCAGCTGCAGGAGTTCGGACAGAGCGGGCGGCAGGGGGGCGACTTCCCAGGTGGGCCTCTTTCTTTCCTCACCTTTGATCCTCTCCCAGAGCTTCTGTGACGTGTGGTGTTGTGACCCGCAGGCGGTCTGATGGGACCGGTCCGGATGATCTCCTCTGGCCACGAGCTGACCACAGACTACGACGAGAAGACGCTGCATGAGCTGGGCTTCAAAGACATGCAGGTAGAGTCTGGAGTCTTCTTTGATCCGTCACAGCCTGAAACCCTGATCAGAGCCGGGTCCAGGTGTCAGCAGGGGCAGGTCTGCATCACGCTCCTCTCTTTGGTCACAGATGGTCTTTGTGTCTCTGGGAGCTCCTCGGAGGGAGAGGAAGGGGGAGGGCATCCAGCTGCCGGCCTCCTGTCTGCCTCCTCCTCAGAAGGAGCACATCCCCATGCTGCTGCTCCTCCAGGAGCCTCACCTCACCACCCTGTTCGACCTGCTGGAGATGCTGGCCTGCTTCAAACCTCCCAGTCCCAACACCGAGAAGGTCCACGAGAACCCAGAGGTGAGTGTGACAGATCCAGGGCCTGCAGGTGGTCCACATCCAGAGACCTTTAAAGACCTGACTCAAACTGAACTTAGTCCCTCACTCTCGTAGATCGGGGTTGGGTTTGGCTTTTTGTGCCCAGGAAAGAAGCAGACTGATGATTTTATCAAAACAGGAAGCTGGATATCAGCCATAAAGCCTGAATGTTCAGAGGACTTTAACCTTTTTATTTCAGTTCAACACTTTTTATTTCCTCTCCTGTAACCAAAGATGAACCAGGAACTTTTAGTTTAAGGAACTTCTCTGAATGGGACCAGTTGGTTCCTGTGTCCTGGAAGTGAAGCTCTTTATCAGAGTCTCTGCCGAGCTGATGCAAAGGAAAGTTGTCCTGAGTCTGGTGTGCAGACGGTGAGCTGTACGAATCATTCAAAGCATCAGGTTGGAGGAAGTGTTTCTTCTTGTGTGGTCTTCCTGGGTCTGCCCCTCCCCCTGCTTGCTGCTCACTGCCGTCCGCCTCTGCTGATTTTTAATTTATTTATGCTTCAGAGGTGGTTTTTAGTGGCACTTTTCTCTTTTCAGGAAGACGACTAAATTCAGACCTTTGCTCCTTCTGGTTCCACTAAAGTTCCTGTTTGTAAAAGAAAACGCTGAACTGAGATAGTGACATCATTCACAGCCTCTTTTTCAGCCTGGGGTGGATGTGACCCTGGTTTTCACTGAAATAACTCCTCCTCTGTGTTCCTGCAGACTGCACGCTGCGAGGAGCTTCACCTCCACGCTGAGAATCTGTCCCGGCGGGTTTGGGAGCTGCTAATGCTACTGCCTACATGTCCCAAGATGCTTCAGGCCTTCCAGAGCATCTCGGACGAAACGGTGGGTCACTGCACCAAAAAACTTTATCTAACCTTTAAAAAATTGCTGAAATACTCAGAGAGAACAGGAAGTACAGCAAAAACAGGAAGTACAGCAAGAACAGGTAATACAGCAAGAACAGGGAGTACAGCAAAAAAAACAGGAAGTACAGCAGGAACAGAAAGTACAGCAAGAACAGGGAGTACAGCAAAAACAGGAAGTACAGCAGGAACAGAAAGTACAGCAAGTCCAGGAAGTACAGCAGGTCCAGGAAGTACAGCTAGAACAGGAAGTACAGCAAGAACAGGGAGAACAGGGAAGAACAGCAAGAACAGGAAGTACAGCAAGAACAGCAAGTACAGCAAAAACAAAGTACAGCAAGAACAGGAAGTACAGCAAGAACAGAAAGTACAGCAAGAACAGGAAATACCGCAAGAACAGGGAGAACAGCAAAAACAGGGAGTACAGCAAAAAAACAGGAAGTACAGCAGGAACAGAAAGTACAGCAAGAACAGGGAGTACAGCAAAAACAGGGAGTACAACAAGTCCGGGAAGTACAGCAGGTCCAGGAAGTACAGCAAGAACAGGAAGTACAGCAAGAACAGGGAGAACAGGGAAGAACAGCAAGAACAGGAAGTACAGCAAGAACAGAAAGTTCAGCAGAAACAAAGTACAGCAAGAACAGGAAGTACAGCAAAAACAGAAAGTAAAGCAAGGACAAGAAGTACCGCAATAACAGGGAGTACAGCAAAAACAGGGAGTACAGTATTTCCAGGAAGTACAGCAAGAACAGGAAGAACAGCAAGAACAGGAAGTACAGCAAGAACAGGAAGTAAAGCAAAAACAGGAAGTATAGCAAGAACAGGGAGAACAGCAAGTCCAGGAAGTACAGCTAGAACAGGAAGAACAGCAAAAAACAGGGAGAATAGCAAAAACAGGAAGTACAACAGGAACAGGGGGAACAGGGAAGAACAGGAAGTACAGCAAGAACAGAAAGTACAGCAAGAACAGCAAAAACAGGAAGTACAGCAAGAACAGGAAGAACAGCAAAAAACAGCAGAATAGCAAAAACAGGAAGTACAACAGGAACAGGGGGAACAGGGAAGAACAAGAAGTACAGCAAAAACAGGAAGTACAGCAAAAACAGGAAGTACAGCTAGAACACAGAGAACAGCAAGAACAGGAAGAACAGGAAGTACAGCAAGAACAGGAAGTAAAGCAAAAACAGGAAGGACAGCAAGAACAGGAAGAACAGCAAAAAACAGCAGAATAGCAAAAACAGGAAGTACAACAGGAACAGGGGGAACAGGGAAGAACAAGAAGTACAGCAAAAACAGGAAGTACAGCAAGTCCAGGAAGTACAGCTAGAACAGAGAGAACAGCAAGAACAGGGAGTACAGCAAGAACAGGAAGTACAGCAGGAACAGGGAGTACAGCAAGAACAGGGAGTACCGCAAGAACAGGGAGTACAGCAAAAACAGGAAGTACAGCAAGAACAGGAAGTACAGCAAGAACAGAAAGTACAGCAAGAACAGGAAGTACCGCAAGAACAGGAAGTACAGCAAGAACAGAAAGTACAGCAAGAACAGGATGTACAGCAAGAACAGGGAGAACAGCAAAAACAAAGTACAGCAAGAACAGCAAGTACAGCAAGAACAGGAAGTACAGCAAGAACAGGGAGTACAGCAAAAACAGGAAGTACAGCAAGAACAGAAAGTACAGGAAGAACAGCAGGAACAGGAAGTACAGCATATAGAGCAAGATTAGCAAGTGCAGCAAGAACAGAAGGTGAAGCAGGTAGAGCAATGTGAGCAGGTGGAGGAGGTTTAGGGAGAACAGGAGTGGATTGTTTCTTTGTGACGAGACCTCAGATCAAAGGAGGAGAAGGAAACGGCCAACATTTAAACTTCTGTGTGTGTGTGTGTGTTTGCAGAATGGAGAGGGCTTGTGCTGGAAGGAGCTGCTGAGGATAAAAAGTGCCCACAAGCTGCTGTACGCCCTGGAGATTATTGAGGCGCTGGGAAAACCCAACAGGCGGATCCACAGAGAGTCCACGGTGAGAGGGACAGATCCTACAGACCCTATGAGAGGGTCAAAACCCTATGAAGGGGTTAAAAAGGTTTCAGTAGCTATGATGCATTTTAAAAACACCAGGCCCAGCAGTTTAGGGTCTGAAGGTCTCTTCGGTCTTTAAATCTCTGGGGTTTCTGGTCTGGCGGTCTCTTCATGGGGGGAGGGGAAATCCACCACGCATGAACACTCTGTGTTTGTGATCTTAGGGCAGCTACAGCGACCTGTATCCAGACTCTGACGACTCCAGCGAGGACCAGATCGAGAACAGTAAGAACACCTGGAGCTGTAAGGTAGGACCAGAACCACCCGGTCACCCGTCGGTCCCTGTTGTTGAGGAGCTGGGACATGTCTCACCTCTGTCTCTCTTCCAGTTTGTGTCGTCTGGAGGTCTGCAGCTGCTTCTGGAGATCTTCAACTCTGGGATCCTGGAGCCCAAAGACCAGGAGTCCTGGACGGTGGTAGGAGACCCAGCTCCTTTGGAGGACTTTGTAGGACTTTGGGGGACTTTGGGGTGTGTTTCTCTGATTTGAGGGCAACTGTCTCTGTCTCCTCTGCAGTGGCTCCTGGACTGCCTCGCCTGCCTCCTGAAGCTGGTCTGTCAGTTCGCGGTGGACCCCGCAGACCTGGACCTCGCCTACCACGACGTCTTCTCCTGGTCCGGCCTCGCTGACAGCCAGAGGAAGAGGGCGTGGCCGGGGAAGTCCCGCAAGTCCACGGTGGAGCACGGGAAAGGCCTGCACATCCCGCGGCTCACCGAGGTAAGCGTGGTGTCAGCTGACGAATGATGATTCCTGTCAGGAGAAACCATCAGCTGATCTGTGTGCTGGTTCCCAGGTCTTCCTCAGTCTGGTTCAGGGCACCAGCCTCATCCAGCGCCTCATCAACGTGGCCTACACCTATGACAACCTGGCACACAGGTAACCGCACGAAAACTCTCAGACTCAACGGCTCCAAAGGCCCAGTGACTCAGACTCACCTTTTCCTGTTTCTCCCTCAGAGTCCTGAAGGCCCAGTCCGACCACAGGTCCCGTCATGAAGGTGAGACTTTACAGAAGTACTTCAGACCCAGGTCTCGTGTTTCAGAGCCCGGGTCGGCCTCATGAAGGCCCAGAAACGGCCCTGATCTTTGTTTCTCTCTGCAGTGACTCACTACTCCATGTGGCTGCTGGTGAGCTGGGCTCACTGCTCCTCCACCGTGAAGTCCAGCCTGGCCGACTCAGACCACCTCCACGACTGGCTGAAGAAGCTCACCCTGCTGGTCCCTGAGGTGAGCCGGTCCAGACCAGAACCAGACCCGGCCTGGCTTAGAGCTCAGAGTTCGACATTTGGGTATTTGAAAGTTCTGACCCTGAGCACAGAGGGCGGCTCCGGTCTGCCTCTGGTGTCACCTTTCCCCACACGGACTCAGAAACGTTCAGCGCGAGCAGGACCAGATCCTTTTCAGACCCACTCTCACCACTCAGAGTACTGGGTCAAGTCTAGAGGTGTTTTTGTTGTACCTGGACCGTCACATCAAGAAAGTACAGCAGCTGGTCCCAAATTTGGTTCCTGGGTACTTAACCCTTCCCTTTAAAAGCTCGTGGCGGTTCTTTCCATAGTTCCAGGAACTTTTTTGGGGCTGTATACCCCCCCTCTGTCCACACCAGGATCTCACACAGCTGTGACTGACCTGGTTTAATAACTCCTAAACATTGGTCAACAAGTGCTTTTTGACCAGAAGTTCCAGGAACTGTTGGTACCATGACATGAATTTCTCTCCAAGGAACTAAATAAGATCAATGTTGAGGGGGTATTCCTGGTTCTCTGGTTCCTGCTCTAGAAAGGAACAGAGTCCCTGTGAAGGTCCTTAGATCCTGGTCCATGTTCCTTTTATCAAGCAGGACCCTTCTTTTGTTGAAGAAAAGTTCCTGGTACTTCTGGCCTTAAAGCTCCCCCACTCTTCAAAAAGAGCTTTGATTTGTCAGAGTGTTCCTGACACAGCTGCTTCCTGAAGGTCCTGAACTTATCTGGACAGAGAGATTAACAACAAGGAACTAAATTTGGTCCAAATGGTTCCCTGTTCCAGGGGAAGTTCCTGCTGGAGCTGTGATGTGGTTTTAAAATCTGTTTCACGTGTTGTTGCTTTCAGCCGGCGGTCAGACACGAAGCCTGCAACGGCCTCTACAAACTCTCTCTGTCGGGTCTGGAGGGAGGAGAAGCCATCAACAGATCCTTCCTGCTGCTCGCCGCCTCCACGCTGCTCAAGTTCCTGCCCGACGCCCAGGCTCTCAAACCTCTGAGGGTGAGTGTCCCACACACCAACACGTCACCTCTGTGTGTGGTGTGTTTCCGTTTTTCCAGGGAGACTCCTGTCCGGCCCTTTGCTGTCTGTGGGCCGTGCACTCCACAGTGGGTGTCTGTCACTGTGTCTGTCCACTGATCCACAGTGGGTGGTCCCTCACAGAGCCTTGGCCTTGTTCCGGCCTCTCTGCGAGCCACCGTCCATGTTTACAGGATCTACCCAGGTCTGTTCCTCAAATAAACAGAATAGAGGAAACAAACCATCCCCAAACATTCCTGGTTATACTGTAAGAAAAGCCAGAGTGTGTGTGTGTGTGTGTGTGTGTGTGTGTGTGTGTGTGTGTGTGTGTGTGTGTGTGTGTGTGTGTGTGTGTGTGTGTGTGTGTAAGTGTAAGTGTAAGTGTGTGTAAGTGTGTGTAAGTAAGTGTGTGTAAATGTGTGTGCTTTGCCATGTACCCAGTGTGTTTGAGGGTGCTGTCCCTCTGGTGGGATCATGCTGGAAACTGTGTGCAGACTTCAGGCAGACAGCTCCCTCCAGAGACTGACCCTGACCGGAACATACTCATTTAGAGCTGGCTCTAACAGGAAGTGGACGTGCTCCTTTAGAGCTGGCTAAAACAGGAAGTTGTTGTTTGCAGGTGGAGGACTATGAGGAGGAGCCTCTCCTGAGGACGGGCTGTAAGGAATACTTCTGGCTGCTCTGCAAACTTATCGACAACATCCACGTGAAGGACGCCAGCCAGGTGCGCCACCTATGACCTTTTCTATGTCCGACCTGCTGATTGACTGACCTTCTCTCTGTTTGAACCCCTCTCCGTTTGAGCCTCTCTCTGTCTGTCCCTCTCTCTTTCTAACTCTCTCTCTCTTTGGCCCTCTCTGTCTGACCTTCTCTCTGTATGACCCTCTGTCTTTGACCCTCCCTCTCTTTGACCCCCCCTCTTTGACCCTCTCTCTGTCTGACCCTCTCTCTCTGACCCTCTCTGTTTGACCCCCTCTCTCTCTGACCCTCTCTCTTTGACCCTCTGTGTCTTTGACCCTCTCTGTTTGACCCCCCTCTCTGACCCTTTTTCTCTGTCTGACCCTTTGTCTTTGACCCTCTCTTTTTGACCCCCTCTCCGACCCTCTCTCTGTCTTACCCCCTGTCTTTGACCCTCTCTCTGTCTGACCCTCTGTCTCTGACCCCCTTTCTGTCTGACCTTCTCTCTTTTTGACCCCTCTCTAACCCTCTCTCTTTCACACCCTCTCTGACCCTCTCTGACCCTCTCTGACCCTCTCTCTGTCTGACCCCTCTCTTTGACCCCCTCTCTCTTTGACCCTCTCTCTGTCCGACCCCTCTCTTTTACCCCCTCTCTCTTTGACCCTCTCTGACCCTCTCTCTGTCTGACCCCTCTCTTTGACCCCCTCTCTCTCTGACCCTCTCTGACCCTCTCTCTGTCTGATGACATGAACTGTGTCCGTGCCGTGTTGTTGAGCTGCTGCTGGTCTTGGTCTCTCTGAACTCACAGAAGGTCTCTCCCTCTCTGTCGCTGGCCGGCTCTGTGCAGACCACGCTGCTGGACCTGGACGCTCTGGCCCGTCACCTGGCGGACTGCATCAGGAGGTCAGAGTCTGACGGTCTTATTAACACAGATGATGGAGAAGGTTCTGGTCTAAGTCCTCCTCTCTCCTGCAGCCGTGAGATCCTGGACCAGCAGGACGGGATGATCGAGGACGACGGGCTGACGGGGCTCCTGCGCCTCGCCACCAGCGTCCTCAAACACAAACCCCCCTTCAAGTTCTCCCGTGAGGGTCAGGAGTTCCTGCGGGACGTCCACAACCTCCTCTTCCTCCTGCCCAGCCTGGCTGACCGCGCTCAGCCCAAGTGCAAGTCCCACGCCGCCAGGGCTGCCGCCTACGACCTGCTGGTGGAGACAGTGAAAGGCTCGGTGGAGAACTACCGGCTGCTGCACAACTGGGTCATGTCTCAGCACATGCAGGGTGAGGATTTTCTGCTCCATCAGGTCCGATCCGGTCTTCTTCAGAGTTTCTCTGGTTCATTTCCAGCTTTAGACAAACTGTAGACACAACAACAAACCTGAAGATTCCCCACGCCACCGATCATCACCTCCATCTGATCGTCACCTCCATCTGATCGTCGCCTCCATCTGATCAACCACACTTCTGACTCTAAAGAGCACAGGGCATTTTGCTAAAGTTGCAGTTATCATGTTTGTCCATTAGGGGGCTTAAAAGCTATGATGCAAACAGACAGACACTGACTCTCTGTCAGGTTTGTCATAAATGTGTGTTTACTGCACGACGACAAACGATGAAATAGGCTGAGAATCATATTTAGAGGTTACATGATAACGAAGAGTGCAACACAAACGATACAGAAACAGAAAGGAAACGTTAGAGGCCAGAAATATGAAACAATATTACACGGTGTGTGTGAGCCAACAACAGCAGCTCCACTCTGTGTCAGAGGACAGCGTGACCACCATCTGACTCAGTCTGAGTTAAACCGAGCAGGGCGGAGCTGGGTGGATCAAATGTACAGATACAGACTCGGTTCAAACCTTAAAGAAATCTCTGACCTTACTGAACCATAAACTTTGCTCCCTTTGTTTTCAGAACAATGGTTCAGTGTTTTTTATTATATTGTTTTCCTTTTTCACCTGAATGTTTCCTCCTTCCCTCTTTATACACAGTAACAAATAAAAACCCAGTTAAAGGAAGTCTCCACACTAAAAAATCAGTTGCTTTGAGGAGCATTATGAAGGATTTGGATCTTAAAGGGTCATTCCGTCATGTTTCAGCGTTGTGTTCCCTGAGTGTTGCTGGGGAAGCCTTTCTAAAACTAAACTGCGTCTTGAACTTCCTCCTCCAGCCTCTCATGCGCCGTACAAATGGGACTACTGGCCCCACGATGACGTCCGTGCTGAGTGTCGCTTTGTGGGTCTGACTAACCTGGGCGCCACCTGTTACCTGGCCTCCACCATCCAGCAGCTCTACATGATCCCTGAGGCCCGTCAGGCCGTCTTCACTGCCAAGGTCAGAACCAGGAGTCCAGGACGAGCGTGAGAAACCCTGTTTCAGTCCCTGCTGGGCCCAGGCCTTATCTGTGTGTGTGTGTGTCCCAACAGTATGCTGAGGATATCAAACATAAAACCACGCTGCTGGAGCTGCAGAAGATGTTTACATACCTCATGGTGAGTTCTGTTTTCATAATCCACTTTAATCTGACGGAGACGGGAGCAGGGGGACCAAAACGGAGCCACGGAAACACCTGGAAAAGTTTTCCTTTTTTACACGTTCAAACCATTCCACTCCTGTTTTAATCAGTTTTTATTAGTGCTGTCAGGCGATTAAAAAATTAATCTAATTAATTACAGGATTTGTAATTAATTAATCTAATTCATCGCATTTTAATCTCAAATCTGCTTAAGGTCCCAAAATAAAGAATTTGAATTCCAGGACATTAAAATTACATTAAAAGACATTAAAAAAAACATTTAAAATAAGGTGGGAATATATACAACACATTTTTAGGTACCCTGAGGCATAAGGAACACATGAAAAAAGTTTTATGGTTCTATCTTTACAAAATCTACACAGTCCTGCACCTAAGATAAGCTGATTTGATTTTTAGGACAGTTTTTCCTTCTGTCACATTTTTACTCATCGTGGACTCAATTTTCTCTGCAATATGAACTTCTATACTTCTATGAGGTCAGGAGAACCAGGGCTAAAGGCTAAAAACTGCGAGGAACTATGTACAAAACACTTTATTCAAGTCTTGGATCAAAGAAAAGTGAAGTATTCTCAGTTTAACATGCTCTGAACACACAAACTGTTGCTGATTGGTGCAGAGCAGCCCCAAGCTGAAACATGACACCAGGAAGATGGAAGCAAATTTTCAAAGAATTCTTTAGATTTAAATACAGGACAAATATCAATGATTCAGAGCTTGGATAAAGCAGTAAAAGGTGTAGAATTATCTGTTTTTACAGAACTGAGCTAGAGCAAACGGTTGATGTTCTGCAGATTTTCAAAAAAGGCATGTGAATAAACGAGATGTGGACAGCAGTCCCCCCCAAAAAAACCAGCAGAGCTCAAAACCAGCTCCAGATCTTCAGGTAGAGACATCAGTGGTTGAGTTACGTAGAGAAGTAATGAAAGTCGTGTCCTGAAAGTAAGCTCCCAGTCCCTGTCCTGGATGACCCGCCCGTCTCACCCGTCTCACTCCACGCTTGTTTGTTTGTCCAGGAGAGTGAGAGGAAAGCCTACAACCCTCGGCCATTCTGTAAAACCTACACCATGGACAAACAGCCTCTGAACACTGGGGAGCAGAAAGACATGACCGAGTTCTTCACCGACCTCATCACCAAGATAGAGGAGATGTCCCAGGAGCTGGTGAAGGAGCCCTCACACACACACACACACACACACGGACACACACGGACACACACACACACACACACACAGGGGGAGTGATCTGGGATTAGAGACCTGCCTCAGGTTTGGGGTGAACGGTAAAAACTGTTTCTCCTTCTTGCAGAAGAACACCGTGAAGACTCTGTTTGGAGGAGTCATCACCAACAACGTGGTTTCTCTGGTGAGGATCACATTGTTCTCTTGGAGCCACTCAGAGCCCAGAATCAGAACCTGGTTCAGAGGCTGACGTGTGTGCTCTCTGTTTCAGGACTGTGACCACGTCAGTCAGACGGCGGAGGAGTTTTACACGGTCAGGTGTCAGGTGGCAGACATGAAGAACATCTATGTGAGTGTGCGGCCGCGTTGCTCTGAGATCAGGGTTCACAGCATCAGGACTAACTCATGTGTCCTCCTCAGGAGTCTCTGGACGAGGTGACCATCAAGGACACGCTGGAGGGGGACAACATGTACACCTGCTCCCAGTGTGGGAAGAAAGTCCGCGCAGAGAAGAGGTCTGAGCCGCTCCGGGTGAGTTGTTACCATCTGACTGGACTTTTATCCTGACCCGTCTCTGTCCTCTCCAGAGCCTGTTTCAAGAAGCTGCCGCGCATCCTGAGCTTCAACACCATGAGGTACACCTTCAACATGGTGACCATGATGAAGGAGAAGGTCAACACACACTTCTCCTTCCCGCTGCGGCTCGACATGACACCCTACACCGAGGACTTCCTCATGGGGAAAGGAGAGCGCAAAGAGGGTTGGTCCAGACTCAGACGGCTCACTGCAACGTGAGACCAAAACCAGGACCGCTTTGTTCTGGGCCCCTCTGACCAGTTTCTGTGCTGCAGGTTTCAGGGAAGAAGGAGAGGCCAAGGTCACCGAGAGCTACGAGTACGATCTGATCGGCGTCACGGTGCACACAGGGACAGCTGACGGAGGCCACTACTACAGCTTCATCAGAGACATCATCAACCCTCACGCCTACAAGAACAACAAGTGGTGAGAGACGCACGCCGTGACACAGGAAGTGATGATGTCATTAGACGCCAGAACTGAAACATGACCTCAAACTCATCAGGAGCTTAAAGGAGCTCAGTGGGAGGGGCCGAGGCCAGTTTACAGGGTCACCATTTAGACTGGAACACCAGGAGCCGGGTGTCCAGTTAACAGGGTCACCATTTAGACTGGAACACCAGGAGCCGGGTCTTTCCACTGACTGTCCTCTCAGTCAGGGCTGTTTCCACTGACTCTCCCTTAAGTCAGGGATGTTTCCACAGACTGTCCTCTCAGTCAGGGCTGTTTCCACAGACTGTCCTCTCAGTCAGGGATGTTTCCACAGACTCTCCTCTCAGTCAGGGCTGTTTCCATAGACTGTCCTCTCAGTCAGGGATGTTTCCACAGACTCTCCTCTCAGTCAGGGCTGTTTCCACTGACTATCCCTTCAGTCAGGGCTGTTTCCACAGACTGTCCTCTGAGTCCGGGCTGTTTCCACAGACTCTCCTCTCAGTCAGGGCTGTTTCCACAGACTCTCCTCTCAGTCAGGGCTGTTTCCACAGACTGTCCTCTGAGTCCGGGCTGTTTCCACAGACTGTCCTCTCAGTCAGGGCTGTTTCCACAGACTGTCCTCTGAGTCCGGGCTGTTTCCACAGACTGTCCTCTCAGTCAGGGCTGTTTCCACAGACTGTCCCCTCAGTCAGGGCTGTTTCCACAGACTGTCCTCTCAGTCAGGGCTGTTTCCACAGACTGTCCTCTCAGTCAGGGACGTGTCCACAGACTGTCCTCTCAGTCAGGGCTGTTTCCACAGACTGTCCTCTCAGTCAGGGACGTGTTCTCAGACCGTCACAGATTAGAAGATGAAGACCAGGTCTCAGGCTATCAGATGATGATTTTGGTCTTAGAGATAACCAGACCGACCTCTTTCAGGTACCTGTTTAACGACGCGGAGGTGAAGCCCTTCGACTCGGCTCAGCTGGCGTCTGAGTGCTTTGGTGGAGAAATGACGGTACGCTCAGAGATCATTGAGATCATCCTGTTGATCCTCAGACTCTGGATTTCACTCAATCTGACTTTTTTCCTTTCAGACCAAAACCTACGACTCGGTCACGGATAAGTTCATGGATTTCTCCTTTGAGAAGGTGAGGAGCACTCTGTGTTTGTTGGGCCCTGGGTCTGTGGGACAGGAAGTTAAAGACCATCCTTTGCTCTTTCAGACACACAGCGCCTACATGCTCTTCTATAAGCGAGTGGAGCTGGAGGAGGAGAACGGGAAGGATTTCAGTTTTGACGTGTCTCCTGATCTCCTGGAGGTATGAGGCGTCTGCTCTCTAACTGACCCTCCAGCCTCTCCTCTGTGCCCTGACCTCTGCTCTGTCTCTTTCAGTGGATCTGGCACGACAACATGCAGTTCCTCCAGGACAAGAACATATTCGAGCACACTTACTTTGGGTAGGAGTCACACCTCGTACTTTCACCTCCCTCCACGCTGAACCCAAAATCTGTTTGAACAAATGTTTCAGAGAAGTTTCTCTGCCTGTTTTTACAGTTTCATGTGGCAGCTCTGCAGCAGCATCCCCAGCACGCTGCCCGACCCCAAAGCCGTGTCTCTGATGACCGCCAAGGTGAGGACAGGACATGTTTCAGGACATGTTTCAGGACATGTTTCAGGACATGTTTCAGGGATCAAGACATGTTTCAGGGATCAGGACATGTTTCAGGGACCAATACATGTTTCAGAGATCAGGACATGTTTCAGAGATCAGGACATGTTTCAGGGACCAGAGCACGTTTCAGGGATCAGGACACGTTTCAGGAATCAGGACATGTTTCAGGGATCAGGACATGTTTCAGGGATCAGGACATGTTTCAGGAATCAGGACATGTTTCAGGGATCAGGACACGTTTCAGGGATCCGGACATGTTTCAGGAATCAGGACAGGTTTCAGGACATGTTTCAGGACATGTTTCAGGGGTCAGGACATGTTTCAGGGTTTAGGACATGTTTCAGGGACCAGGACATGTTGCAGGGACCAGGAAATGTTTCAGGGTTTAGGACACGTTTCAGGGATCAGGACATGTTTCAGGGATCAGGACATGTTTCAGGGATCAGGACATGTTTCAGGACATGTTTCAGGACATGTTTCAGGACATGTTTCAGGGATCAGGACACGTTTCAGGGATCAGGACATGTTTCAGGGACCAGGACATGTTTTGGGGATCAGGACATGTTTCAGGGATCAGGACATGTTTCAGGGATCAGGACATGTTTCAGGACATGTTTCAGGACATGTTTCAGGGATCAGGACGCGTGTCAGAGATCAGGACATGTTTCAGGGATCAGGACATGTTTCAGGGATCAGGACATGTTACAGGGATTGAAAACATTGATTTGAAACGTGTCCTGACTTGCTCAGCCTCATTTTGAAAGTTTCCTCACCCTGAATGTTTGTGTCTTTGCAGCTCAGCACGTCTTTTGTCCTGGAGACGTTCATCCACTCAAAGGAGAAGGTGAGCTCTCTGACTCATCTTAGGAAAGGAAACCAGGTGTTTCTACCTGCTGTGGGTGAAACTGACTGGTGTGTGTGTGTGTGTGTGTTTGTGTGTGTCCGTCCTCCAGCCCACCATGCTGCAGTGGATCGAGCTCCTGACCAAACAGTTCAACAACAGCCAGGCGGCCTGCGAGGTTGGTTCAGAAACTCTGTCTCTGTCGTTCAGTCGGCGCCAAAACATCACGTCTCCAACACTTTGGTCTCTGTGGCCTGATGAATGATGTACTTCCTGTTTCAGTGGTTTTTGGATCGGATGGCTGACGACAACTGGTGGCCCATGCAGATCCTCATAAAGTGTCCGAACCAGATCGTCAGACAGGTGAGCCGGTCCTGAGCTGGTCCTGAGCCTTAAGAGCGCTGTGTGTTTGTACGACACTAAACCTTACACACAGTATGAAACCACGGTCACATGACAGAGTGGACGACGTCGACTGGAAAGTCTGAGTGTGAGACGAGTTTGTGTCAGAGATGAACGATTAAAACACGACAGAAACAGGGATTAAAGTTCATCAGACAAAGAAAAAACCTGAACGATGAGACAGAAAAAAGTCTTTGTTCTTCTTCTTTTCAGTTTTTCTGTCTTATAACTCAGAGTTTCTCATTTTTTAATGATGACAGACTTCCTGTGCCTGGTCTCAGAGACCAAAACCATCAGGGACAGGTCCAGACCCAGTGTCAGACTCTTTAAGGTTTAACTCTAGGTGTTGAACCGCCTCTTCTTCAGACCATCTCAGGTGGTCTCAGGTAGCTCACGGTGGTCCTCACAGCTGACTCTCCTATGCTCCTCTCCCAGATGTTCCAGAGGTTGTGTATCCACGTCATCCAGAGGCTTCGTCCAGTCCACGCTCACCTGTACCTGCAGCCCGGCATGGAGGACGGGTGAGTCTGAGGAGCTGCTCCCCCAGGAGCTGCTGGGCCCTCTGATGGGTCCAGTGTCGGTTCGGCTCGGCCAGCGGCCCCTCACAGACCTGCAGCTCCAACTCTCAGTGTTGAGTCTGTGGTCTGTGACGGCTACAGAGACGCTGAGAGGAGCCGCGTGTCACTCAGAGTCTGCTACGCTCTGACTCTGAGAAAGATCAGTGGCTCCACACACACACACACACACACACACACACACACACACACACACACACACACACACACACACACCAGCAGGCAGCTCTGGCTGGTGGTCAGGGACGGTCTGATTCTGTATCTTCTCTGCTCCAGCTCTGACGACATGGACGGTCCGGTGGAGGACATCGGCAGCAGATCCTGCGTGACCCGCTTCGTTAAAACCCTCCTGTCCATCATGGAGCACGGAGTCAAACCCCACAGCAAACACCTGACCGAGTACTTCGCCTTCCTGTATGAGTTCGCCAAGATGGGAGAGGAGGAGGTGGGTGGTCTGATTGATTGATTGATTGATTGATGGTCTCTGGTAGCCCTAAAAAGCAGGGGGGCCTGGGACGGAGCCCTGGGGAACCCCGTAGATCTTATAGATAAGTCTTTCTTGAATGTTTAATGGTCACTCCAGACCCTCACGGTGTGTCCTCTGTGTCCTCAGAGCCAGTTCCTGTTGTCCCTCCAGGCCATTTCCATCATGGTGCATTTCTACATGGGAACCAAAGGCCCGGAGAACGTGAGTGTGTTGGACTCAGGTCCACTGAGCGGCTCGCCCTCTGCTGGTGGAGACAGACGATTATTAAATGACGTGTGTCCTCCCTCAGCCTCAGGTGGAGGTGCTCTCAGAGGAGGAAGGAGAGGAGGAGGACGAGGAGGAGGACATCCTGTCCCTGGCCGAGGAGAAGTATCGTCCTGCAGCTCTGGAGAAGATGATCGCCCTCATCGCTCTGCTGGTGGAGCAGTCTCGCTCTGAGAGGTACTGATCCAAACACGCCCCCACACAGAGGGTGGCTCCGCCTCCAGCAGACCCCCTGAGGGCTGACCAATCAGAGTGAAGGGGGTTTGAGGAGTCTTAAAGCGACAGCAGCTAAAACAAAGTGATTCAGACAGAGGCTGAGAGTTCCTTAAACCCCAGAGAGAGATAGAGATTTATGAGCTGTACATGATATAGAGATACCACAGGGGGGCACCAGAGGGTCAGAATGCACCATCCCCCGCTTTAAAGGAGGGCTCTTCATCATCTCCTCCTCTGCTCTCCAGACACCTGACCCTGTCTCAGAGCGACATGGCGGCGCTGACTGGAGGGAAAGGCTTCCCCTTCCTCTTCCAGCACATCAGAGACGGCATCAACATCCGGCAGACCTGCAACCTCATCTTCAGCCTCTGCCGCTACAACAACCGCCTGGCCGAACACGTGAGTACACCTCTGTGGCGCCCTGACACCAGGGACGCCAAGCAGCTGATTGTCACGGGTTGAAACGTGATGGAAAGTACGAGCTGTCCGAGTTCAGTTTCCTGTAGCAGACGCTCGCCTCAGTGACAGCTCGTTACCCTTAGAGCAAACACGACTCATCAAAACCAGGGAACGATGGTAGATCCACTTCCTCTGGTTCACACTTAGAGCGCTGCAGGAGAAACTTCAGGTCAGACTGAGAAATGTCTGCTCTGACCACCGCCTCACTGTGAACCCTGCGATCCATTTTTCCTCGTCCTCGGTGTCTGACAGAAGCACAGTCACGGCAAACACTGAAACCTGAGCTGGTGTTTGTGTTTTTATAAAGTCTCTCATTAGACCTAAGATGAGTCACAGTCGCCATCACCGGTCACCAGAGCAGAGAAATGTCTGGTTTGGAGATATCCAGAGTCAGATTGAGTTCAAGTTTAAAGAGCAAATTAAGACAAAATGTAATAATGCAGAATAAAAAATGTTGAGTTTTCCAAATGAAGAAAACTGTTTTCATACAAACATGGCGGCAGGTGTGAGCAGGCTGTTCAGACGGCCATTACAGAAAACCAGTCTGTGTGTGACGGGCTGGAAAACAAGAGGCCTACCTGAAGTCCAGGTGCAACTGGACTGTGTGTGTCCATTTCATGCCCAGGCCTGAAAAACCACTCTGACATTGGTGAAAACACCAAAACCACTCTGACATTGGTTAAAACACCAAAACCACTCTGACATTGGTTAAAACACCAAAACCATTCTGACAGTTGGTAAAAAAAAAAAAAAAACATTCTGACAGTTAGTGAAACACCAAAACCACTCTGACAGTCGGTGAAAACACCAAAACCACTCTGACAGTTGGTAAAAACACCAAAACCACTCTGACAGTTGGTAAAAACACCAAAACCATTCTGACAGTTAGTGAAAATTTCCAAAACCATTCTGATAGTTGCTGAAAACACAAAAACCACTCTGACAGTTGGTAAAAACACCAAAACCATTCTGACAGTTGGTGAAAACACCAAAACCATTCTGACAGTTAGTGAAAATTTCCAAAACCATTCTGATAGTTGCTGAAAACACAAAAACCACTCTGACAGTTGGTAAAAACACCAAAACCATTCTGACAGTTGGTGAAAACACCAAAACCATTCTGACAGTCGGTGAAAACACCAAAACCACTCTGACAGTTGGTGAAAACACCAAAACCATTCTGACAGTTAGTGAAAACACCAAAACCATTCTGACAGTTAGTGAAAACACCAAAACCATTCTGACAGTTGGTGAAAACACCAAAACCACTCTGACAGTTGGTAAAAACACCAAAACCATTCTGACAGTTAGTGAAAATTTCCAAAACCATTCTGATAGTTGCTGAAAACACAAAAACCACTCTGACAGTTGGTAAAAACACCAAAACCATTCTGACAGTTGGTGAAAACACCAAAACCATTCTGACAGTCGGTGAAAACACCAAAACCACTCTGACAGTTGGTGAAAACACCAAAACCATTCTGACAGTTAGTGAAAACACCAAAACCATTCTGACAGTTAGTGAAAACACCAAAACCATTCTGACAGTTGGTGAAAACACCAAAACCACTCTGACAGTTGGTAAAAACACCAAAACCATTTTGACAGTTGGTGAAAACACCAAAAACATTCTGACAGTTAGTGAAAACACCAAAACCATTCTGACAGTTGGTAAAAAAAAACAAAACCATTCTGACAGTTGGTGAAAACACCAAAACATTTCTGACAGTCAGTGAAAACACCAAAACCATTCTGACAGTTGGTAAAAAAAAAAAAAAACATTCTGACAGTTGGTGAAAACACCAAAACCATTCTGACAGTTGGTAAAAAAAAAAAAAAAACATTCTGACAGTTGATGAAAACACCAAAACCCCTCTGACAGTCGGTGTAAACACCAAAACCATTCTGACAGTTGGTGAAAACACCAAAACCACTTTGACAGTTGGTAAAAAAAACAAAACCATTCTGACAGTTGGTGAAAACACCAAAACCATTCTGATAGTTGGTGAAAACACCAAAACCATTCTGACAGTTTGTAAAAAAAACAAAACCATTCTGACAGTTGGTGAAAACACCAAAACCATTCTGATAGTTGGTGAAAACACCAAAACCATTCTGATAGTTGGTGAAAACACAAAAACCATTCTGACAATTGGTGAAAACACCAAAACCTTTCTGTCAGTTGGTGAAAACACTAAAACCATTCTGACAGTTGGTGAAAACACCAAAACCATTATGACAGTTGGTAAAAAAAAACCAAAACCATTCTGACACTTGGTGAAAACACCAAAACCACTCTGACAGTCGGTGAAAAAAACCAAAACCATTCTGACAGTTGGTAAAAACACCAAAACCATTCTGACAGTTGGTAAAAACACCAAAACCATTCTGATAGTTGGTGAAAACACCAAAACCATTCTGATAGTTGGTGATAACACCAAAACCATTCTGACAGTTGGTGAAACACCAAAACCACTCTGACAGTTGGTTAAAACACCAAAACCACTCTGATAGTTGGTGAAAACACAAAAACCACTCTGACAGTCGGTAAAAACACCAAAACCACTCTGACAGTTGGTGAAAACACCAAAACCATTCTGATAGTTGCTGAAAACACCAAAACCATTCTGACAGTTTGTGAAACACCAAAACCACTCTGACAGTTGGTAAAAACGACAAAACCACTCTGACAGTTGGTAAAAACACCAAAACCATTCTGACAGTTGGTAAAAACACCAAAACCATTCTGACAGTTGGTGAAAACACAACAACCATTCTGACAATCGGTGAAAACACCAAAACCTTTCTGTCAGTTGGTGAAAACACTAAAACCATTCTGACAGTTGGTGAAAACACCAAAACCATTCTGATAAATGCTGAAAACACCAAAACCATTCTGACAGTTTGTGAAACACCAAAACCACTCTGACAGTTGGTAAAAACGACAAAACCACTCTGACAGTTGGTAAAAACACCAAAACCATTCTGACAGTTGGTAAAAACACCAAAACCATTCTGACAGTTGGTGAAAACACAACAACCATTCTGACAATTGGTGAAAACACCAAAACCTTTCTGTCAGTTGGTGAAAACACTAAAACCATTCTGACAATTGGTGAAAACACCAAAACCTTTCTGTCAGTTGGTGAAAACACTAAAACCTTTCTGTCAGTTGGTGAAAACACTAAAACCATTCTGACAGTTGGTGAAAACACCAAAACCATTATGACAGTTGGTAAAAAAAAACCAAAACCATTCTGACAGTTGGTGAAAACACCAAAACCACTCTGACAGTCGGTGAAAACACCAAAACCATTCTGACAGTTGGTAAAAACACCAAAACCATTCTGACAGTTGGTAAAAACACCAAAACCATTCTGATAGTTGGTGAAAACACCAAAACCATTCTGATAGTTGGTGATAACACCAAAACCATTCTGACAGTTGGTAAAAACACCAAAACCATTCTGATAGTTGGTGAAAACACCAAAACCATTCTGATAGTTGGTGAAAACACCAAAACCACTCTGACAGTTGGTAAAAACACCAAAACCATTCTGACAGTTGGTGAAAACACCAAAACCACTCTGACAGTCGGTGAAAACACCAAAACCATTCTGACAGTTGGTAAAAACACCAAAACCATTCTGACAGTCGGTGAAAACACCAAAACCATTTTGGACAGTTGGTAAAAATAAAATCCTGACCGTTTCTTCTCTTCCGCTGAGACTCTCCACTTAGTTTTTACACCGTGCTTTTATTCTGAAGGGGTGTCCAGCACCGTTGTTTTGGGGGAATATGATCTTCCTGGGCTCTCTCCTCGGCTCTTTCCTCGGCCTGTCCGTGGTCAGATTGCGGTCCTCTTTAACGGCGCTGGCTGCAGACGGGTTGTTTCACTCAGTAACATCAGGCCACAGGAAACAGGAAGTCCTGTCCTGTGCGTCCGTCCTCTGTTTGCACGCGTCTCTTTGCGTCTGTTTTTAAACGAGGACGTTTCCTGTAAAGGCTCCTGTGTATCACCGTACAGCGATCAGCTCCATCAATAAAAAGAGTCAAAGTTAAAACAGGAAGTGACATCAGAGGAAGACTTGATGGTAGAGTAAGAGGTGAAGGTCAGCTGTAGACGAAGCTTCGTGGTGACGGTCGCTAACCGAACTGACAACATGACTCTGTTTGTTCCAGATCGTCTCCATGCTCTTCACCTCCATCGCCAAGCTGACGCCTGAGGTCAGTGCCACGTCTCCTCACTGTTAGCTCCTGATTTATTGGCTTGCTCAGCGTTTCTGCCTGAGCGCTCCTTTCCTCCCCACGCTGACGACCTGTTCTCCCCGTCTCCCCTCAGGCCGCCAATCCTTTCTTCAAGCTGCTCACCATGTTGATGGAGTTCGCCGGGGGACCTCCAGGGATGCCGTCCTTCGCCTCCTACATCCTGCAGAGGATCTGGGAGGTAGGATATGCCGGCTGGTGTCACCACGGAGCAGCCTCTGTTCCCTGGTCTCATGTGTGTTTGGTGTCCTCCCGTCAGGTGATCGAGTACAACCCGTCCCAGTGTCTGGACTGGCTGGCGGTTCAGACCCCCAGGAACAAGCTGGCTCACAGCTGGGTGCTGCAGAACATGGAGAACTGGGTGGAGCGTTTCCTGCTGGCTCACAACTACCCCCGAGTGCGCACATGTGAGGGCCCCGCTTATTCTCCAGAATCCCTTCTGTGGATCAGAGCGTCTGTTTCAGAGCGTCATGACATCCTGACGTGGAGACGGCGAGCTCTGTTTGACGTCATCACTTAGCGCTCGATGCTAACAGTCTCTTCCTCTCTCCTCCTGCAGCGGCCGCGTACCTCCTCGTCTCCCTCATCCCCAGCAACTCTTTCCGCCAGATGTTCCGCTCCACGCGCTCCCTCCACCTGCCGACCCGCGAGCTGCCGCTGTCCCCCGACACCACCGTGGTCCTCCACCAGGTCTACAACCTGCTGCTGGGGCTGCTGGGACGCGCCAAGCTCTACGTGGACGCCAGCGTTCACGGCACCACCAAGCTGGTCCAGTACTTCAGCTTCATGACCTACTGCCTCATCTCCAAGACTGAGAAGCTCATGTTCTCCGGATACTTCATGGACCTCTGGAACCTCTTCCAGGTACGGACTCTGGACTCACTCCAGGACCCGGTGTTTGTTTCCTCTCCTAGCTTGTCTCCTAACTCCTCTCCTGGTTGTCTCTTTTCCTAACTCCTCTCCTCTTCAGCCCAAGCTGTCGGAGCCGGCCATCGCCACCAACCACAACAAGCAGGCTCTGCTGTCGTTCTGGTACAACGTGTGCGTGGACTGTCCGGAGAACGTGCGCCTGGTGGTCCAGAACCCCGTGGTCACCAAGAACATCGCCTTCAACTACATCCTGGCCGACCACGACGACCAGGAGGTGGTGCTGTTCAACCGCGGCATGCTGCCCGCGTACTACGGCATCCTGCGGATGTGCTGCGAGCAGTCGCCCGCCTTCACCCGCCAGCTGGCTTCGCACCAGAACATCCAGTGGGCCTTCAAGAACCTGACGCCTCACGCCAGCCAGTACCCCGGGGTGAGTCCGGCTCTCTGAATCCGACACTGGTGAGGACAGTTTGCTTTTGGTCTGGATGCAGCACAGACATGCTAACGTGTGAGTGCTGCCCCCTGCAGGCCGTGGAGGAGCTCTTCAACCTGATGCAGCTGTTCGTGGCTCAGCGCGCCGACATGAGAGAAGAGGAGCTGGAGGACATCAAGCAGTTCAAGAAGACCACCATCAGCTGCTACCTGCGCTGCCTGGACGGACGCTCCTGCTGGACCACGCTCATCAGGTCAGTGACACGCTCACTCTGCACATGCTCCGTCTGAGCTGCAGGCTCACCTGGGCCCTCACCTGGGCCCTCACCTGGGCCCTCACCTGGGCCCTCACCTGGACTCTCACACCTCTTCTGCTCTTCCCCTCAGTGCCTTCAGGGTTCTGCTGGAGAACGACGAGGACCGGCTGCTGGTGGTCTTCAACAGAGGACTGATCCTGATGACTGAGGTGTGTCTGAGACCTGCTCTCATGTTTCAGCCTGAAGGGCTTCAGGTGTCTCTCCCTGTCTCTCCCTGTCTCACCCTGTCTCACCCTGTCTCACCCTGTCTCACCCTGTCTCACCCTGTCTCTCCCTGTCTCACCCTGTCTCTCCCTGTCTCAACCCTGTCTCACCCTGTCTCACCCTGTCTCTCCCTGTCTCACCCTGTCTCTGCCTGTCTCACCCTGTCTCTCCCTGTCTCACCCTGTCTCTCCCTGTCTCACCCTGTCTCTGCCGTGTCTCACCCTGTCTCTCCGTGTCTCACCCTGTCTCTTCCTGTCTCACCCTGTCTCTCCCTGTCTCACCCTGTCTCACCCTGTCTCTGCCTGTCTCACCCTGTCTCTCCCTGTCTCACCCTGTCTCACCCTGTCTCTGCCTGTCTCACCCTTTCTCTCCCTGTCTATTCCTGTCTCTCCCTGTCTCACCCTGTCTCTTCCTGTCTCACCCTTCTCTCCCTGTCTCACCGTCACACCCTGTCTCTCCCTGTCTCACCCTGTCTTCCTGTCTCACCCTTTCTTCCTGTCTCACCCTGTCACACCCTGTCTCTCCCCATCTCACCCTGTCTTCCTGTCTCTGCCTGTCCATCCCTCTCTCTTACCCTGTCTCCCTGTCTCTGCAGTCCTTCAACACTCTGCACATGATGTACCATGAGGCCACAGCGTGTCATGTGACCGGGGACCTGGTGGAGCTGCTCTCCATCTTTCTGTCGGTGCTCAAAGCCACGAGACCGTACCTGCAGCGCAAAGGTTAGCCCCGCCCCTCAAACAGACACAGTTCTACCTTAAAACACAGACTCAGTCTTTCAGAGGTTCAGGTTCTGAGCTGTCCCCCTTCTCCTCCTGGTCCAGATGTGAAGCAGGCTCTGATCCAGTGGCAGGAGAGGATCGACTTCGCCCACAAGCTGCTCACACTGCTCAACTCCTACAGCCCGCCTGAGCTGCGTAACGCCTGCCTGGGTAACACACACACACACACACACACCCACACACAGATCGGTAACTGGGCCAAAGCAGACTGGACCCTCTTTCTGGTCTCATGGTGTTTCTGTTTGTGGGTCTTCCAGACGTCCTGAAGGAGCTGGTTCTTCTGAGTCCTCATGACTTCCTGCACACGCTGGTTCCCTTCCTGCAGCACAACCACTGCACCTACCACCACAGCAACATCCCCAGTGAGTTTCTCTTCCTCCTCCTCCTCCTCCTCCTCCTCCTCCTCCCATTCCTCTCCCTGATCCTCCTCCTCCTCCTCCTCCTCCTCTTCATCAGTGTCAGAGTCTGGTCTTTGTCTCCTCAGTGTCCTTCGGCCCCTACCTGCCCTGCAGAGAGAACATCAAACTGATGGGAGCCAAGAACAACATCCGACCCCCCAGACCTGAGCTCAACATGTGTCTGCTGCCGTCCATGGTGGAGAGCAGCAAGGTAGGTCCACCTGTCCCACCTGGACCTCTGTAGACCTGTAGACAGTCCTCTGTCTGCCTGACTACCTGTCTGTCTCTTTGTCTGTCTGCCTGTCTGTTTGTCTGTCTGTCTGTCTGCCTTTCTGTCTCTCTGTCTCTCTGTCTGTCTGTCTGCCTGTCTGACTGCCTGTCTGTCTCTCTGCCTGTCTGACTGCCTGTCTGTCTCTCTGCCTGTCTGACTGCCTGTCTGTCTGTCTCTCTGTCTCTCTGTCTGTCTGCCTGTCTGTCTCTCTGCCTGTCTGTCTCTCTGCCTGTCTGTCTGTCTGACTGCCTGTCTGTCTCTCAGGGGAAGGACGAGGTGTACGACAGGATGCTCCTGGATTACTTCCTGTCTTACCATCAGTTCATCCACCTGCTGTGCCGCGTCGCCATCAACTGTGAGAAGTTCACCGACACGCTGGTCAAGCTGAGTACGTCCTCTGAGTGTGTGTCTGCAGAGTGTGTGTGTGTAAGGAGAGCTGCTAACCCTCTGTGTGTGTGTGTGTGTCTCTGTGTGTATCAGGTGTGCTGATTGCGTATGAAGGCCTCCCTCTTCACCTGGCTCTCTTCCCCAAG
The DNA here is from genome assembly GCF_033239565.1 of Halichoeres trimaculatus. Taxonomy (NCBI): domain Eukaryota; kingdom Metazoa; phylum Chordata; class Actinopteri; order Labriformes; family Labridae; genus Halichoeres; species Halichoeres trimaculatus. Next base: position 38,914,350 of record NW_027437180.1, on the reverse strand, counting down.
CTGTGGACGGAGCTGTGTCAGTCTCAGGTAGGGCTCACCTGTGAGCCTCTGGTGGAGGTGATAACGTGGTCGTCCAGGTGAGAGTGGCGCTCTGAGCTGATGTGTGTGTCCTTCAGTCTGTTTTAGCCAAAACGTGTGTGAAGCTGCTGTGTGAGGACCCGGCCTTCAGCGAGTACATCAAATGCATCCTGATGGACGAGAGGACGTTCCTCAACAACAACGTGGCGTACTCCTTCCTCACCTGCTTCCTGCACAAGGTACGCCCCATGGCCCTCTGTCTGCTCAGTTATAACTCTGTCTATTGCTCACAGCTCTATGTCTGTAGCTCACAGCTCTATGTCTGTAGCTCACAGCTCTATGTCTGTAGCTCACAGCTCTATGTCTGTAGCTCACAGCTCTATGTCTGTAGCTCACAGCTCTATGTCTGTAGCTCACAGCTCTATGTGTGTTCTGTGGCGATGGACTGACAGGTCCAGTTTCTCCTCCTCTCTGTGGCCGTGAAGGTCTGAGGAGCTGAGTCCTTCTTTATGGGGACTGTGTGTGTGTGTGTGTGTTTGTTCGCTGTTGGTGCTGATGTGTGTGTTCTGATGAGTGTCTGATTCATGTGTGTGTGTGTGTGTGTAGGTCCAGGTGCTGTCTGGCCCCAGCTGCTCTAACCTGATTGGTGTCCTGGTGACCAACCTGCTGAGTGAGCAGAGCAGTCTGCAGCCGGAGCTGGCTGCTCACCGAGGGGAGCTGAGCAAGACCAGCAGCCTGCTCAACGCTGTGAGAACACACACACACTCGCACACACACACACACACACACACACGCACAACACAAAGCAAGTCCTCCACTCCTCTGTTAGAGACTGAAACCGTCCCCTCTCTGCCCCCCCATCAGGACCTGAGGGCTCTGGTGCTCCTCCTCTCCGTTCAGCCTCCTCAGGCCGTTGACTCCGCCCTCTGCCCCGCCCTGCAGGAGCTGCTGGCTCGCTGTCGGGTGTGTGTGCAGCAGCGCAGCGCTCTGGAGCTCGAGGCCAAGGACCACAAGGCCAAAGGTACCCCACACACACACACAAACACACACACACACACACCGACCTAGGTGGATAACCCCAGCTGAGTGTTCAGACCTGCCTTGGACAAACTGTGTTTTATTTTGAAAGTCCCTGACTGTTTGAGGACTTCCTGTTTATCAGCTGGTTGTAATTGTTGTTGCCCCAGAATCCTGTGAAAACAGGAAGTTCTGATTGGTGACACAGCTAGACCTCAGCAAAGTAGAGCCTGATGGGAGACAGAATGCTAGCTGTTAGCCCCAGCTAAAATTAGCTGTAACCTCTGGCTAATGTTTGCTGTTACCCCTGGCTAATGTTAGCTGTTATCCGTAGCTAACAGAAGCTGTTACCCCTGGCTAATGTTAGCTGTTACCCCTGGCTAACATTAGCTGTTGACCCTGGCTAATGTTAGCTGTTACCCCTGGCTAATGTTAGCTGTAAGCCCCAGCTAACATTAGCTGTTACCCCTGGCTAATGTTAGCTGTTACCCCTGGCTAATGTTAGCTGTTACCCCTGGCTAACATTAGCTGTTATCCCCAGCTAACATAAGCTGTTACCCATGGCTAACATTAGCTGTTAGCCCTGGCTAATGTTAGCTGTTAGCCCTGGCTAATGTTAGCTGTTAGCCCTGGCTAATGTTAGCTGTTAGCCCTGCCTATGACCTTGGACTGCCCCTGAAACCTCGGACCCAGGACGTAACGCTCTGACTCTGTGTTTGTAGCGGAGGACGAAGGAGCGACCCCGGTGAAGAGGCGCAGGGTGAGCAGTGATGACGACAGAGCCTGCGACTCCTCGGCGCCGCTCTGCGTGGCCTCCTCCTCTTCGGCGCTCCCATCCTGCAGCGACCAAAAACCTGACCACCAGGAGGCGCTGACGCCAGCCAGCACCTCAGACACAGAGACACGAGACTCGTCTTCGCTCATCGACCCTGGCACCGAGCAGGACCCGCCCACTCCCGACCCGGCCCCAGCCTCCTCTGGGAACCTTGACTCCTCCCCCAAAGAGGAGAAGATGGAGGCATCTTCCTCTTCATCCTCCTCGTTCTCCTCCTCCTCCTCCCTGCTGCAGGAGGCGGGGGAGGGGTTTGCACAGGGGGAGGAGCCTGAGCCGCAGCGGCATGTGGCTGCAGGCGAGGAGGAGGCGGGGCAAAGGGAGGGGAGGAGGGGGGAGGCTGCGTCCGAGGAAGTGAAGGAAGAGAAGGAGGCGGGGTCTAAGAACAGTTCAGCTCCACCCCTCTCTGAGGATTCTGCTTTCCCATCAGCCCTTTGTCTGGTGGGGGAGGGGCCTGAGTCCTGCAGTGGCCACGCCCCCTCCACCTCACAGGTGTTCCCCACGGGCCCCCCCCCTGACATGCTGGACATGCTGTACAGGACGGTGGAGGCCACCATCGCCATAGTTACCAAACTGTCTGTGAAAGGCCCGCCCTCTTCATGACATCGTCACCTCCAAGCCGCCATGAGATCTCCCTCAGCTTCTTTCCCGTCGCTCCTCGGCGCCCTCTTCTTCTTCTTCTGCTGTTTTTCGTGCTGCTGTTTGTTGCCTTCTGCTGATGTTCACTGGGCGGTTTTTCCAGCTCCAGCGGCGCCCGCCGTGTCCTCCCCGCTCTCTAGACTGGACTCTGCGCACAGCTGGCCCGCCTGCCCGCCCGCCGCCGCCGCCGCTGCTGACGAGGAGAAACGCAGCGGCTGGAAGCTATAGCACATTTTTTTCAAAGGGCAAAAAAAGTTTGTTTTTTCTTTGTGTGTTTTTTACGATTTGTTTGGACGTGATTTTATTTGCTGTAACGGGGAAAGGTTTACAGAACTTTGGTCTCCTTTATGTAATTTAATTTTATTGCATTTTTACGGTGTATAAAAACGGTCTGTGCCAGTTTTGTACTTTATGAACGAGGCAAAGGAAAGTTGCCTTGACTTCTTCTGTGGTTTAACGATCCAGAAATAAGTTTACCTGTAAATTAAGAGAACCACATGAAACTTGATTCTGTAAAGAATCCTCTCTAGTCATTGCCTGAAGGTGTATATGAAAACTATATAAATATATATATAAATATCTTTATATATATATGAATATATCAAAGCGGTGCTTTATTTGACTGTGGTTGAAATAAAGCCGCCTGTTGGACCAGCTGGAGCTCTGATTCCTTTAGTCCAGAACTTTCCACCTGTCGGTTTCCTGCTGCTGTCTCTGGCTCCTCCTGCGTTTATTTTATCAGAGAATAAATTAATAAAAACACTTTAAATATGAAGAATATCAACTCAACATCCTGTCCACCTGTGGGCTTCTTTACTGCCAGAGTCTGAAATGTTTCCAGGAAGATGAGCGGCGCTCGCAGCAGGAGCACGGGGAGCACGGGGAGCGAAGAGGATCCAGGAACAGGTACGGAGAAAGACCGGTGGGGGGGGTGATGGTCTCTGGGTTTAACCATGGCCCACGTGTTCACAGGTTCCTGTCCCCCTCAGATCAGCCATCAGATCACATTGTTTAGGCTGTAAACCATCAGATCAAAGAAGACCAGTATGTCATCCAGGTCATGACCTTATATGGGCAAAACTCGCAGCACTTCCTGTTCAGCGTGAGCTCATATAGGATCTGTTCAGACTGAAATCCTGACCTGAGCCAGACTGGAAACATGTTCAGTGTCTTGAATGGCTGTGGATGTGGTTTCTGCTGTTTCTGCACACAGCCTCTAGTGGACGCCCAGGGAACTGCAGTTTTTATCACCTCTGCACCTGCAGGGGGTCAGGCAGGTTTATATCTCTGAGACGTTTCAGCAACAAGGCGATCTAAAGTGTGTCACATAGACGAACAGAAAGTGCTTGAAAAAGCAGAGAAACAAAAAACAAACATTTTGGTTTCATCAAAAAAATAAAAAAATTAAACTTTACAAAAACAGATTTTATGCTAAAAGTGTGACGGTTTCAGTGCAGTATAAGACACGTGATCCAGACGATCCAGACACAGACGTTCTTGGTATGGAGGCCCAAAAATGCCAAAATTAAAAATAAAAGTGAAAATAAAAACAAAACAAAAAATATATAGAAGTAAATTAAAAATAGAAAAATAACAGTGGAAATAAAGAAAAACATTAAAAAATAAATGTGGAAGTAGAATGAAATATCAATAAGGAAATAATGAGGTTTTAACAAGGCCTTTCCTGCGCCCACATGTGTGGCCTTCAAAGATGAGAACAGATTATTTCTGCTCTCTGAACGTTTGATCCGTCTGAGTGCAGGTGGTCCTGGGGTCCAGCAGGAGTTTTAGAGGTTTATTGTGTCCACAGGAAGTGGATCGTGCCCTGTTGGTGGTTGTGTAACAGCGCATCGTTCACGTCTGGACGTAGCACAAAAAGTGATGAGCTCAGTGTTTGCCGAATCAGTTCTTTGTTCTTAAAACGACTTTTGATGAAATCTCAGAATCTGAAAAATCCAGTGTTCCTGGTTCTGATGAGACAGAAGCAGGAACCTGTCTCTCCCTGACTCTCTCCACCCCTGACCTCTGGGTCCCCCCAGCCCGGCCTCAGCCTCTGACTGAGCTGACTCATGTTTTATCTTTAATCTGAGTCCGTGTCCACGTGATCCGCCCCTCCCTCTGTTTCTGCTGAACTCTACGATCTGCAAGTCAGGGTGAAGCAGCAGAAGAGGTGTAGGACAAACATCCTCGAGCAGATGGAGTAAGAGCCCTGAACAGTTCCTGAGCCGGTCTCAGAGACCTCTGACGAGCAGTTTGGACACATCATGTTCTCCAGAGAGTGGGTCTGAGCGCTCTGGTTGTAAAATGATCCCAGGGTTAGCCAAGGAGTGGAACAGTGGATTTGAACCACAGACTGTGATACATGGACACACTGTGATGTCACCCATCTGTATCTGACACAGAGTTTTGAAGCCTATCGTCAGCTGATTTAACCTAGCTTAATTCCTGTTGGGATGAAGAAAGGAGGCGAGCCTTTGGCCTCTTCACAGCTACAGGCTGTCCACCTGTCAGTCAATCAGCCACACCCTTATATGGACAACACCTGTAAATTTGATGAGCAGGAATAATTTCTGTGCTGATACAGAGATGAATCCAACCCAAGCTAACACACACATATCATGGGTGTGAGTGGGGTTTCTGCTACACCAGGTGATAAAGCTATCTCAGGTGATCAAGCTTCCTCAGGTGTTGAAGCTTCCTCAGGTGATAAAGCTACCTCAGGTGTTAAAGCTACCTCAGGTGTTAAAGCTACCTCAGGTGATAAAGCTACCTCAGGTGATAAAGCTACCTCAGGTGATAAAGCTAGCTCAGGTGATAAAGCTAGCTCAGGTGTTAAAGCTACCTCAGGTGATAAAGCTACCTCAGGTGTTAAAGCCACCTTTGGTGTTTAAGCTACCTCAGGTGATAAAGCTACCTCAGGTGATAAAGCTACCTCAGGTGATAAAGCTAGCTCAGGTGATAAAGCTAGCTCAGGTGTTAAAGCTACCTCAGGTGATAAAGCTACCTCAGGTGTTAAAGCCACCTTTGGTGTTTAAGCTACCTCAGGTGATAAAGCTACCTCAGGTGTTAAAGGTACCTCAGGTGTTAAAGCTACCACAGGTGTTAAAGCTACCTTTTGGGTTAAAGCTACCTCAGGTGATAAAGCTACCTTTGGTGTTTTAGCTACCTCAGGTGATAGAGCTACCTCTGGTGTGAAAGCTTCTTCAGGTGTTAAAGCTACCTCAGGTGATAAAGCTACCTCAGGTGTTAAAGCTACCTCAGGTGATAAAGCTACCTCAGGTGTTAAAGCTACCTCAGGTGTTAAAGCTACCTTTGGTGTTTAAGCTACCTCAGGTGATAAAGCTACCTCAGGTGATAAAGCTACCTCAGGTGTTAAAGGTACCTCAGGTGTTAAAGCTACCACAGGTGTTAAAGCTACCTTTTGGGTTAAAGCTACCTTTGGTCTTAAAGCTAACTCAGGTGTTAAAGCTACCTTTGGTCTTAAAGCTTACTCAGGTGATAGAGCTACCTCTGGTGTGAAAGCTTCTTCAGGTGTTAAAGCTACCTCAGGTGATAAAGGTACCTCAAGTGTTAAAGCTACCTCAGGTGATAAAGCTACCTCAGGTGTTAAAGCTACCTCAGGTGTTAAAACTACCTCAGTTGATAAAACTACCTCAGGTGATAAAGCTACCTCAGGTGATAAAGCTACCTCAGGTGTTAAAGCTACCTCAGGTGTTAAAACTACCTCAGGTGATAAAGCTACCTCAGGTGATAAAGCTACCTCAGGTGATAAAGCTACCTCAGGTGTTAAAGGTACCTCAGGTGTTAAAGCTACCACAGGTGTTAAAGCTACCTTTTGGGTTAAAGCTACCTTTGGTCTTAAAGCTAACTCAGGTGTTAAAGCTACCTTTGGTCTTAAAGCTTACTCAGGTGATAGAGCTACCTCTGGTGTGAAAGCTTCTTCAGGTGTTAAAGCTACCTCAGGTGATAAAGGTACCTCAAGTGTTAAAGCTACCTCAGGTGATAAAGCTACCTCAGGTGTTAAAGCTACCTCAGGTGTTAAAACTACCTCAGTTGATAAAACTACCTCAGGTGATAAAGCTACCTCAGGTGATAAAACTACCTCAGGTGTTAAAACTACCTCAGGTGATAAAGCTACCTCAGGTGATGAAGCTACCTCAGGTGATGAAGCTACCTCAGGTGATAAAGCTACCTGTCTCTCAGGTGTGAAGTTGTTTTAGTTTTTTTTTTTTTGTTTTGACCTGTGGTTGTTTGTTGCTCAGCCCTTCACTCAGCCACACACGCTCCACTCCTCGAGTTCACCGCAGAAACAGGAAGTGCTGCTTCATCCTGACTGGCTGATGAACAGAGGAGATAAGGAAAGAGGAAGAAGAGAAAGTGTTGCGTCCCTCTGAGGAATGAAGGAGGTTACAGTGAACCTCTGACCTTTCTGGACCAGGGTCCGACCCAGCAGGACTCAGGGGACCAGCGTGTCCTTTGGGGATCTTTCTGGAGCTTTCTTTGATGGAGGTGGTTTTGTCCACTCTGAGTCCCAGGGGGTCATGGTGTCTGAAGGTCTGTCCCTCTGTCAGCACAGGATGCTTCTCAGCTCCTCGCTGGTTTATGAGTTTGGTCTTTAGGGTTCGGTTGGTTTGACTGACAGGTGGACGTCCTGTTTTGTTTTGTTTTTTTAACCCTGTGATGATTCTGTACTCTCTCCTGAGTCCGTGGGAGGTTTGGGATTTGAGCCGGTACCACCTTTAGTGGTCCGTTTGGAAGATGAAATCCACTTTTTGTGTGGTATTGATTCAAAGAAGCCTGGCAGAGGGTTGTGTGTTGCATATTTCATCCTTTTTTGTAAAGCTGTTAATAAAGAGGAGAGAGAAGCTCTGACTGGCTGTGCAGGCCTTGCCCGGATTGCGGGACAGGATCTGAGTGAACCTGTGCTCTGTGGTCTGATTCGGTGTGGTGTATCATCAGCTTTGCCCTGTAGTTTTTGTTCTGGTCTCTGCAGGTCTTATCCCACTGTGGAGCAGCTTTCAGGGGTTGATGCATCAGTTCACCTGTGCTCCAGTCGTACGCTAGCTCCATGGCGTTGAACCAGGCCGTGATGCTAAACTTCCCGTGTCCACGTGGCGTTTCTTTTAAGTGCCTTTCTCAGACGATTTTCAAAGATGAGAAATCACCTTATTTAGTGTTTGGACGTCCTGAGTCACCGCAGGAGGTCCGTCCTCTGTAACATCCTCAAATAAGGGCATGGCCGCACTCGGAGGGTTTGGCAACCAGCTCTTTTATAAAACGCCGTCCTCCACATCTTTTTACTGCAGCATCACCTTCTCTCTGAGCGCCGAGCGGAAAGCAGAAGCTCCCTTCACTCACTCTCTCCGACAGAGAAGGTAAGCCGTGTTTGAGTCGGCTGTGTCCAGATTCAGGAAACCACAAACTGAAGTTCAGTTTATTTACTCTGCTGTGGAGTCTCACCGTTGTTACCTTTGTAAGGATCTGCAGGAGCTCAGAGCTCAGCTTTAATCAGGGGGAGGAAACAGTCTCCCACGGTGGTCGGTCAGACCTGGATGTAAAAATGATTTAATTGTGTTTTTTGGTAATTCTATGAAAGATTATTCCTTTTTTTGCTTTGATATATTTAGTTTATTTTGCAGTTAAGCTTTTTAACCTCTGTTACATCTCAGTGTCTGTTACAAGAAAATCAGATATTTGAAAAAAAAAAAAAAAAATTCATGACTAAAACAAATAAAAACACAGATTAAATCCTGACTCAGGATTTAAAAAAAAAAACCTTCAACTTTTTGATGTTTTGCCCCAAAACATGTCATCCAAAGGAGACAGAGGCTTCGACCTCCTATGACACGTTCCAAGCTAACTGTGGATGCATCAAAATTAGCTTAGAGAATTTAAAAATGGTGTCCCACAAGTGTCCACACTGGGTCCTTTCTCATTTTCTCTCTCTTTTTTGATTAATTATCTGAAAATGTGAAAAATAAAAAAGTTTTGTTTCTATGTCAACAACACTGTTCTTCATGCTTTATCATCTATTATAGAAATTAACCTACAGCTGCTTTTCACCTGTTTAATCTCAGATTTTCCTCAGAAAATTATGTTTGTGTTTTGTTCCTTAGACCTTCCTGCCACACGATATGTATGTTTTTTCATATTTTATATTAACTTTTTAATCATAATTATTATGATTATTGTTATTATAATTATTATTATTAGTAGCAGTAGTTGTAGTAGTCATTTTTTCATATTCTTTCACTTTAAAACTTAAATGAGTTTCCCACAGTAAAAGAAATGCTTCCAGAGATCCCAGAGGTTAAAAACTGCTGCCCCTGTTGTTGCTTGTTGTTGCCTGTTTCTGTCAGTTCCACCCAGTTGTTGCATGTTGTTGCTTGTTGTTGCTTGTTGTTGCCTGTTGTTGCATGCTGTTGCCTGTTGTTGTTTGTTGTTGTTGCCTGTTGTTGCTTGTTGCCAGTTGTTGCCTATTTTTGCCTGTTGTTGTTGCTTGTTGTTGCTATTTGTTGCCTGTTGTTGCCTGTTGTTGCCACTTGTTTCCTGTTGTTTCTTGTTGTTGCTTGTTAAAGCTTGTTGTTGCTTGTTGTTGCATGTTGTTGCCTGTTGTTGTTGCTTGTTGTTGCCTCGTGTTGCCTGTTGTTGCCAGTTGTTGCCTGTTGATGCCTGTTGTTGCCAGTTGTTGCTTGTTGCCTGTTGTTGCCACTTGTTGCCTGTTTTTGCCTGTTGTTATTGTTGCTTGTTGTTGCTATTTGTTGCCTGTTGTTGCCTGTTGTTGCCACTTGTTGCCTGTTGCCTCTTGTTGTTGCTTGTTAATGCTTTTTTTTGCTTGTTGTTGCCAGTTGTTGCCTGTTGTTGTTGCTTGTTGTTGCTTGTTGTTGCCTGTTGATGCCTGTTGTTGCCTGTTCTTGCCTGTTGTTGCCTGTTATTGCCAGCTGTTGCCAGTTGTATGCCTGTTGTATGCCTGTTGTTGCCTGTTGTTGTTGCTTGTTGTTGCTATTTGTTGACTGTTGCTGCGTGTTGTTGCCACTTGTTGCCTGTTGTTGCTTGTTAATGCTTGTTGTTGCTTGTTGTTACCTGTTGTTGCATGTTGTTGTTGCCTGTTGTTGCATGTTGTTGCCTGTTGTTGCATGTTGTTGCCTGTTGTTGCCTGTTGTTGCCTGTTGTTGCCTGTTGTTGCCTGTTGTTGCCTGTTATTGCCAGCTGTTGCCAGTTGTATGCCTGTTGTATGCCTGTTCTTGCCTGTTGTTGTCTGTTGTTGTCTCCTGAGGAGCGTAGCTGAAGTGAAAGCTGAGTGGTGGTTATTTTCACAGCTCACATCTCTCTGATCACTGATTACTTATTACTGATCACTGATCACAGATCACTGATCACTGATAGAGATGGAGAAATGCAGATTGAAGGGATTGAGGTGTTTCGTTGTTTTTCTTTGCGGTTTCAGTTTGTTTCAGTTGATGTTGGAAACAGACGCAGTGACCTCACTGATCGTCCTCACCGACTGCTCCTGTCGTCCTCGATGAGGATGCGAAATAAAACGGTGAGACTCCTCTAACATCTTTAACACTTTAACTTTGTAAACTGATGGAGAGTTTCTGTGGGGCCTCACCCTGTCAGGTAATTACTGATGGCTGAGCTGGTTAGGGAATAGATACAGATACAGAAAACACTGTTTTATCAGCTGTAGTTCATGCTAAGCTAAGCTAATAGTGTGCAGCTGAGTCTGTGCAGGCCCCTGTGCCTGGATCACACTGAGGCCTCAGCCTCTAGCACCACTCTGAGGCCAAACCTGACACCTACACCCTGCTGCCTTAGGTTATAGGTCTGGGCCTGGAGGTTCAGCTGTTATTAGAGTAAAAAAAAGCTTTAATTTTTTTTATGTTGAAAAGAGAAAAAAAGCAGACTGCTCATTGGATCTTTTTTAAACAAAACCTCCAGTTTGTGTTGTTCTGGACTTTTCAGTGCTGGTGGATCATTCTGGCTCCAGCGGAGGGCTGGGTTTTTATTTCCTTTCATAAAGTCAATGAGGAAGAATTTTAAAAACCATGAAAACAAGAATGGGTAGATTCCCATAAAATGATTCATCAAACAGCCAGGTTACCTGAGGATTTGGGGGTTTTGACTCTTGGCCTGAGTAAAATGTTTCTGACAGTTTTAAAGTGTCTCAGAAATTATAGAAACAGATCTACAGCCCATCTGGTGGAGTTGCCCTCACTGAAGGTCTTTCAGGATCACAGTTTTTTTGGGTCTTCAGTTTGAAATGTGCTGCTGGCCTCAGATCTTAACGGACACCTGTATTTTTTTCTAGATTAATCACTTTTTTTTTTACCTTGTTGCTTTGGCACAAACTCTCAGAACCCGTTTCTCCTCAGCGTTTTTGTCTAATCTGTTGTGGAACTGGGGTAAAAGAACAACCAACACACTCATGTCTCAGACTTTTATTCAGATGTTGGAGTTAATGTTTCCTCTCACTTTAACCTGAGTAATCCTGAAAGAGCCTCTCTCTCTGTGCAGATGGCCGGCCTCTGCTGGGTGGCAGTGATCCTGGCCTTTTTCCCGTCCGCTGGAAACAGTTTGGCCGCTGTGCATCCCGACAGGCTGGCCAAACTCGTGCATGAAATCTCAAAGGAGTGAGTTAAATTCCTTTAATATTCAGGCGTAAGGTCCATCATTAGCTCATGGGCAAAACTTTAAAAGGGGGTCAGAGTCAGGACACAGTGATGTCAGGTATAAAGAGCAGACTCTAACACAGTCAGGCTGGGAGACTCCTGAGATCACCAGGTAAACCACAGCTGCAGCTCAGCTTCTCTCTTCTCACAAACCGTTTGAACTTTGTAGCTTGATTCAGGAGTTACAGTCACGATGCTTGAAAATCAACTTGTATTGAGTCGATTTTACACCACCATAGTTACGTTAGCGTCTTTCCCAGCACGTGCAGAGCTGCATTTTCGGAACCTTTACGCTGAGTGTCTTCACTACGACCCTCAGTCTGCTTCTGTAAACACTCTGCTGGGACCGGCTGCTTCCCAAACGCTTTGATTGCATACTACCACTTTTCCAAACCTAGCTCATCACATGCAGATTATTAAGATGCTGACGTAGGTTAGTGTTCTACTTCAAACTGTTTCTTAACGTCTTTTAAATCGTTATCACAAAGTTAATTCAGGCTCTGTGGTCTCTGTTTTGTTATTTTCTCCTCAAAGAGTCAGAGATCATACCTGGAAAGCTCATCTTCTCTTCTTGAGTTTTTTCTCTTGCCCAAATGGTTGAAAACAGCTTGTGTCAGTTATTACCCGTGGTTGGAACATAATTGCTCATGGGTACTACGGCGCGGTGCTGTAGTACTACTTGACTTTTTTTCTTTAAGGAGCTGTTTCAATTTTTCCACCACCCCAAATGGTGAAAGAGTTAAAATGATTCAAAGAGCACTCATGAAACGGAAGCGCCAGTGCACCGAAGTGTTATTAAGCATTTTATTTTTACTCCAGTGGTTTAGGGGAAGCCCGCTCCAGCGTCCTGTCAGGGAGGGATACACGATAGATTAGATATTTCTCCGTGTGTCCTGACTTTACATTGTTTCTTGGATTTCCTTCCTCTTTCCTCAATCCTCTCTTCCAATCAGCAATAAGAGTCATTGGACACTACCTAGCATGGCAGTAACTACTTCTGGTTCAACTCAAGATCAAAGACCATGACTCTGTATCTTATTTCCTAATGTCACTTTAACTGTTGCTGTCATAATCCCCATTGATGCTGCTATAACTATTTCTATCTTAATTATTATAACTATTATTATTATTATTATTATTATTATTATTATTATTATTATTTTTATTTTTATTATTATTATTATTGATATTATTATTGATATATTTATTATTATCACTAATATTGTCACTATTATTATTATTATTATTATTATTATTATTATTATTATTGCCAGTATTTTTATTTTTATTTTTATTTTTATTATTGCTATTATTTGTATTAATTTTGTTTTTTGCTGTATAGAACCTGTGTTTTAATTTATCTTCTTTCTACTCTTATCTATTCTGCACATCTTTTTTTGTACTACAGTGCTACTTGCTGCTGGAATCTGAATTTCCTGAGGGAACCCTCCCAAAGGATTAATAAAGTTGCTATCTAATCTAATCTAATCTAATCAGGAACCAAGAAAATATAATTTAAGAGCAAACTGAGAGCTGAACAACAGCACACGCTCATCATCATAATTAAAACGGTGGTAAAAAAAAAAATCCTAATCAGACAGTGGAAAATATTTGAGACCAATTCTTTATAGTTCAGTGTAGTCAACAGATCCTCCAGTCTTTGGTATCCATTTGTTGTGTATCCTACAGAATATAACATTATATATATTTTGAAATCTACTAAAACCTTTGTTAAATGGTGTGCTTGCTTTTTTTTTTGGTAGGTATGGAACAAGCAACAGGTTTTGTCTTGCTGTGCGGATTCCCCTCATCCAGAACCAGAGTACCACGAACATCCTTCAGCTGGTTTTTGACAGTGATCCTGGTTCTGATGTGACAACTGCGATCAACAAGGATGAGGTGTACGTTGGCAGCAGGGTGGTTGCAGCCAGAGCTCTGAGACACCCGAACAGGGGATATTACCATGCGGAGTCACGTGTTGTCGACCACTTACACCACTTGTCAAACTGTCGCAATGATTCTGATTTGTTGCTTCTCTATATAAATGCTGCCCCATGTGTTAAAAGGTGTTCCAGAAACACACACCTTCACAATATTTTGGGAACATTAACTGTCATTCAGCAATGGAATAATTATGTCATTGTGTTTTCAAAAGTATTCAGTTCTGAGATTCATCCATCCAACCCCAAAGGAGAGTGGAATAGAGCCCTGCAGCCCTTCAGGCTGCCCCCGGGTATTCATGGTCCGATTGGTGGGTTAAATATATTCCGATGTGACAGAAAAGGTGCTAAAATGCACTGTACCTGCTGCTTCTGTAGGAATCGAGTAGCACACTTTTGTGTTTCGGACAATGCAACGTCTGGTACAAGTGGCCATTTAATGATAGGCACGGGAGACGGGTGGCACAGAGAACAGCAGGGAAAAGAGACAATCAGCACTGGAGAAGGGGGCAGTTGGGAAAAAGGCACTGAAACAAAAGGCAGTGAAAGAAAGGGAGGACAGATCAGTGGAGGCAAAGAGCAAGACAGAGGGGATGGAGGCAGTAGAAGAAAAGGCAGTAGAAGAAAAGGCACTGGAATAAAAGGCAATTGGAAAGAAGGCACTGAAGAAGGCAGATGGGAGGGAGACACTGGAGAAAAAGGCAGTGGGGGAAATGGGACTGGAAAAGAGGGCAGGTGGAAAGAAGACACTGAAACAGAAGGCAGTGGAGGAAAGGGCAGTGAAATAAAAGAAGGACAGAGTAGTGGAGATGAAGGCAAAGACCAAGGCAGAGGGGATGGCGGCAGTACAAAAAAAGGCACTGGAATAGAGGGCAACTGGAAAATGGGCACTGAAGAAGGCAGATGGGAAGAAGGCACTGGAGAAAAGGGCAGTGCAGGGAAGGGCAGTGGGGGAAAGGGCAGCTGGGAAGAAAGCACTGGAGAAAAGGGAAGTGGAGGGAAGGGAAGTAAGGAAAAGGCCAGCAAAGAAACAGGCACTGCAGGAAAGGGAATTGGAGAAAAAGACAAGTTGAAAGAGCGCGCTGAAGAAAAGGGCAGTGGAGGACAAGGCATAGGAGAAACTGGAAGTAAAGCAAAGGGTAGTGGAGGACCAGGCACAGTTGAATCAGGTAGTGGGGGAAGGGACACTGAAGGAAAGGGAAGAGAAGAACAGGGCAGGGGTGATGGAGGCAGTGGTGGAAAGGGGACTGGAGGAAAGGGCAGCAGGGAAAAAGGCAGTTGGAAATGGGGCAGTTGGGAAAAAGGCTCCGGAGGACATGGCAGTTTGGGAACAGAAACTGGAAAATGGGGCAGTTGGGAAAAGGGCACAGGAGGACATGGCAGTTTGGGAACAGAAACTGGAAAATGGGGCAGTTGGGAAAAGGGCACTGGAGGACAAGGCAGTGGTGAATCAGGTGGTGGGGGAAGGGGCACTGAAGGAAAGGGCAGTGCCGGAAAGGGAAGAGAAGAACAGGGCGGGGTCGATGGAGGCAGTGGTGGAAAGGGGACTGGAGAAGAGGGCAGTGGGGGAAAGGGCAGTTTGGAAGCAAGCACTGGAGGAAAGGGAAGTGGAGGGAAGGCAAGTAAGGAAAAGGCCAGCAAAGAAAAAGGCACTGCAGGAAAGGGAATTGGAGAAAAAGACAAGTTGAAAGAGCGCGCTGAAGAAAAGGGCAGTGGAGGACAAGGCATAGGAGAAACTGGAAGTAAAGCAAAGGGTAGTGGAGGACCAGGCACAGTTGAATCAGGTAGTGGGGGAAGGGACACTGAAGGAAAGGGAAGAGAAGAACAGGGCAGGGGTGATGGAGGCAGTGGTGGAAAGGGGACTGGAGGAAAGGGCAGCTGGGAAAAAGGCAGTTGGAAATGGGGCAGTTGGGAAAAAGGCACCGGAGGACATGGCAGTTTGGGAACAGAAACTGGAAAATGGGGCAGTTGGGAAAAGGGCACAGGAGGACATGGCAGTTTGGGAACAGAAACTGGAAAATGGGGCAGTTGGGAAAAGGGCACTGGAGGACAAGGCAGTGGTGAATCAGGTGGTGGGGGAAGGGGCACTGAAGGAAAGGGCAGTGCCGGAAAGGGAAGAGACGAACAGGGCGGGGTCGATGGAGGCAGTGGTGGAAAGGGGACTGGAGTAGAGGGCAGTGGCGGAAAGGGCAGTTTGGAAGCAAGCACTGGAGGAAAGGGAAGTGGAGGGAAGGCAAGTAAGGAAAAGGCCAGCAAAGAAAAAGGCACTGCAGGAAAGGGAATTGGAGAAAAAGACAAGTTGAAGGAGCGCACTGAAGAAAAGGGCAGTGGAGGACAAGGCATAGGAGAAACTGGAAGTAAAGCAAAGGGCAGTGGAGGACAAGGCACAGTTGAATCAGGTAGTGGGGGAAGGGACACTGAAGGAAAGGGAAGAGAAGAACAGGGCAGGGGTGATGGAGGCAGTGGTGGAAAGGGGACTGGAGGAAAGGGCAGTTGGGAAAAAGGCAGTTGGAAATGGGGCAGTTGGGAAAAGGGCACTGGAGGACAAGGCAGTGGAGGAAAGGGCAGTTGGAAATGGGGCAGTTGGGAAGAAGGCACTGAAGGACAAGGCACTGGTGAATCAGGTGGTGGGGGAAGGGGCACTGAAGGAAAGGGCAGTGCAGGAAAGGGAAGAGAAGAACAGGGCGGGGTCGATGGAGGCAGAGGTGGAAAGGGGACTGGAGAAGAGGGCAGTGGCGGAAAGCGCAGCTGGGAAGAAAGCACTGGAGGAAAGGGAAGTGGAGGGAAGGGAAGTAAGGAAAAGGCCAGCAAAGAAAAAGGCACTGCAGGAAAGGGAATTGGAGAAAAAGACAAGTTGAAAGAGCGCGCTGAAGAAAAGGGCAGTGGAGGACAAGGCATAGGAGAAACTGGAAGTAAAGCAAAGGGTAGTGGAGGACCAGGCACAGTTGAATCAGGTAGTGGGGGAAGGGACACTGAAGGAAAGGGAAGAGAAGAACAGGGCAGGGGTGATGGAGGCAGTGGTGGAAAGGGGACTGGAGGAAAGGGCAGCTGGGAAAAAGGCAGTTGGAAATGGGGCAGTTGGGAAAAAGGCACCGGAGGACATGGCAGTTTGGGAACAGAAACTGGAAAATGGGGCAGTTGGGAAAAGGGCACAGGAGGACATGGCAGTTTGGGAACAGAAACTGGAAAATGGGGCAGTTGGGAAAAGGGCACTGGAGGACAAGGCAGTGGTGAATCAGGTGGTGGGGGAAGGGGCACTGAAGGAAAGGGCAGTGCCGGAAAGGGAAGAGACGAACAGGGCGGGGTCGATGGAGGCAGTGGTGGAAAGGGGACTGGAGAAGAGGGCAGTGGGGGAAAGGGCAGTTTGGAAGCAAGCACTGGAGGAAAGGGAAGTGGAGGGAAGGCAAGTAAGGAAAAGGCCAGCAAAGAAAAAGGCACTGCAGGAAAGGGAATTGGAGAAAAAGACAAGTTGAAAGAGCGCGCTGAAGAAAAGGGCAGTGGAGGACAAGGCATAGGAGAAACTGGAAGTAAAGCAAAGGGTAGTGGAGGACCAGGCACAGTTGAATCAGGTAGTGGGGGAAGGGACACTGAAGGAAAGGGAAGAGAAGAACAGGGCAGGGGTGATGGAGGCAGTGGTGGAAAGGGGACTGGAGGAAAGGGCAGCTGGGAAAAAGGCAGTTGGAAATGGGGCAGTTGGGAAAAAGGCACCGGAGGACATGGCAGTTTGGGAACAGAAACTGGAAAATGGGGCAGTTGGGAAAAGGGCACAGGAGGACATGGCAGTTTGGGAACAGAAACTGGAAAATGGGGCAGTTGGGAAAAGGGCACTGGAGGACAAGGCAGTGGTGAATCAGGTGGTGGGGGAAGGGGCACTGAAGGAAAGGGCAGTGCCGGAAAGGGAAGAGACGAACAGGGCGGGGTCGATGGAGGCAGTGGTGGAAAGGGGACTGGAGAAGAGGGCAGTGGGGGAAAGGGCAGTTTGGAAGCAAGCACTGGAGGAAAGGGAAGTGGAGGGAAGGCAAGTAAGGAAAAGGCCAGCAAAGAAAAAGGCACTGCAGGAAAGGGAATTGGAGAAAAAGACAAGTTGAAAGAGCGCGCTGAAGAAAAGGGCAGTGGAGGACAAGGCACAGTTGAATCAGGTAGTGGGGGAAGGGACACTGAAGGAAAGGGAAGAGAAGAACAGGGCAGGGGTGATGGAGGCAGTGGTGAAAAGGGGACTGGAGTAAAGGGCAGCTGGGAAAAAGGCAGTTGGAAATGGGGCAGTTGGGAAAAAGGCACTGGAGGACATGGCAGTTTGGGAAAAGAAACTGGAAAATGGGGCAGTTGGGAAAAGGGCACAGGAGGACAAGGCAGTGCAGGAAAGGGCAGTTGGAAATGGGGCAGTTGGGAAGAAAGCACTGGAGGACAAGGCACTGGTGAATCAGGTGGTGGGGGAAGGGGCACTGCTGGAAAGGGCAGTGCAGGAAAGGGAAGAGAAGGACAGGGCAGGGGTGATGGAGGCAGTGGTGGAAAGGGGACTGGAGGAAAGGGCAGTTGGGAAAAAGGCAGTTGGAAATGGGGCAGTTGGGAAAAAGGCACTGGAGGACATGGCAGTTGGGTACCAGTAACTGGAAAATGGGGCAGTTGGGAAAAGGGCACAGGAGGACAAGGCAGTGGAGGAAAGGGCAGTTGGAAATGGGGCAGTTGGAAAGAAGGCACCGGAGGACAAGGCACTGGTGAATCAGGTAGTGGGGGAAGGGGCACTGAAGGAAAGGGCAGTGCAGGAAAGGGAAGAGAAGAACAGAGCAGGGGTGATGGAGGCAGTGGTGGAGAGGGGACTGGAGGACAGGGCAGTTTGGGAAAAGAAACTGGAAAATGGGGCAGTTGGGAAAAGGGCACTGGAGGACAAGGCAGTGGAGGAAAGGGCAGTTGGAAATGGGGCAGTTGGAAAGAAGGCACCGGAGGACAAGGCACTGGTGAATCAGGTAGTGGGGGAAGGGGCACTGAAGGAAAGGGCAGTGCAGGAAAGGGAAGAGAAGAACAGGGCGGGGGTGATGGAGGCAGTGGTGGAAAGGGGACTGGAGGAAAAAGCAGTTGGGAGAAAGGCAGTTGGAAATGGGGCAGTTGGGAAAAAGGCACTGGAGGACATGGCAGTTTGGGAAAAGAAACTGGAAAATGGGGCAGTTGGGAAAAGGGCACAGGAGGACAAGGCAGTGGAGGAAAGGGCAGTTGGAAATGGGGCAGTTGGAAAGAAGGCATCGGAGGACAAGGCACTGGTGAATCAGGTAGTGGGGGAAGGGGCACTGAAGGAAAGGGCAGTGCAGGAAAGGGAAGAGAAGAACAGAGCAGGGGTGATGGAGGCAGTGGTGGAAAGGGGACTGGAGGACAGGGCAGTTTGGGAAAAGAAACTGGAAAATGGGGCAGTTGGGAAAAAGGCACTGGAGAACATGGCAGTTGGGTACCAGTAACTGGAAAATGGGGCAGTTGGGAAAAAGACACTGGAGAACATGGCAGTTTGGGAAAAGAAACTGGAAAATTGGGCAGTTGGGAAAGAGGCACTGGAGGACAAGGCACCTGGGGCAAAGACACAGGAGAAGTTGGCACCTGGGGTAAAAGCAGTGGTTTAGGGACATATGATAAGGACAGTGGAAAGGGGGGGTTAAAATCATGGTGTGCTATTCTTAAAGATGGTGGGTGTTGCAGAGGATCCTGCAGGGGCAACAGAAAAGAGAAATGCAGAGCATGTGCCTGTGGCAGGAAGTGTGGGTGTGGTAAGTGTCATGGACATTGTTGCCCTCGCAAACACAACTCTTCTGAAGGGTCTGAAAAAGGACATCATCAAGATTTGCAAGCTCCAGAATAAGAAATTCAATATTTCTTTTAAAGACCAACAGATGTTACACAGCGAGCATGTCTGAAAAGAACAACAGGGCAGGGAACAGGAGATAGCATCAGAAAAATATTTTTAATAAGAACGTGGTTAGAAACACTTTAATGCGATCACTTTCTGTTCTTAGGCTCCCACACAATCTCCAGTGATGATGACTGCTGACCCTTCTCAAACTTTGTTCAATCATACCTTATTAAGATGTGTGAACACCTTCTTTTATTGTCAATGAACCAATTGGACCATTATCCAGGTTTCAGAGAGATAACTTCTTCAGTATGGTTGGTTTCTCATAACACAAATATTGCTGATTACTCTTGATCAAATGTTAAGCCCTTAGAGCACAAGCCATCTTTCATAGTCTTTGTATTAATTCAAGCTCATGTTATTTTGTTTTTCACTGTCGTAAAGTTGTCTCCTAACTTCTCAGTCTTGGAAAATTGTAATTTGACTGTTTCTCTGAATAAAGCTTGGCTTTGCATTGAGTCCGGTCTTTCACTGAGTCATTACTGAACCCCAGCATCAGCATCCTCCTCATAGTTAAGAGTATCTAAACTTCCATCCATCCATCCATCCATTTTCTTCCGCTTATCCGGGGTCGGGTCGCGGGGGCAGCAGCCTAAGCAGGGAAGCCCAGACTTCCCTCTCCCTAGCCACTTCGTCCAGCTCTTCCGGGAGGATCCCAAGACGTTCCCAGGCCAGCCGAGAGATGTAGTCTCTCCAGCGTGTCCTGGGTCTGCCCCGGGGTCTCCTCCCAGTGGGACGTGCCCTGAACACCTCACCAGGGAGGCGTCCGGGAGGCATCCTCATCAGATGCCCGAGCCACCTCATCTGGCTCCTCTCAACGTGGAGGAGTAGCGGCTCTACTCCGAGCTCCTCCCGGATAGCCGAGCTTCTCACCCTATCTCTAAGGGAGAGCCCGGCCACCCTACGGAGGAAGCTCATTTCGGCCGCTTGTACCCGCGATCTTGTTCTTTCGGTCACTACCCAAAGCTCATGACCATAGGTGAGGGTGGGAACGAAGATCAACCGTTAAACAGAGAGCTTCACCTTCCGGCTCAGCTCCCTCTTCACCACAACAGACCTGTGCAGAGTCCGCATTACTGCGGACGCCGCACCGATCCGCCTGCCGATCTCTCGCTCCATCCTTCCCTCACTCGTGAACAAGACCCCGAGATACTTAAACTCCTCCACTTGGGGCAGGATCTCATCCCCGACCCAGAGAGGGCAGTATCTAAACTTTTGGTGCAGAAATGAAAGCTGGAGAGTTGCGTAACTCCTTGAATCAAACTGTGCAGTTTTTCCCCCCTGATACTTCCTTGTGAGTATTATCTGAGAGACAAGAAGGGCGTGGGTTTGGCCATGGCAGGGCTCCTCTCTGAGCACGCTGACTTCCTTATCCATACTGACACCCTTCACAGATAAACACAGACGGCTCTCTTTGTGAGACTTCATCCTTCAACAAAGCAGGTACGATTCTGGCTTTTTTTGTTTAATAATAATAATAATAATAATAATAATAATAATAATAATAATTTAAAAAACAGTGTCATGTATTTATGGTAATTTACCTTGGATCTCCATCAGCTGTTCCCTGGAGCTAGTCTCCACAGGCTCCAGGCTAAAATCAGACATATTTACAGGTGCATTATGTTTACTTTTAAATTTACAAGAAATCAACCAGTCCGTCATGAAAGTCTCTTTTCTCCTGATATCTTTGGTCATGTGATGATAAACAAAGTCATGCAACTGACTCTCAGGCTGCAGGTGTAAACTGCAGGGTGATAATGACGCCCTGAATTTCCCTAAACTTCCCGAAGTCGTCATGAGTCAGACTGTTTGGAGCAGATCCAGGTTACAAACCGTGTGTGTGTGTGTGCGTGTGTGTGTACTTCTTATAGGAACTGTTTATTTTCACCTGACAGGCTCTAAGACATGAAAAGATCAAAAATCAGATCCAGGTCGACTGATCCTGCCTCATTCTGTGATCTAGAAAAGATTAATGTTCATGTTTTTGGAAAGTGTCTTGAACTAACGTTTGTTATGATAAAGTGCAGCGTGTTTCCGACCCTTTGCCTCCTGTGAATGTGCTTCGTAATGAACACCTTCTGTTTTCTCTCATGCTTTGATTCTCGGTGCTGATGTTCCTCCTCGCTCAGATGGCCACGCTGGGCTGCGCGGCTCTAACACTGGCGCTGTTGCTGGCTGCTGGAAACAGCTCGGCTGCTGTGGACCCAAACAGACTCGCAGGAATTGTAGAGGAGACTTTGAACAGGTCAGTCCACTTCCTCTGAGCTGTAGGGGGAAAACCCTGTCTTTAAAACCCTCATAGACACTGTTTGGGAGTTACATACTCAACATTCGTTAGCGCTGACTTCCTTCTACCTCCACTGACAAAGGCCAGCTGTGTCGCGCCCCCCACGGCGCCAGGGGCATCCAGGGGTACGATGGACAAAGGTTTCATTTATTGTCTCACGTTTAACGTGGTTATATTCTTAATGCTTTTGTGTATTTCTGATTGTTTTTGTCTGTTCCTCAGCTCATCCCTCTGTCTGTCCTCTGACTCTGGATAAAACCAATGAGCAGAGAAATAATGTTTTTACCTTTTTTGCTGCAGGTTCAGACCCAGCTACAGGAGCCACACTGGTGCAATGTGAGTGAAGAAAGCTAAAAGGCCATTTCAACTCTAAACATAAAGTTATAATTCTCTTTTACCAGCTCTAAATCTGATCACACACTCCACGTGTGTATTAAGCCACATCAGATAACTTTTCCAAGT
The DNA here is from genome assembly GCF_033239565.1 of Halichoeres trimaculatus. Taxonomy (NCBI): domain Eukaryota; kingdom Metazoa; phylum Chordata; class Actinopteri; order Labriformes; family Labridae; genus Halichoeres; species Halichoeres trimaculatus. The sequence goes on along the minus strand of NW_027437180.1, from coordinate 38,892,587 downwards.
TTTACGAGGTTCCTGAGCTGGAGATGGTTCAGTTTGCTCGGTCCTGGTGGACTCATGTGAGCTCAGTCAACTTATTTACAGCTGGGTTCACTTTAATATTCACGCCAAGAAACCGATCTGAGCCGTCAGCTGTGCTCGTTTACATCCAGGTAGTCGAGCTTCAAACGTTGGAAGTTAGACTTTCAAACATGACCCATAGTTCATTAAACACAGGGTTCCTACAGCTCAAGGCAAGTTAAATTTAAGACTTTTTAAGACTTTTTTAATGACGTTGGAAATCAAATTTAAAAACAAGTCGACAACGAACCACAATTAAAACAAACAAAACTAACAAACAAAAACACCACATGAATTACCTGGGTTAGAGGCAATTTTGACCCAATGATTATTTTACATAAAACGTCACTTTTTACCTTTTTTTTAACCCCATTTTTACAACTTTATGCCTATTTTGCCCCCATTCATCTCTTTTGGCCACTGTCACAACCATTTTTTGAAATTTTAACATGGTTTTTGAAATTTAATTTCAAATTTAATTCTCAATTTTGCTGCCATAATCAATTTCCCTAAGCCAAATTTTTTGCCAATTTTTCCTATTTTTTTTCTCTCTCCAGGCACCCTAAGTAGAACCAAGACATGCGTCTGGTTTAAAAGTTCCTGGTGCAACCACATCACCTTTTCCTTCTGCAGTGGTCTGATACGTGTCTGTCTGCTCTAACAGGAGGTTCCCCATGTTCAGTCTGGCTGTGAGCGTCCCCTTCAACACGCTGAGGAACCAGTATGACCTCAGCCGAGTCCCTGACGACGGGGAAACGGTGAGGGAGGCCATGAGAAACTGTGAAGTCTACAGCAGTCGCAGGGTGGTGGCTGCCACGGCTCTGAGATGGCCCAACGTTGTGGACCAGTGTCCCGGTGGACCTGTGCAGTGGCCTGATGTTCTGAGGAAGTGTCACCTGAGCAGGACCACAACCTGGGCCGGTCTTCAGAGGCAGTGCCCCGATGGAGTTAAAGAGGGCAGAGCTGATCACGCAGAGTACCGGACTCTTCAGCACTTCAGCTCCTTGTTGACCAACCTGGACTCCAGCGACCTGCTGCTCTTCTACGTTCTGGCTTCACCGTGTGATCAGAGATGCTCCAACCGCCAGAATCCCTGGAACATTCTGGAAAGCATTAAGGGAATCAAGAAGTGGAAGAACTACGCCCTGGTGTTTTCTGATGTATTCCAGCCTCGCAGCGGGCACGTCATTCCTGAGCAGGACCTCAGAGGAGCTCTGGAGCGGCTTGGGCAGTCGATCGGTTTGGGGAACATTTTCCGCTGCAGAGGACGACCCACGATGACGTGCACGAGGTGCTGGAGTAACAACACCATCACAAGATTATGTTTCTCTGACCATAATCTGAAAACGTGCCAGTCCACCCCCTTCATAACACTCAGACACAACAAGTCAGACTCATGCTCCCAAAACTAAGAACCAGAGGTCAGTAAACCAGGACCAGGATGGGTGGAGAGGAGGGAGAGGACACCAGAGGCCTATATCAGGAAGCAGGATTAGTGTCTTAGCGAGATAACTTCAGGGTTAACTCTCGATTACCGGTAGCACGAAGCCGGTTCCTTTTTTTATCAGAGTAGATCACCATGGTGACCTACTCTGAACGGCTTTCCTGCTCTGGAGCAGGATAAGTTGGAGGTTGAATCTGATCCTATAAAAAGCCCCTCCCACTGGCCAATCGGCTTCTCAGAAACGATGGCCTGCCCTTTACTTCCAAACCTGGTGGACAGAGGCGCACAAGTTGTAAGAAGAGCTTTACGAAGAGAAAGGGTGTTAAAGATCGATCAGATCCACTCCATCAAAGCGACGATTCGCTGTATGAGAGTTATAGGTTCTGACGGCCCGGACTACTCTACCTCTGTGAAATATTAGAGCCGTACATTGCCCGTGCAACCCACAGGAGCGGTGCACTGACTGTGCCACAGACATCGTGCATCAAGCGGCTGCTGCCCTCACGTAACTTAGGGATTAATTCATAGCGTTCCCAGGATGAATGAGGAGGAGGTGGAGCCAGTTACCTGTAATAGGAGCTGATTCTGAATAAAAGATGAAGGAATTCTAGCTCAGATTTTATCAATGAAATGTTCACACAGCAGAACATATCAACACTTTTTTGGGAACATTTTAGGGGAAGCTGAGCTTCCCTTGTAGTCTTAGAGCAATCTCCACTGCTTGAAACAGACTTATCAGACGTGATGATGTTTTTTATCTGCTCCATGTTCTTCTGACTCCAGAAGGATTACATCTGGGAGAATGACATGATAATTGGAAAACACGCAAGTCATTTGCACAGTAGCATTTATTATTTTATGAGATTTAGAAGTGTGATCACTATCATACTGAGCCATGATGAGTAACATTTACACAGTCCGCTATGCGTTGCCGTGCATTTTGCCTGCGGTTGGCCGCTGCTACCGTGTTCCCCCTTACCGAGTTATTGCTTCTCTCCTTGTTTTGCTGTATCATCAGCCGCTGCTCTTCAGCGGTGACGTACGGAGCTTTCTTAGTCGCTCATGATTGTGATTGGTCAGCTGCCTCTGAGCCCTCCTCTTTTACGTGCGCGTTCACGGCTCTTGATGAGTCAATCCTGGGTTGAGTTACCGTGTTGATAACTTGCGTCGTGCTATCGATTATCCTGATTGCCATTGTTACGGTTACTCAATCCTGGATAGATGTGAGTTACCGCGGAAAAGTTGACCGCGCTTCGTGCTATAGGCCTCTGGCTGTAAACATGATGGTTTCTGTTGTAAATATGATGGTTTAGACTGTAAACTTGATGGTTTCTACTGTATGCTTGATGGTTTCTACTGTAAACATGTTGGTTTCTGCTGTAAACATGATGTTTTACACTGTAAACTTGATGGTGTTTGCTGTAAACATGTTGGTTTACACTGTAAACTTGGTGGTTTCTTCTGTTAACATGATGGTTTCTACTTTAAACTTGATGGTTTCTGCTGTAAACATGATGGTTTACCCTGTAAACATGATGGTTTACCCTGTAAACTTGATGTTTTCTACTGTAAACACTGTGGCTGGCCTGTGCTGTTGGCTGTCGACACTTTTGGATGAAGATAGAAACACAAAGACATGGAGGCCAAAGACAAACCCAAGAAAAAGAACCATAACGAGGCTCTGGTGAGTCAATCAATCTTTATTTGTTTGGCGCCAAATCATAGCAAACGTTATCTGAAGACTTTCTAAAAACAAGAACAGGTCTAGACCTTGAACATTGACAGCCTGTCTAATTCATTTAGCATTTCTGTCAACACAAACCCTGGTAACACCGGCTCCACTGGAGCAGCTGCTGCACTCGAAATTGCGGCTGTTGTTTGGTCTGAAACAGCGAAATATGTTTGCGAGACCGATGCCGGAGCGTCCCAAAGCCTGGAGAGACGCAGACAATGCAGCTTCAGTTATAGCAGTGGGGCCATGGGGGACAAACACTTTCTCAAACACAAAGACACGGCCCCCCCAGTTCCCTGCGTTGATGACATTCCCGATCAAGCCGAGGATGTTGTATGGGTTATTTATGTTTGTACACTTGTGGTTACAGGGGGAGGCGTAGGAGTAGATGACCAATAGATCACCAGGGTTGCTCTGAAGCTGTAGGTTCAGCAGAACTCTGCGCTCAGCGTGTACAGGTGGTCTGTCTTGAGGTGCAGCTACAGCCAGCCTGGCGCCTTGGTACACTCCGCCTCCATTAACCGTCTGTTCCACTGTGGTCTTGGGGTTATCAGTGAAGATTTGACGCAGGTTTGCAGGGTCCTCACTCGGGATGCTGAGAGCCAGACTGAACATACCGGATATTCTGTACCTGTGGATTCAGAAAACAAGATTTAACCTAAACTCGAGGCCTTGAGAAACTGAAATTCTGCTTTGGTTTAAGTACTTTAGCTCTTCTAAGGACATGAAAACATGGATTTTAATGTTCCTGGTACATGAACATTAAGTTAAGATATATAAAATCTAAGCTAGTGAAACTTTTAAAGTGTGTTTGGAGTTCAAAATGAAAGTTAAAATTCCTGAATGAGGTGGCAAAGCTTCGAGGAAATGATGCAACAGCTGGTTTAATTCATCTTCCATCTAAGCTTGAGTCTTCAAATAAAAATCTGAACACACGGTTTTATATTTATAGCATCAGAGGGTGAAAAGTGAGGTCAAAGGTCAAAAGCAGGACCATGTCAGGGCCACTCACTCATCCTTTAGGCCTTTCACCAGTCTAGCGAGCTGGTTTTGGTCCACAGCAGCTGAACCTCCAGTCAGGAGGAAGACTAGGGTCCATGTCATCCACAGTCCAGCCATCTGCACACACACACACACACACACACACACACACGAAGAGTACATCAGTACAGCAAAGGGTCATAGAGGGTGTTAACAGTGTAAAGAAATACTGTAGAAGCAGACTGAACTGTGCTCTTATTAAGGGCAGAGAACGCTGAAAATCCAAACACTGCACACCACAGACTGCATGCAGAAAAAAGATGCACTATGCTGACATTCATGGTGTTCAAGGTAAAACCTCACCTGCTTTGGTTGAAGCTCAAAGGTCAGTCGGAAGATTTCTTCTTCTCTTGTTTCAGGACGTGTAGTTTCTGATGTGAGGGGTCTGAACAAAGCCAGGTTTTATAGAGGAGCTCCAGCCTTCACCCACAAACTGTCAAACTGTCACCTTATATGGCAGCTTTTCTGTGCTATAAGATCAATAGTAGGACAGGGGGAAGGGCTTATATTCAGATCATAGAGATTAAGTTAACAGGAACAGCTGTGGACATGATGAAATTTATATCAAAGGACCACACCTCCTTCATCTAACATGAAAAACAGTAACAGAAATTCATCTTACTGAGCATCTGAAGCCGAAAGGTGTCAAACACTAACACAAAATAGGATAAAAATAAGCAACACAACATGGAATCAGGAACCCTCAGGGAACACTGGATCATACACAGACATGACTCTGTAGTGGAGATCACTGCATTAATAAACAGACATGACTCTGTAAGGGAGATCACTGCATTTATAAACAGACATGACTCTGTAGTGGAGATCACTGCGTTAATAAACAGACATGACTCTGTAGTGAGGATCACTGCAGTAATAAACAGACATGACTCTGTAGTGAGGATCACTGCAGTAATAAACAGACATGACTCTGTAGTGGAGATCACTGCATTAATAGACATGACTCTGTAGTGTAGATCACTGCATTTATAGACAGACTTGACTCTGTAGTGGAGATCACTGCGTGAATAAACAGACATGACTCTGTAGTGGAGATCACTGCATTAATAAACAGACATGACTCTGTAATGGAGATCACTGCATTAGTTAACAGACATGACTCTGTAGTGGAGATCACTGCATTGATAAACAAACATGACTCTGTAGTGGAGATCACTGCATTGATAAACAGACATGACTCTGTAAGGGAGATCACTGCATTTATAAACAGACATGACTCTGTAGTGGAGATCACTGCGTTAATAAACAGACATGACTCTGTAGTGAGGATCACTGCAGTAATAAACAGACATGACTCTGTAGTGGAGATCACTGCATTAATAAACAGACATGACTCTCTAGTGGAGATCACTGCATTAATAGACATGACTCTGTAGTGTAGATCACTGCATTTATAGACAGACTTGACTCTGTAGTGGAGATCACTGCGTGAATAGACAGACATGACTCTGTAGTGGAGATCACTGCATTGATAACAAACATGACTCTGTAGTGGAGATCACTGCATTAATAGACATGACTCTGTAGTGGAGATCACTGCATTGATAAACAGACATGACTCTGTAGTGGAGATCACTGCGTTAATAAACAGACATGACTCTGGAGTGGAGATCACTGCATTAGTTAACAGACATGACTCTGTAGTAGAGATCAATGCATTAATAAACAGACATGACTCTGTAGTGGAGATCACTGCATTGATAAACAGACATGACTCTGTAGTGGAGATCACTGCATTAATAAACAGACATGACTCTGTAGTGGAGATCACTGCGTTAATAAACAGACATGACTCTGTAGTGGAGATCACTGCATTAATAGACATGACTCTGTAGTGGAGATCACTGCATTAATAAACAGACATGACTCTGTAGTGGAGATCACTGCATTAATAAACAGACATGACTCTGTAGTGGAGATCACTGCGTTAATAAACAGACATGACTCTGTAGTGAGGATTACTGCAGTAATAAACAGACATGACTCTGTAGTGGAGATCACTGCGTTTCAGGCAGAATTCCTTGTCAATTAAGAACTATTAAATAATTAAAAGCATAACCTTTTGTTATAACTGTTGCATTACAATAAAACATCATGAATAAATACATCAGCTTGCATTACAATAACATGACAATTACATTGACCTGAGTAAATGATGACCAACGGAATTACAAAGCTCAACGTAACAATTTGAAGTTTGGCATTGTGGCGATGTTCTGGGACCTCCCTCCCCTTCCCTGCCCCTGGGGGGAGAGCCTGAGGCAGGGAGAGCACTCCTCTCTGCCTTACCAAGTGCTGACTTGGAGGAGCATGAGGGAGGGAGAGTGGTCAGCAAGAACCCTGGACCAGAGCAAGCATTAATGACAGCATTGACATTGGTAAGTCAGAACACTGAGGAGGAGCTGGGGAGGAGGTGGGTTATGAGCAGTGTAAAGATGAGCAGGCAGACCCTCAGGTAGACCAGAGCAGTATAAATAACGCGCCAAATAGATCAGCTGATCTGGCTGGGGGGGGGACCGATCAGCTGACGTGAGACTGCCCAATAAGGCCGCCCCCATAAGCAAGTAAGCGAGAGCTCAGCCATGCAGATTGACTTCGAGCTTGTCTGAACTAACACTTTGCTCAATTAATAAAAATAGACTGAAGTACCTCCCTGAAGCCAACACTACTTTAGAGATTTTTGGAAGTCCCGATGATTTAAGTTCATCCTCACAAACCCCTTGAGGCCTAAATGTTGATAAACCTGTCTGTCTGCCTGTCTCTCTTTCTGTCAGCCTCTCTGCCTGTCTGTCTCTCTCTCTCTGTCTGTCTCTGTTCAGCACTTTGAATTGCCTTGTTGCTGAAAAGTGTGAGAAAAATGAAGTTGCATGTTTCGAAGACGAAAAAACAGGAAGGGCTGGGTTGGGGTGTTGTTTTCATGTCACGGGTCCAGCAGAAGTCCTGGTCTGGGTCTCTTGTGGGTGATGAGTTGGCTGAGTGAGGGTGTGACTGATGCTGCAGTTTGATAACAGATGCAGAATCTGGTTTCACAGCTTTTTAAACACGTCTGCACACGAGACTACGAGCACAGAGTCTGACTCTGGGTCACCCTGGAGACTGGACCCGGCCTGTCTGGTGTCGGTCTGTCCGTCATTTGGCCAAGGGTGATTGTTAGACACACAACTTCTCCTGTCAGACATCCTGATTCTCTGACCTCCACTCTGACCTCTGCTCTGACCTCTGCTCTGACCTCTGCTTTGACCTCTGCTCTGACCTCTGCTCTGACCCTTCCTCTGACCGTTCCTCTAACCTCTGCTCTGACCTCTGCTCTGACCCTTCCTCTGACCGTTCCTCTGACCTCTGCTCTGACCACTGCGCTGACCTCTGCTCTAACCTCTTCTCTGACTGTTTCTCTGACCGTTCCTCTGACCTCTGCTCTGACCGTTCCTCTGACCTCTGCTCTGACTGTTCCTCTGACCTCTGCTCTGACCATTCCTCTGACCTCTGCTCTGACCTCTGCTCGGACCGTTCCTCTGACCTCTGCTCTGACTGTTCCTCTGACCTCTGCTCTGACCGTTCCTCTGACCTCTGCTCTGACCGTTCCTCTGACCTCTGCTCTGACCACTGCGCTGACCTCTGCTCTAACCTCTTCTCTGACCATTCCTCTGACCTTTCCTCTGACCTCTGCTCTGACTGTTCCTCTGACCTCTGCTCTGACCATTCCTCTGACCTCTGCTCTGACCGTTCCTCTGACCTCTGCTCTGACCTCTGCTCTGACCGTTCCTCTGACCTCTGCTCTGACTGTTCCTCTGACCTCTGCTCTGACCTCTGCTCTGACCTCTGCTCTGACCTCTGCTCTGACCTCTGCTCTGACTGTTCCTCTGACCTCTGCTCTGACCTCTGCTCTGACCTCTGCTCTGACCTCTGCTCTGACCGTTCCTCTAACCTCTGCTCTGACCATTCCTCTGACCTCTGCTCTGACCTCTGCTCTGACCGTTCCTCTAACCTCTGCTCTGACCTTTGCTCTGACCTCTGCTCGGACCGTTCCTCTGACCTCTGCTCTGACTGTTCCTCTGACCTCTGCTCTGACCGTTCCTCTGACCTCTGCTCTGACCGTTCCTCTGACCTCTGCTCTGACCACTGCGCTGACCTCTGCTCTAACCTCTTCTCTGACCATTCCTCTGACCTTTCCTCTGACCTCTGCTCTGACTGTTCCTCTGACCTCTGCTCTGACCATTCCTCTGACCTCTGCTCTGACCGTTCCTCTGACCTTTGCTCTGACCTCTGCTCTGATTGTTCCTCTGACCTCTGCTCTGACCTCTGCTCTGACCTCTGCTCTGACCTCTGCTCTGACCTCTGCTCTGACTGTTCCTCTGACCTCTGCTCTGACCTCTGCTCTGACCTCTGCTCTGACCTCTGCTCTGACCGTTCCTCTAACCTCTGCTCTGACCATTCCTCTGACCTCTGCTCTGACCTCTGCTCTGACCGTTCCTCTAACCTCTGCTCTGACCGTTCCTCTGACCTCTGCTCTGACCTCTGCTCTGACCCTTCCTCTAACCTCTGCTCTGACCATTCCTCTGACCTCTGCTCTAACCTCTGCTCTGACCGTTCCTCTGACCTCTGCTCTGACCGTTCCTCTGACCGTTCCTCTGACATCTGCTCTGACCTCTAAGACCCAAGTTTTTATTTGTTTTACATTGATTTAACTTTCCTACCCCATGCTCCCAAACGCATTGACTTGACTATTGCAACAAATTGCTTCAAATGGCAATAAACCTTTAAAATGATTTTTTTTTAACATTTATTTCAACAAACAGAAATTTCATAGCTGTGTCCTTCAAATGTTGAAGATTTGAGATAAAGTCAGTTTAATAATCTATTAAAAAAAAGGAAAATAAAACAGTAAAAATGTACCAAGTGACAACATTAACATCACAAAAAATTGTTTAAAACAGTTCACTTAAATTTCTAACTGTGTCAGATTCTCATTAACACATATTTTATTATTTCATTCTCATTCATAAGAAAGGCATTTGAAAATAAAAGATTTTTTCTGAGTTTAAACTTTAGAGCAGAGGAACACAAAGACAACCTGATGACCTTTGACCTTTGTTACGAAGTAGGAGGTGCAGATCAGAGCTGTCTTAACCTATGGGTACAGTGGGCAGTTGCCAGGGATTCATCTTCCCCCCAGGAGCTTAGGGTGTCCCCCCCCCCCCAGATCAACCTAAAAAAAATTTTCATTTATTTATTTTTGGTAGTCAGAAAAAGCAACATGCAAAGGGACCCAAAAGTACTGATTGGCCCCTAGATCCATGGTGTAGTCACGACGTCTCTGGCACTATTAACATTAAGCATCCCTCGTCCTTTCATCATCTCTCATCACTCTGAGATATTATCTTCATCTCTGACTTCCTGTTTGTAGAAAGAGACGACCATATAAGGGCATGATGCTTCAGCAAAGCGCTGCCTGGCGCTCTATAAAACCAAAGGTCAGGTCTGAGACCGCCATCTCTGAGGCAGCACCTGGAGGATTCATCAGACCGTCCGTCCCACACCGTCCTCCAGGGGGCAGGTACGTTCAGTCAGCGGGGACAGCTCCAGGTACGGGTCCTCTTCCCGGGCCTCACCCACACCTGGACTTGGTTTTTGTTGAGCTGGTGCTCTTCAGTCCTGGTTTCCTGCCTTCATGACAAGTTCAGGTTTTGACAGAGCTGATGTTCCCATGTCAGAGGAGGAGGTTTCTGTCTCTGTTCAGGTCTTTAAAGTCCTTTAGAGTCTAGATCTTTAGAGTCCTCTGTGGAGGAGCCGCTGATCAGCCTGTGTCCACATCATTTACCTGAGAGTTTTCTTCTTATATTTAGGTTTTTATAAATATATTTATGTGTATTTTATTTCATTTTTCACTTCTGTCAGGAAACAGTTTTGTTTTATAACATGTTCTTATGTAACTTGTTCCTTATGTTTGACTTTTTGCACCAATAGGCAAGGACGAAAACCTCGTAACGGAAAAACAACCTGACAGCAAATCTGACTCTGACTCTGACTCTGGTTCTGGCTCTGATTCTGACTCTGATTCTGACTCTGACTCTAGTTCTGATTCTGATTCTGATTCTGACTCTAACTCTGATCTGATTCTGATTCTGACTCTAACTCTGACTCTGATTCTGATTCTGATTCTGACTCTAACTATAATTCTGATTCTGATTCTGATTCTGACTCTAACTCTAATTCTGATTCTGATTCTGATTCTGATTCTGACTCTGATTTTGATTCTGATTCTAACTCTGATTCTGATTCTGATTTTGATTCTGACTCTGACTCTGACTCCGATTCTGGTTCTGATTCTTTCTCTAACTCTTATTCTGACTCTTATTCTGATTCTGAATCTGACTCTGGTTCTGATTCTGACTCTGACTCTGATTCTGGTTCTGATTCTGAAGTTAAGACGTGTGAAAAAATGTCAAACGTTGTACGGATCATGATTCATGACTCTGTGTTTGGTGGTGTAGACTCAGGAACACGTCGTCCACTGAGAGGTCTGAACCTTTAGGGTTGAAATCAAAGATGAAAGACGGGTTTTAAGAGGGTTCAGGTGATGACCGTCCTCTGGTGCTCGCAGCTTCCTTCAGCCAGTATCTTAAAAATCCTAGATTACCTGAACTGAAGCTCAGATAAAACCAGGAGGACTCAGTCCAGCTGAGACCTGCTGAGACCTGCTGAGACCAGAAACCATCAGCAGGTTCCAGGATTCAGAGACAGGTCCAGAGTCTGTCAGCAGCTCTCATCACTTCGTCCTCCTCTGGATGTCTTTAAAGACCCTCATGAACGTCTCTTTGTGTCCCTGTCCCTGCAGACCAGCAGACCAGCAGACCAGCCACAGACAAACAGGGGTCAGGGAGACACAAAGACCCTCTCTGAGCCTGTAAGGAGACCCACAGGTCCATGAAGACCCCCTGTGATCTGGTCTGTGTGCAGATGGCAGCTCTGGGCTGGACCCTGGTTCTCTCAGCCCTCCTCCTGTCTGCTGGGACCACTTTGGCCGACGTGGACCAGGACTGGCTCACGAGTATTATGGAAGGCATCAAGACTGAGTGAGTCCACAGATGTTGCCTCTCACTGACCCTCCTACAGTAAAAAACAGACCTGAATGTTTGACGGTCTCTGCTCCACATGTGGGGCTGGGACTACCTCAGTCCGGTCTGGGGCTGAGGTGGGGGTGAATTTACCTTAAAGAGGGGTATGGTGCTTTTTTTAAAGTCTTAATTCTGTCCCTCCTGTGCCCCCGTAGTTTTTTTGACATGATTTACAGCTTAATTAAATCACCTTTTCTCTCCCTGGCGTTTTACAATTCCTTATTTCAGCCTCTGTCTGAATCATTTTGTTTTAGCTGCTCCCTCTTTAAGACTTCCCTCTCCACGGCTGAGGTCCACAGTCACACTGCGGGGTCAGGGGTGGAGGGCCCCTTTAAAGATCAGGGACTTCGGGATGGGGAAGTAATCCTGAACCTGGATCAGAGACCACAGTGCAGGTACCAGTTTGGGTATCAGGGCTCACAGAGCTGGACTGGTGCCACACGCAGCTCCTCAGCAGGGGGCGGCTAACGCTAATGATACAGAATCAAACAGCGAACAGGAAGTGCCCCACCTTACAGACCTGCTCCCAGAGTCCAGCACAGACAGACAGAAAAACCAGATCCTTAGACCATGTGACGGTGGACCTCCTAAAGTCCACGCTCTGTTTGTCTTTGGCAGGTACGCTCTTGGGGACACCTTCAGTCTGGCTGTCAACGTCCCTCTGAACCAGGACCCAAACACCCTGCAGGAGGTCCTCCAGTATGACCCGGCAGACAGAGTCCAGCAAGCGGTCTCAGAGGGTGGCGTGTACCAGGGCAGGGTGGTGATAGCGGCAGCTCAGGCCGGATCCTTGCCCCGTGTTCTGGAGAACATACGAGCCCTCATGAAGAGCAGCCAGGGCCACTTCCTGGTCCTCTACTCCCAGCAGCCCCCCTGTGGACCGGCTTGTGCCGCAAACGATGACCCCGCCCCAGCCAAGGTTCAGGACATCACTCAGCACTGGAGCGCGTATGCGTTTGTGTTTTCCAGAGTCAGAGCCGGTCCCCCTGAAGACCTGTCCCGAATCTCTGAGTCCTTTAGACGACTCCACATCTCTGGGCTCGGCCTCAACAACGTCTTTCGTTGCTTCGGTGATGACGCCTTGAAGTGCACCAGCTGCTCCTCAGGCCCAGACGTCACGCCCTCATGTGTGGCTGACCACGCCCCCTCAGATCAGGAAGCAGACCAGGACCAGAGTCCGGTCCCAGCAGCAGGCTCAGGCGCAGGAGAGCTGATCCCCCAGGACTCAGACCTGGGTCCAAGCTTAGGGGGCGCTCTTAGCACAGGAGTAGGTGGAGGGGAGAGGAAAGGGCGCAAGGACAAAGGAGGGGTCAGGCGTAGGAAAGGACGCAAGGGAAAAGGAAAGGTCAGGCGTAGAAAGGGACGCAAGGGCAAAGGAAAGGTCAGGCGTAGGAAAGGACGCAAGGGCAAAGAAAAGGTCAGGCGTAGGAAAGGACGCAAGGGAAAAGGAAAGGTCAGGCGCAGGAAAGGACGCAAGGGAAAAGGACGTAAAAAAAAAGGAGGCAGGGGTTGGAATCTGTGATCCGTTTGACCGTCTTCACACTGCAGAGCAAAAAGCCGCACTGGGTACAGTTTCCTGTCTTTAGCTTCTGTCATTAACCAGTTAGGAGGTCCCCAGGTCAAGACCTCAAGATCTGGTGGGGGCCTGGTCTAGATCTGGTCTAGATCTGGTCTGAACTGGTTTTCTGATTCTTTGCTTTTCTGATTAAAGCTTGGCTCGAGCATCAGCTGTGGTCTTTGTGTTTGTTCTCCTTTAAACAGTTTTAAAGTTCAGAGAGTTTAATGAATTTATCTTTATTTTAATCACAAACAAACAAACAAACAAACAAACAAACAAATGAACCTGAATCTGAGTGAATAAAACACCAGCACTTTATAGTCCAGCTGATCCTGAGATGATCTTTTCATGAACAGATCCACAGGTTTACCTCAGCTCTGTGGGGTTTTATTATCGAATAAGTGGACTGTTATTATATAAATTATTATTTTATTGTCTGATTTATTTTTAGAGGGTTTTTTTCATCTCTTTTATTTAACAATCAAAAATCTTATTGCTGAATTTCTAATCTCTGACCTTCTTCAGATAAAAAATAAAAACCCTTACTTATCCCCAGAGGGAAATTCAGACTGAGTCACAGACGACAAACAGAAATATGAAATAAAAAACAAAATAGAATAGTATTGAAATAAAAACAAGATAAATAAAAAGTGAAGACTGTACACAGCAGTCTAAACACAGTTAAACAGGTTTATTCACACGTGCTGGAGAAGTCACTGACACATGTTAAATACATGTATGTGTTTCTGCTTAAAGGGATAGTTCAGTTTTTTTGAAGTGGGGTTGTATGAGCTCTATGTGACCACTAAGGACATTAGACACAGTAGAAAGTTGTCTCCTCTCCCTCAGTAAGACACAAACTTTAATCGATGGTGACGAGGAAATAGACGCTAACAGGGACAGACGGTACCAAATTCAAAGGCTATTTTCTCTGCCTACAAGAACTCAAATCAAAAAGTAACACCACAGTTTAAGAGCACGCTACATAAAATATTTTTTAAGTGCATTAAGTCTTCGGAAATACAAACATTTATCTGGACCTAACTAACTGGTCATGTGTCCTTCCGCGCAGCGCTAGTGCGCTCCGTCCCCCCTCCTCCTTTCAGCTGTAGGGAATGTAAACAAGCTATGCTTCGAGCGCTGGTTTTAGCCTCGTGTAAGTTTGATCAAGTATCGTAATTCTTTTGTTTGTACTCTAAGGATTGTGAGGCAGCGTAGGAAATTCAAAATGAGTGACTATGACAGCGACGATGAAGTTCCGTTCACTTTAGAACCAAAAGGATACCTGTATGAACCGGCGCACACAGAAGAAGAGCTGCTACAGATGGAGACTGAAAGGAATACAGAGGAAACATCCACGGACACTGGACATCAAGATGCTCACACAGATTTCCCTGTGTGACTCTGTGTAATATTGCAGGCCGTCCTCTCTAGAAATCATTCGCCGGGACTATTTATGGAAGCCATGATGTATTTTAATGCGTGTCAGTCTGTGTGAACAGAGACAGATGCAGGATAAAATGGTGATGCAGGGCATTCACACACACTCTCCAATCTGCGGCAATTCCTCCATAGCAGTGAGTGTACAATACAAAATAAAAATAAAATACTTATTTAAAACAAAAATATTGATCATATAGAGGATTTTTAAACTCATTTGAACTATTTTCAACAATATGAATTCATAACACTTTTTAACTTGGAAATACATCATGAATTATTATCGTGCAAAATACATGAAATTAACATTTGTGAATGTTTTAAAACCCACAACATTTTGACAGACTCAGCCCAGTTACATACCTGAGTGAACAGAGACAGATGCAGGATAAAATGGTGACACAGGGCATTCACACACACTCTCCAATCTGAAAGAGGGATGTTGCTAACATTAGCCGCTAGCTAGCAATCTTTTATATTGCTTTAAACATACAAAACGGAAGGGTAAACTCATTAGAAACATCTTTAAATGAAAGTTATGAAACTCAAAAATAACTCAGATCTCGTTACTTTAAGCTGTGTGTCTATTTTAACCTGAAGTTAATTGATCATTCTCACAGAAAGATATAGACTCGTTACCTGCGGCAATTCCTCCATAGCAGTGAGGAATTACCCGGGGTGCATCACCATATTTACCCTGAGGCTGAGCTGTACTTGCATATCCAGAACAGCAGGTGTCACTACTGAACCATTTAGCATGGATTTAACAATGAGCCTGTTTAACTATGTTACACCTGCTCTTCCGAATTCTGGAGTGTGTGCTCCGGTTCATACAGGTATCCTTTTGGTTCCAAAGTGAATGGAACTTCTTCGTCACTGTCATAGTCACTCATTTTGAATTTCCTGCGCTGCCTCACAATCCTTAGAGTACAAACAAAGAATTACGATACTTGATCAAACTTACACGAGGCTACAACCAGCGCTCGAAGCATAGCTTGTTTACATTCCCTACAGCTGAAAGGAGGAGGGGGGACGGAGCGCACTAGCGCTGCGCGGAAGGACACATGAGTTAGTTAGGTCCAGATAAATGTTTATATTTCCGTAGACTTAATGCACTTAAAAAATATTTTATGTATGGTACTCTTAAACTGTGGTATTACTTTTTGATTTTAGTTCTTGTAGGCAGAGAAAATAGCCTTTGAATTTGGTACCGTCTGTCCCTGTTAGCGTCTATTTCCTCGTCACCATCGATTAAAGTTTGTGTCTTACTGAGGGAGAGGAGACAACTTTCTACTGTATCTAATGTCCTTAGTGGTCACATAGAGCTCATACAACCCCACTTCAAAAAAACTGAACTGTCCCTTTAAGGTGCTCTGGTCCCTGATGTTAGATATTCTTCATGTTTATTGATCTTATTTTAATCCCTTTGACCTGTGTTTGAGGTTTAATCATCTCTGATCAATAATCTCTGAGAAAATCAAGGTTTAACGTCAGTGTACGAAGGAAACACCAACTCCCATGATGCCTCTGTTACACTGTCCCCACGTGATATACCGCACGCACATCACGTGACTGGGCCGTGAAGTAAAGATGGCGGACGTGGAAGCCACAAAGTCTCTGAGCGGGCTGCTGAACGGGATCGCTCAGAGAGTTTACCACAACAAGGAGGAGATCACCGAGGAGGTGCTGAAGGAGCAGCTGTTCCCCGAGCTGAGCGGGGAGGAGTTCAGGGCGCTGCACGACAAGATGAGAGGGCTGCTGAGGGTACGGGACACACACACGCACCTACACACAGTGACACACACACACACTTACACACAGCTACAGTTTGAGCAGAAATGCGTCATAAATTATCTCCAAAACCAGCTGTTCAGGTTTTTGTGGTACAGAATGAAGACGTTGAACAGCTGATCATCAGATGTTTTTGTGCTCAGTGTTCACTCTCCTGACAGTTTTCACTGATTCATTTTAAAGACCTCACCTCCAGCCCTGTGTCCTCCCCTCCTCTCCACCAGGGGCGACGGATGACTTTCACAGACAACACAATAATAGTTTTGTATTTTGAAGTCAGATTGATACAATTTTGGCACATAAGTAACTAGAAAAGATTTAGAATAGAATTTAAGGTTCTTTTATTAGTCTAAAAATCTCTTAAAAGTCTTTCTCCTTTATATTTTTCAGATTTGCTTTTATCATTTGAGCCAAGTAGGGCTCTCAGGTCATCAGGTAGTCGACTTTAATGGTACCTGAAGTTAGAACTAGAGGTAGACCGATATATCGGCCGGCCGATATATCGGGCCGATATTTGGACATTTGTCTCTATCAGCCATCGGCCGTATTTTCTTTTAAAAAGCCGATTTTTGATCCGTTGTATAAAATGATGCAATTTTTGATCAGGCACAAAAAAGATGAGCACCTCAAACTTGTGGAACCACTTGGATACATTACATACTTTTATTCAAATTATATTAATAAGTTTACATTTCTTTTTTGACATTTTAAGAAGAGTGTGAATGTTTACTGCTGCTTGTTACATTGTGTGTTTACTCAGACAAAATATTTCATTGTTTTGAAAGCTGAATAAATGTTCAGAGGACTGGACACGACTTGTTGTAATAGATTTCTTTTAGTTGCTCAGAAATTGCTGCGTTTCACAAAAATGTGATAAATATATATTATTTAACAATCGGCCTGAATATCAAATTGGAAAAATCGGCTATGCATATCGGCATCGGCTGCCCAAATTTGGAAAGCATCGGCATCGGCATCGGCCCCCAAAAAACCCATATCGGTCGACCTCTAGTTAGAACTAAAACACTTGGGGAAGCCTCTTTCTATTATCATGTCCCCCATCTGTGGAACAGCCTACCTAAAGACCTGAGGGTAGCTCCTACTGTTCATATTTTAAAAGTAAACCCCAGACCTACCTTTTTAGTCTGGCTTTCAGCTGATTGTATTTAGTATAATTTATTGTTATTATTTTATTTATTTAAATCCTCTTAACCTGTTTTATTTCTCCTTTTTAGACCAGATCTATCACTTCTAATTTTATGACCTGCTCTGCTTTAGCTGTTTTTATTACCCACCGAGTGTTAGGCTATCTCATTTTTACCATATTACTAATTCAAATTTTATTTTATTTATTTTCAGTGTCCTACAGACAAATGACTCTATCTTTAGACTCACCTTTCCAGTGGAGGTCTCTCCCCTCTCATTCCCTGTGCTCCTCTGCCCTGACTCCTACAGATCAATAGGGATGGTGGAGTGATTATTGTTAATGTATTATTATTGTTATAGTCATCATAATGATATGATGATAATAGTAATCATAAATTACTGTTAGCGGGGGGCTGGAGTCAATTGTTAACTACCATCAGTGATAAATACTTACTTTTTGGAAAAACTTCCTGATATCCATTCTATATTGATGGCTTAAATAAAGACGTCTTGTGTCTTGCTTTACTCCTGAGTCCATGACAAGAAGACAGACTCCATACTTTGACTGTCCGTCCAGTAACAAGGAAGAAGAGACAGAGTCAATATGAAAGTTTAGCCTGTCTCTGCCTCATCAGATAAACTTTACAGCCCTCCAAACGGTCTTGTGTGCCCTTTGTGAGTCGTTTTTACCTCATTAGTTAAGCTAGCTTCTACTATCAAAGTGTTATCTCCTTCCACTACTAAAAGAGCCTTTGTTTCCTAACTTTAGTTGTCCTAGTACCGGGATGGTTTTCGCGAGAGAAGGTACGTTCTCGAACGAGTCGACTCTTTTGAACAGCACTTTTCAGTGAACAAAAAGAAACAATTCTGTGTCTTAGTTTGGAAGTCAGCACTGAATACAAATTGCCTGCACGTTTCAGAACGAACAGCTCACTCACGACTGTGAATCGGTTCTCACCGTTCATTTGAAAAAGCTATACAAAAGACTCGAGTCGTTCGCGATTTCACATCTCCCGCAAAAACCACGGAGGGTGTAAGTAGTATGTTGAAATCACCTCAAATCATTTAGGGGGGCTTGGTGATACTTTAGGGGGGGCTTCAGCCCCTCAAATTAGGCCTAACGACGCCACTGCTTCTCCTGTCTCCTAAACATACAAACGGCTTCAGATGCAGGGAGGGGGGGTATTGATAAGAGTTTACTGATTCTTTACTGATTCACTGATCAACTCCTGCTGTGAATCTTCTCTGTAGTTTACAGGTTTTCTGTGTCAACAACTGACAACTTAACTGAGTTTATAAATAAATAAAAATGAAACTGGAGGCTTCACAGCAGATTCTCCAAACTCTACAAAGGTCACAGGAAGTGATGTCTTTAAAGAAACTCCCAGCGGGGTCTGGAAAGTCACTAACTGTAGCAACAAAGTCTCTAGCTATGTCCTAATTCAGGGGCTGCAGACTACGGAGGCTGGATTTGAAGACCGATTACGTCACAGCGGTGCGTCAGAGGCTGTCCCAATACGGAGGCTCCTCCAAATGTGGCCGACGAATCCGTCCTCCGTTTCGGGGGCCGCAAAGGACGGGTTCGGTGAATCCTTCATAGCCTCACATATCCCAAGATTCATTGCGTATGAACGCCAAAGATGATGGACACGGCTGAACTCCAAAAGGAGTCCTGTTTTATCCAGATATGAAGGATTTCTGGCAACAACTATGTGAAGTGTTTCTAAAACATCAAAGAATATTTTGTTTTTCTGTGTAAAAATGTGTTTGGGCTCTTTACACGTAATATACTGAGGAAAAACAGTTCTTTATGAATCTTCTCATATAAAAAAATATGTTCATAAATGTAAATTCTCTTGGGAAAAAAACTTACTTGGTGTTTTTTATATATATTTATTTTTTTTACAGGGAATTCACAAAAGACATTAAATCAATCCAGCAGCTTGTATTTTATACTTTTTCATTTATCATCCCCCCAGCCCTTGATCATATGTTGAAAATGTAAGTTGTTGCTTTACTCTCATGTAAATGGTGATGATGATGATGATGATAATAATAATAATTAATAATAATAATAATAATAATAATAATAATAAAGTAAGTAATAAGTAAAGTAAAAAAAAAAAGTATAGTAATAAAAAGATAGTAAAAATCATCCTATTTTAAATGTGAGGTTTTGGTTTACGTGTGTTTAAAAGTAATGTAGGCCTGACAGGTGAGGACGGCGCTGTGTGACGTCGAGGGTGACAAACAGGAAATGCTTCGTAGACCAGACCGTCTCAATTCAGTTCGGCCTTTGCGGTCTACACAGGCTACAAAGGCCAGGTCCTCCGAAGGCTGCAGCCCCTGAATTGGGACACAGCTTCTGAGTGAACCACACTCAGCCACAGTTTACCCTGTTTCTGTTCCAGCCTCAGCCAGCAGGGGGCAGCACTGACCCACCTGTCTGTACAGGTGATCCCTGTCTCCTCCAGAACCAGTCCCTGACACAGAGAAGCTGGTCCAATCACAGCACTTGATTCTCAGCAGGACCACAGAGGACATGGAGACCTGCCCCACAGTGTCTGTAGACCTGCAGAGACTCAGGTCTAGGCTGATCCCCCTCTCTCTCTCTCTGTCTCTCAGTCTATAGCCACAGCCGACATGGACCACGCCCAGCTGGAGGCCTTCCTCACGGCGCAGACCAAGAGGCAGGGCGGCGGCGGGGTGAGTGCCGAGCAAGCCGCCGCCCTCTCGCGCTTTTGGAGGAGCCAGAGGGTCCGGGTCAGGGAGAGCCTGCTGGCCCAGAGCCGCTGGGAGCCCGGCCTCAGGGGCCTCTCCTGGAGGGTGGACCTCCAGACCGCAGCCAGCCGGGGGGACGCGGCGCACGGCGGGCCGGTGGCTCTGATGGAGCTGGAGCTGGGCAGAGCCGGACAGGTGAGACTGAGGGGGTCTGAGGGGGTCTAAGGGGACTGAGGGGTCTCTGGAGGGTTTTCAGCATGGATGCCATGATGATGATGATGATGATGATTGGTTCCCCTCCTGTTATTGCTTCCTCAGACCTCACTAATCTTTACTCCCCCCTGTCTGTGTCCAGGACTCGGACTTTGTGTGTCTGGAGTTGGACGAGTCCACGGTGACCCAGGTGCTGAGGAAGCTGTCTGACATCCAGAGGAGCATGGAGGGGATCGTGCAGCGCTCCTAGACCCTGACCTGGGGGTGGGGTTTGTCTGAGCCCGCGGAGCTGAGAGGTGTGGCTCAGATAACTCCGCCCCCTGCTGGGAGGCCTCCCCTCTGCAGCTGGTCCGGCCGGTTGAACGGGGTTGCTCAGATGTGGGACGTGTTGAGATCTGCAGCTGGTTCACTGTGCAGAGCCGGTCTGACTCCTCTACGGGCCTAAAGGGGTTCTCTCTGAGTCTTTCCAGCACCGGGACCTGTTCAGGAACAATCACCTGAAGCTCCAGGGAACTTACCCATCAGACCCCCCCCCCAATCAGACCAGTTTTTAAGACCCGGGCTGCTTTGGGGAGTTAAAAACACTTTCAACCAGAATCAGTAGTTCCAGGAACTTCTTTCTAATGGTTCCTGTTGGCCTTTGCTGTCAGAAGTCCCATAGACTCTGCTGCAGACCCAGACCCAGACCCAGACTCTGCTGCAGACCTAGACCCAGACCCAGACTCTGCTGCAGACCCAGACTCTGCTGCAGACCCAGACTCTGCTGCAGACCCAGACTCTGCTGCAGACTCAGACTCTGCTGCAGACCCAGACTCTGCTGCAGACCCAGACTCTGCTGCAGACTCAGACTCTGCTGCAGACCCAGACTCAGACTCTGCTGCAGACTCAGACTCTGCTGCAGACCCAGACTCAGACTCTGCTGCAGACTCAGACTCAGACTCTGCTGCAGACCCAGACCCAGACTCTGCTGTAGACCCAGACTCTGCTGCAGACCCAGACTCTGCTGAAGACTAAGACTCTGCTGTAGACCCAGACTCTGCTGCAGACCCAGACTCTGCTGAAGACTAAGACTCTGCTGCAGACCCAGACTCTGCTGCAGACTCAGACTCTGCTGCAGACCCAGACTCTGCTTCAGACCCAGACTCTGCTGCAGACTCAGACTCTGCTGCAGACCCAGACTCTGCTGCAGACCCAGACTCTGCTGCAGACTCAGACTCTGCTGCAGACCCAGACTCTGCTGCAGACCCAGACTCTGCTTCAGACCCAGACTCTGCTGCAGACCCAGACTCTGCTGCAGACCCAGACTCTGCTTCAGACCCAGACTCTGCTGCAGACCCAGACTCTGCTTCAGACCCAGACTCTGCTGCAGACCCAGACTCTGACTCAGTTTTTATTTTCCTGCTCTGTGGCTAAAGTCAGTGAAGTGTTTAACCCCTGGCTGATCAGCTGACAGTCTCTGAACCTCAAACCTCAGAGTCAACGCTCTGCGCCTCGTCACGCCTCCTCATGCCTCGTCACGCCTCATTGTGCCCGTCATCATCCTCGGCTGCTGTCACGGCGGTTAAAGCTATCACAGGCTGAGGCCTCTGAGCGTTGGAGGGTGGAGACGCTCACACAGCCCTGATAAAAGTCTTTAACCCCTCCAGCTGTGTTGTTTCCAGTTTCTGTTTTTCTGTTTGTAGAAGTTTAATAAACGTCTCTTTGGACCAAACTGAGCTGATCTCTGTCTCTGTCTCTGCAGCGTCACAGCTCTGCTCACATCCTGTTCAGCTGGTTCAGATCCAGCTCCGTATGAGGGAGGAACAGAAAATAAAACAAACTACAGCAAACAGAAGAGGACAAAAAGAATAGGAAAGAAAATTCCAAGTTTGCCACTGAAGAGGGGAGATCTGTGCACAAACCTGTTTTTATCAGAGGAAAGGTTTCAGGGATCAGAGTCTGGATCAGGACTTCCTGAGGGTTCAGACTGTAATCCACAAACTGACTTTTCACCAGAATTATAACTCTAATCTCCACACTCAGGTGGTTTTTTCTCAAAACGTTGATTTTAATCTCAAAAATCTGACGCTGGTATCAGAAATCTAAACATTAAGTCAGAATTTGGGGAATTAATTTAGACTTTTAAACTTAAAAAAAAAAACAGAACAGGAAAATCCGCCGAAACAGAGAAAAGTCGTAATCTGAGGATGAAAGTCTGGATATTCTGGGATCAGTGTTTGGAGTCAGTGAGGGAGTCCTGGTTTTTCTGTGGCCCTCTGTAAGGATCAGTCCCTGGGGGGTTGTATGAAGACCAGGAAATGGACCCTGACCCTCCCACACCCTTATCATCAGACCCAGGTCTGTGGAGCCAGACTCCTGCAGGCTGGAGATAAACCGGTTCACAGTGGTCCAGTCCCTGATGCTCTGTTTACAGGAGGACTCTGTGGAGTCCCTGTCTGAGGGAGCCCACTTTCACCCACTCATTCACCCCCCCCCTTCTCATTCACCCCCCCCTTCTCATTCACCCCCCCCCCCCCCCCCCCCCCCCCCCTTTTTATTCATTGACAGAGACAAAGCCTGTCTGCCAGGGGTGTATCTAGTGGTTTGGGGGCCCAAGGCAAACCCAGTCAATGGGGCCCTCCATGTCCTTGTAACTCATGTTCCTCAGAGCTAGACTGGCCTTCCCTGGGTCCACTGTCTCTTTCCCAGAATCAAGGCATGACACAGTGCTAATCTGGTACATGGTAACTTAACGCAACTAAATGCATTTCCTCAAGTTCTGGACTTTAGTTTGATTTAGAAAAAAGTGAATCCATCATTTAGTCCACTTTGTCCTGGATTTGAAATCTTTTATGGTCCATTAAAGCTTATTTGTCCCACAGTGGGGAATTTACAGAGTAACAGGAACAAACAAGAAAGTATGAAGTGAAAAACATTACAACAGGTAAATATTGAAAAAATAATTTAGTAAAGAAAAAATATGTAAATATCAAGCACAACATCAAACTGGAAAAAAATCTACTGAAAGAGGTGATATTTACAGTTACCATACTTTTTGGTACTATCATTTTAAAGTGAATGTATTTTTATTTGACCCTCTGTCCAGTGAGTTATGTATCCAAAAAAGAGATTTTGTACAATAATGTTTATCAGCAACTCAAAAAGTTTGATTTAGAGAAAATGATCCTGTTTCCTGGGCTAGATAAAGTCCTTAAAATCCTAAAAGTCTGATATGTTTATCTCAGATCTCAGAGCAACATTGGTTTTATTTCACACTTGGTTGGAAATAAGAAAAAAAATGGGAAAAAAAGTGTTTTTTCCACTTTCTTCCTGAATCAAATGTTCAGATGTGTTGTAACGTGGAATAGCCCATTGAATAAGAAGGGAGGGGGAGGACCCAAAACCATCATTACAGATTAAGACTTTTGATGGATTTTGAAGCATGTGAAGTAAGATTTAGAAAAAAGAAATGCTTTCAATTGAAGAGAACTTCATAAATCAGTTTTTAAGAGATGCTTTGGGGGCCCCTGGGAATCTTGGGGCCCCAGGCAACTGCCTGTGTTTGCCTAATTGTAGCTACGCCCCTGCTGTCTGCAGCCCTCGGGGTCTCAGGACCACGGCCAGGAGGAGGTTTTTCAGGGGACAGCTCAGACTTTGTAGCGTCCCGGTTCAACCTGAGGGAGGAGTCAGTGCGCGCGCAGCTCCCCACGGACACGCGCAGAGGAACAGTGAGGGTTAGGCTCGGAGGGAGGACTCGGGGAGTTTTCTCAGGGAGTTAGAGGACTCAGGACTGATGAGGACTCTGGATTTTAACGCGGATCAGCGCGGGCAGGTCTCTGACAGCACAAGGAGGAAGACGGCGCGTTCAGTCCCTGGTCCGGTTCCTGGTCCGGTCCATGTGAGGACGCTACAGCCCGCCGATCACCTGCTGGATCTCAGCACGAGGACATGAGGAGCCGATCCGACAGGTGAGCGCGCGCGGAGGGAGATGTGTGAGAACACCTGGGCTCAGGTTAAACTGGCTTTGGGGACAGACTGTAACTTTAGCACAGTCCGGTCCAGAAAGGGGTCCCACAGAGTCTGACCGGTGTTAACCTGCGACTCGAAGCCTCCGGGCCCGAGATAAACCCGAACACACGGAACATGAAACACCTGGATTAACCAGCAGGGCCGTAAAGTGGAACAGCTGACGTGATAAGATAAGACAGACCAACGGGTCTGAGCCTCAGCAGCAGCGTGTGTGTGTGTGTGTGTGTGTGTGTGTGTGTGTGTGTGTGTGTGTGTGTGTGTGTGTGTGTGTGTGTGTGTGTCAGTGTCAGTCTCATACCTGACACCACACACACACACACACACACACACACACACAGGGTGGAGCAGGGTGGGGATGTGTTTGGTATAGGAGGATAAAACACCAGGAAGTCAGAGAGTAATGCTCTGACAGGTTTGATCTTTTTTTGTGATTCTATTCGATAATTTTTCTCCTTATTCTGAGAAATGAGGTCAAAGTGAAACAGTAAAGAGGTCAAAGTGAAACAGTAAAGAGGTCAAAGTGAAACTCAAGGGGCAAAGGTGGTGACTCTGCAGGGGGTCTGTCTGCACAGCCTCGTCTCTTCAGCTCTGGGTCATTTCTACCTGAAACCAGCGCCTGTCTCCGGCTGCTGGTTTCTGTCACGGCTTCACGCTGGTCCTCATGGTCAGGTGAGCTGTGGTGGATTTAAAACACAGTCAGGACGTCCCTTCTGGAGCGGGGTTTTAGTCGCTCCTGTGTGATGCAGTAAACTCTGAATCTTCTTTTAACACTAGATGACCTCTCAGTGTGAAATGTGTTTTAGAGGAGCTGATGAAGCTGAATTAAAACTGGGTAAAGGCAGACCAGAGTTCACCTGAAACCAGAGTCCCCCACAGAGGGTCAGGGAGCAGCAGAGAGACCACCTGCAGTCTGCAGGACCAGGGACTGGACCAGTCTGCAGTCCTTTAGAGACGGTGCCACACTCTGAACCTTAGGTCAGTTTGCTCTGAGCTGCACTGTTAATCTCTGTGTGTCAGACATCTCTGCATTTCTGTTTCCCCACCCATCCCCACCCATCCCCACCCTCATCCAGTCTGTGCGTCTGTTTTTACCCTTCAAGTTTTAGAAACATCAGGTAAAATGGTTGATAGAGAGGAAGATAGTGTGTGGTTGGTGAGGCAGTTTGTCCCGACTGTGAATGTGTAAATGTGTAAATGTGTGTGTTAGTATAAAGTGGTTTAGATCTATGAGTCCATTAACCCCTGTTTATGTTGGCAGTTTAGGCATAATAAACAAACACATGTGTTTCTCTGTCCCCTAGTGACCTCATCAGTCAGTATTCACAGCTGTGTGGTTACCATGGTGATGATGATGTCACAATGGGTGTGATGCATAGACATATATACATAGGCGCCCCATTACGTACTGAACCGCTTAGCGCGTCGCCGCCATATTGGATGGGTCTCCTCACTGCATTCCAGCAGCAGACCAGTGGCGTGGCGTGGGGATTTTTTTTGAGGAAGCCAAGTGAGACAAAGCCTCTAATCTGTATGATTTTTAGGGAGTGGGGTACATAAAAGGCTATGTTGCAGTTTGTATATCGCTTTTTCATGTAATGGAATGACCTGTTAGAGCGCCCAGAGAGCGCTCATTTTACTTACTTTGAACACCTACACACACCCTTTCACTCTCCCACACTCACTCACTAATTCACACACGTACATTGTCCTCTTGACTTAGCTTAAATGTCTTATTAATTTACTCAACCGCCCACTCAAACGCACAACCGGCCGCTTCATGCACACTGCTAATGTGCTAATCTCGTTGATTTCATTCAGTGGCTTGATGATGAGGATACTGTGATTTGATTGGTTTGAGGCCAAAGACAGGGTGGCTTCCCTTGAAACGGTCTTGGCCAATCACAGGTGAGCAGTGTCATGACCGCAGCCTCATCTGATTGGTTAATCATTCTTTTTTTTTTTCACCAAGGGATGCCAACTCTGCTTGGCTTCCTTGCGGACAACAGCGTGCAGTATCGTATTTTCACCACGCATTCGCAGCATAACATTTAGGAGGGCGCTGTTTTACACATCGTAAAATGCTCAATAAGTAGAGGAGAGAAATAAGGGGGAGATGACAGTGATGAAACACTGAAGAATTATCGAAACTGTTATAAAGGAGTATTTTCATTAAAACACAGCTACAGTCTGAAAAAAGTGAGGAAGCATGGCTTCCCTTGGCCTCCGGGAGAAAACGCCACTGCAGCAGACACAAACGGATTGAGCACAAAGTGATTAATTATGCCGGTGTTTTGTGCAGCCTACAGTTGCTTTAACCGGCGCAATATTGAGAGCAGAACACGTGGGATTACCTTTCACAAGTAAGACTTCACAACAATTCTGTTTTATTGACCATTTTTCATTTTATGTCGTTATAACTAACGGAATTGGTCGATCCATATAACAAATTATTAATATTACTGTTTTTCTACTAATTATCTATTTTTTTTATCTTTGTTCTTATAAGCAGCCATACTACAGTTAAATTTAATTTCATTTATATTGTGGCTGATGTTGCCATCATTATTATTAATTTAACAACAATTAAGTATAGTGAAATACTTATTATTATAATCATAATAATTAATATTATTATAATAATTAATATTATTATGATTATATTAGAAAATATGTGTGAAGTTGGCATTGTGAATACATACACGTTAATTTATATATATACATACATACAGGTATATTTATATATATATATATATATATATATATATATATATATATATATATATATATATATATATATATATATATATATATATATATATATATATATACAATAATTAATATTATTATTATATTAGAAAATTTGTGTGAAGATGGCATTGTGAATACATAAATATATATATATATATATATATATATATATATATATATATATATATATATATATATATATATTTACATAAGTAAATATGAGTATATATGTATGACCACAAAGATGTTGTTGCTCATACATTCGTTCGTCTCACTGTCCTGTCTCATTGCACGACAAAAAACAGCAAAATAAAAAGTATTTTTATTTGAAGAATGTATTAAAATGTGTGACCGCGTCCTGTATTATTAGTAGATCTCTGTTGTTTGTAACAAACTTATCTGTGTGAAAACCAAGTAAAAATTGGTTGAGTTATGCTCATAATAGTTGTGCATTCTACACTTTTCTCAGTATTATAAATGCACAGGGGCGGCGTACGAGACCCATCCAAGATGGCGGCCGGCAGCTATGTCAGCTCCAATAGGCAGCGCCAGTCAATGAGGCGTCTACGTATATAATGTCTATGGTGTGATCCGTCAGTGGAACTTTTGAACTCCTTTGTGCCCATTGATTTAAAGCAGGAGTATTGGGTTTGGACGTGGGTCCGAACACCCTGCACTTATGCTGAAACCCTAAGGGCTAGAAGAAAAATGAAAACACAGTAAGAATCTGGAGACTCTGATGAACACGCTGATGTTCTTCCCAAGTCAGAAGAGGAAGAAATGAGGGCAGGACAGGGATCTACAACTATAGTTCTGAATGGAGCTGAGATGTTCCAACAGGTCAGAAAATAACAGTACACCAGGTCACAGGCACATGAGTTTTTCTCTCACATTTGGGCATTTTTTGGCAAAACAGTACAATTTTTTGGTAAAATAGTCTGTTTGTAAGTAGCAGGAGAAGTCAGGGAACATTTTAATGTATTTTTTATTTTTCTACTGTGCAGATTTTGGAAGTTATGATGATTTGATCAGGAAAGTTGTGACGTCTCATCAGCAGCCTCTCTCACTCTAGGAAGAAGAAGTTCTGCACTCTAGGAGCTGAGGTTTCAGGGCAAAATCTGAAAAGTTCATGTTGCTTAAACAGTAAAATCTCAAAAACTGTAAAAGATATCTAAAAGTGAGGTCAAACATGAATAGCCAAAAAATCAGTGAACATTTTAAAGCAAAAATGGAGTCTGTAAGTGAAAGTATGCTGAAGTTTTAGCATCTCAAAGTAAGTGGAAACTTGGGAGGGAGAGTAAAAGATTCCCACACTGCAAAAACTGAAATCTTATCAAGTGTTTTTGTCTTATTTTCAGAAGAAAATTCCTTTTTAGGCTCAATATGAGCCAAATTCACTTCACCAATCCAGAAAAATGTCTTGTTTAAAGTTATTTAAGGACAAAAATTAGGTCTGAATTCCTCGTAACCAGTAAAAAAAATCTGCCAATGGGAGAAGAGAAAAGTTACTTGTATTAAGACATTGTTCTGGTCTCAAGGAAATTTTCAAGCAATTTTTTCTTGTTCCATTGGCAGATTTTTTTTACCGGTTACAAACGATTCAAACCTCATTTTTGTACTCTGATAACTTGAAACAAGACATTTTTCTGGATTGATAAGTTGAAAGTGGCTCACATCGAGTATAATAAGACAATTTTTACTTAAAAAAAAGACAAAAACACTTGATAAGATTTCAGTTTTTGCAGTGCATTCATTCTTTTGAGACATTTTTTGCTGTTTTCTGCCAAAACCTCAGCAAAATTTTCGCAAATTAGTGAAAAAAGGTCATAGCACATCATTCCCGATCAAGCCGCCGCACATTTTGATGAATAATTTGTCGGTGGTTTTCTCAAAGCCCTTGGAGGAGTAGGCTGGTCACCTCCAGCCCGCTCTGTGAGAAATGAAAATGAATGTTACTGTTTCTGATCCAAACGTAATAAATCACAACATTTCAGGGGCTAATGGTGGAGGTTAAAGTCTGCAGGTAGGGCTTGACTTCTGACTTTTTGCGTCATGATGAGTCTGATCTCATGGATTTGACCTTGAGTCATGTTTGTCTCATGTCACTGACGGTCTGATCGCTCTGCTTTAGCATGGTGATGGTTTCCTGTGGAGGCTAACGCTCTGACTTTATGCTAGGAGCAGGACCTGGTGTTAGAGCTAGCTGTGTGTGTGTGTGTGTGTGTGGGTGTGTGTGTGTGTGTGTGTGTGTGTGTGTGTGTGTTTGCGGCTGATAAACAGTGACACAGAGCTGACGTGCTGATGTAACAGAGGCTCTTGTGTTTGTCTGAATTGGAAATGTGTGATTCTGCTGTCGGAGGAGCAGGAGGAGGAGGAGGAGGAGGAGGAGGTTAGAGAGTGTCTGAGCTCTAACACGGTGAGCTGAGGGTTAGGAGAAGTTTCCAGAGACCGGATCCTGTTCCTCCTTCAGTCGCTGTCATGTTTCCAAACGCGCCCCTGTTCCCGGGCTTGGCTGTGAGTCCAGAGTCCTGATCCCTCAGTCCTCCTCTGCTCCTCCTTTTGACTCCATGTTTGTCGCTGTGTGTCCTCCCTGTTCAGGTGCAGAGAGGAGGAAACATGCCCGTGGGCCGCAGAAGAGTCAGTCTGCTCTGCCTGCTGCTCAACGTCCTCTTCTGCCTCCTGGTGGCCGTCACGTGGAACCTGAGGAGCGATAAGAGCGGCCGCCAGAAGATCCTCATCCCGTCCCAGAGGTTCTGGCGCCAGCTGGTCCCGAGTAAGTCCTTCTGGAACCGGGAGCAGCAGCGCCTGGACCTACTCTCCAACCCTAACGTGAACTCTGTCCTCTCTGCCATCGAGCTTCCTGATTGGCTGAACGATACTGGGCCCACTGACCCATGCGAGCCGGACTACAGAGTCCGCAGGCAAATCTTGGACTACAACGTCCTGCCAGGGCGCTTTCAGGACTTCCTTCTCCACATGCGGTGCAGGACGTACCCCGTGCTGATAGACCAGCCCCGGGTGTGCGAGGACACGCCCTTCCTGCTCCTCGTCATCAAGTCTCTGATGCCGCACTTCGACCGGCGCCAGGCCATCAGAGAGACGTGGGGCCGGGCCGGCGTCTTCGCCAACCAGACTGTGGCCACCGTGTTTCTTTTGGGCAGCACCTTACCCTCAGACCACCACCCAGACCTGCAGGGAATGCTGCACCACGAGGGGGCGCTCCACAAAGACATCATCCAGTGGGACTACAGGGACTCCTTCTTCAACCTCACCGTGAAGGAGGTCCTCTTCCTGGAGTGGTTCAGCCAGAACTGTTCCCAGGCTAAGTTTGTCTTCAAAGGGGACGATGACGTCTTCGTGAACACGATACGGATTCTGGAGTTCCTGGGGAACCTGTCGGAGAGCAGGTCTAAGGAGCTCTTCATCGGGGACGTGATCAGTAACGCCGGTCCACACCGGAACCGCAAACTCAAGTATTTCATCCCAGAGAGCGTCTTCAGCGGACTGTACCCGCCGTACGCCGGAGGAGGTGGGTACCTGTACTCCGGGGATCTGGCTCTGCGCCTCCACAGCGCGTCTCAGCAGGTGGTCCTCTATCCCATAGACGACGTCTACACGGGGATGTGTCTGAAGAAGCTGGGTTTGGGCCCCGAGAGGCACCAGGGCTTCAGGACCTTTGGTATTGACCCCAAGTACAGGGACAACCCATGTGTGTACCGGGTCCTGATGCTGGTCCACAGCCTGACCCCCCAGGAGATGCTGAGGATCTGGCCCTGGATCATCCATCCTGAGCTGGACTGTCAGTGAACCCCAGCGTCAGACTTTGTTTATATGTCAATGAGGCCAAATCCAGGGCTGCACCGGACTCTCAGGGTTTCCAAAGTCCAGGTAGTCTGTCATGAAAATCCTAGAACCTGGACCTGCTGACAGGATCGAGGGTTTGAGTCATTTTAAGCTCAGAGGTTTCTCCGCTTCTGGCATTTTCCCTCCTGTGGAGCTTTGAGTCACCTCTGCCTCTGTGAACTCTGCTTCATGAAGCTCAGATCACAGGTTTCACCTTTGGTTCGATGTTTGTCTCTTTAAAAACCTGAAGACACAAACAGACGACCAGCACGTCAAAGGGTCAGTGTTTCACTGCAAAAACTGAAATCACAGCTAAGGTTTTTCTCATTTTTGGTAAAAGTCTGTCAAACGGAACATCCACATTCACCTGACAGAGGACAGATATGATGTCTGACACAAGTTGAACAAGTTCATAAAAATGAAGGAAAACAAAACAAGTTCATAAAATGAGGTGAAAATCTACAAAATAAAAAGAGTTACAATAAAAATAATTTCAATAGGATTATAAATTTAAAATTACATGCCACTGCCACATTTCTGTGCCACACTGCCACCTACCTGTGCCACACTGCCACCTACCTGTGCCACACTGCCACCTACCTGTGCCACACTTCCACCTTCCTGTGCCACACTGCCACTGTCCTGTGCCACACTTCCACCTACCTGTGCCACACTGCCACCTTCCTGTGCCACACTGCCACTGTCCTGTGCCACACTGCCACCTTCCTGTGCCACACTGCCACTGTCCTGTGTCACACTGCAACTTCCTGTGCCACACTGCAACTTCCTGTGCCACACTGCCACTGTCCTGTGCCACACTTCCACCTACCTGTGCCACACTGCCACCTACCTGTGCCATACTTCCACCTTCCTGTGCCGCACCTGAGGTTAGCCCAAGGTATTGTTAGCAGTGATTTACAGGCAGACCAACTGTCCACCAGGGGCGCTGTGGGGCTGTCTTTGACCTGAGTGGCCTTAGTGGCCCTGAGACTTGTGGCCTGAGGGGTCAGGAGGGTCAGATCTTATCGGGGTCTCCGACAGGTGTCTGGACCTGGCAGGTGAATGTGGATTGGACTCCAGTTTTTACAGAGTTGTAGTTTCTTTGAGGAGCGCCATCAGGTGGTGGAGCTGAGGCCTATTGTGGAGCTGATTTTCAGTAGCTAAAAAAATGAACTGTCCCTTTAAATTAATAAATAAGAAGCTGTGGGTGAGGCCTTTTTATCGTTAAACTTCCATAATCAGAGTTTTCGTCTGTTTTTCGAGGATTCTGGGACTGTTAGGACTAAACTGAGTTTGTGAAGGTTTCAGGTCTTGGTGTTTGGCCGATCAGTATTTGTGGTCATTTTGGACAGCAACAGACTAACTGTGTTTCCACCTCCACTCTCTGTGTGTTTTTATAAACAGCGTTTGATGAATGAGGCTCTGTAATCTGAGGTTAGGGATGATGAGGATTAAAGTCTCAGCTCTGTCTCTACATGTCGTACTGTTTTTGTTCCGAAACTTTTATTTTCGTCAGTTATCAGAGGTTAAAAACGCAGCTGTACGTCATGTTTAACCACGTTTAAGCCGCTGTTGTGCAGTTTTTTCAGACTTGATAAAATACGTCAGTCACCCAGCTCCACCCAGACTGTCCAAGGCGCAGACAGATCGAGGTTTTCCTGATGCAGAAGATCAACTTCCTCTTTGACACAAAGCTCGCTTCCAGGAGGATCCTTCCTGAAACGTTACAGGCTCTGAGCCCGTCTCAGTGGATTGTTCCCGCACTTTGGGTCCAAGTTCTGCTGCTGCAGTCCACCTGAGACCCTGGCCAAGAGGGGCAGGTCTGAGCTTTGGACTCCAGGTACAGGATCAGAGACGAGAGGCAGCCAGGAAACACAAACACATCAGGAAGACCTCCAAAGGTCGATCAGATAACTGTGGGAACAAACTGCACCAGGCCTCAGGGTTTACACACACACACACACACACACACACACACACACACACACACACTCTTGAGCTCTAAACTAAAACGCTGCTGGTTTAATCCTTGTCCGTATGATTTTACTCTCCATGAATCTGAACTCTGAGTGTTTGCGTCACGTCCAGTAAAAATCGTCTGTCAGGCGTAATCTGAGCCACTCTCTCCTGACCGCTCCAGAAAGTCCCTGATTTTAGGTCTGAGAGGTTAAATGGGAGTTGCTTTTAAAGAAATCAAAATTAGGGTTAGAGTTAGGGTTAAAACAAATTATAGACCAGTATCAAACCTATGTGTATTGTCAAAAATTCTCGAGTCCCTTGTGGGTGATCAACTAACAGACTTCCTATACTCAAATAAGCTTCTTTCAAACCTGCAGTCAGGCTTCGGAAAACAGCATAGTACCATCACTGCAGCTACAAAGTGATTAATGATAAACTTGTCCCTCTTGATAAAAAGCAATACTGTGCTTCACTCTTTCTTGGTCTGTCAAAAGCTTTTGATCCTGTGGACCATTCAGTTTTACAGCATAGGCTCCTTCGTATGGGTCTGTCAGATCATGCAGTTTCTAGGTTCACAAATTATCTGAGTGACAGACACAGTGTGTTAAACGTGATGGTCTGTGTTCTGAATGTGTGAGTGTCCATAAGGGGATCCCACAAGGTGCAGTATTAGGCCCTCTCCTATTCATTATGTACATTAACGACTTGGGACAAAACGTGTCAGACGCCAGTAACCATCTTTATGCCGATGACACTATCATATATTGTTTTGGCATAATAGTTGGGTCATTTTGGAGCGAAACGTGACCGCGGTGAGTGAAGGTCCGTTTCTCAATGGATTTGTCATCTAGGAGGGCTAAAACACAAATTTAGCCGGGGTGTATTTTTTAAAAAGGCGGGGAACATTTTTAGAGTCCAAAATCCAAAATGGCTGTCATGGAAATGATCTTTTTAAAAGCTCGACCTACAATAATGGACAATACATGTTTCCAGACCTTATGTTTGTTGAGAAATACATATTTCAGGGTTATATGATGATTTGACCTTATTTTAACCTTCAAATTCAAGATGGCTGCCACTTTAGGTGTTTTTTTTAAGGAGTTTTATGGGGGAGTTTTTGCCGTTTTTGGGGCATTTTTTTCCGTTTTGTTACAGAGTCTCTATAGGGTTACTGTATTTTCCGCACTACAATGCGCTTCGAAGTATAGGGCGCACCTTCAATGACTGGCCTATTTGAAAACTGTTTTCATAAATAGGGCGCACCGCATTATAAGGCACATAGAATAAGCTATAGTAGTGGCTGGTGTTGCGTTATGCATCCACTAGATGGAGCTGCGCTAAAGGGAATGTCAACAAAACAGTCAATAAGTCAGTCAAACTTAGACTACATCCACACGGAGCCGCACATTTTCCTATCCAACTATTTTCTGTGCCGTTTTCAAACAAAGTGCGCTGTAAAGACGAAGCAGTTTCTGCCGTCCACAAAAGCCATTTCCAGAGATCAGTTCAAATGCCAGACCTTTGGGGGGTGCTGTATTGCTCTAACAATAAACAAGAGAAGAAGCTCGGGCCAGCCTGTGAGCTAATGTTAGCACTTAGCAGAATTCCTCTTTACAGGTTCTTACTGCGTACTGCTGTTACCCCGACGACGCCCCATGACTACAGCAGCCATGATTAATCGTTATCGATCCATATATGAGGCACATCGGATTATAAGGCGAACTGTCGGCTTTTGAGAAAGCTGAAGGCTTTTAGGTGCGCCTTGTGGTGTGGAAAATACGGTATAATGGAAGCTCTGCTCATTATGAGTTGAGTAATATGCAGTTAAAGTTCACAGAAATAACATCTGAAGTCAATAAAGTAGATGTTTATGTGTAAACAACACTTGTTGATTGACCATTTCCCATTAAAAAGGACGATGCAGAAATGACTTTTCAGGTATATATCACAATATTTTTGGCTTTATTAAATTCTTTTGCAGTTTCACACCAATAAAAACGAATAGATTCCTTTATTTCGTCCCATTTAAATGAATGGAGGTTTATCATTCAAATTTGTTTTTTAGCCCTCCTAGATGACAAATCCATTGAGAAATGGACCTTCGCTCACCGTGGTCACGTTTCGCTCCAAAATGACCCAACTATAACCCCGGCTAAGGCTATTGAATCTTTGCAGAAAGCTTTAGATGTTGTCCAGCACTCTCTTCAAGAGCTAAAACTAGCTCTTAATGCTGATCAGACCAAGCTAATGTTGTTTAAAAACTCAAATAAAAGCTCAAAGAAAATATCTCAAACTCTCGCCACAGTGTTAACTCTTGAGGGTAAAGTCATAGAGGAGGTTCATCTGTACAAACACCTCGGTGTGTTTCTTGATGACTCCCTCAGCTTCAAGCCCCATATTAACAATCTAGTTAAGAAACTCAGACTGAAATCAGGATTTTTCTTTCGAAACAATTTTTGTTTTTCCTTTGAGTCAAAAAAGCGCCTTGTCACTGCAACATTCTGATCGATGTTAGATTACGGAGATTTGTTGTATATGACTGCTTCAGATCAATGTCTTCGACAGATCGACGCTGTGTATCATGCCTTTCTGAGGTTCATAACTGTAGACCTTTGACCCATCATTGTGAACTGTATTCCCGAGTGGGATGGCCTTCTTTGTCCACCAGGGGGCTGGGACATTGGTACACTTTCATTTATAAGGCCATCCTTGGGCTACTGCCTTCCTACATTTACAACCTGATCACTCAGAGATGTGTTGATTTTAGGGCTGTCATTTTAACGCGTTAATTAGATTAATTAATTGTACCGCAAATTAACGCGTTATAAAAAATAACGCAGATTAATCTGGATCCAAAACCCGCAGGGCGTTCAAAGACACACTTATTTTCATATGTCTGGCATTTACAAACCGTTTGTCCTATTTGGAAAAATGGTGTTCTCGTCAGATTTTCAAATTTCCGACGGTCCCTGAATGTATCACACCTGACGTCAGCAACATGCTTTAGACCAGGGGGGGAAAAGAGAGTGGGTCCACATCTCGTTTATACACATGTCTTCTTTGAAAATCTGCAGAAAATCAACCGTTTGCTCTAGCTCAATTCTGTAAAAGACAGATAATTCTACACTCTTTACTGCATTGAACAAGCCCTGAATGATCGATATTTGTCCTGTATTTAAATCTTAAGAATTCTTTGAAAATTTTCTTCCATCTTCCTGG
Organism: Halichoeres trimaculatus; assembly: GCF_033239565.1. NCBI lineage: Eukaryota > Metazoa > Chordata > Actinopteri > Labriformes > Labridae > Halichoeres > Halichoeres trimaculatus. The sequence continues at coordinate 38,856,531 of NW_027437180.1, read as the reverse complement.
TGTCATGTTTCAGCTTGGGGCTGCTCTGCACCAATCAGCAACAGTTTGTGTGTTCAGAGCATGTTAAACTGAAAATACTTCACTTTTCTTTGATCCAAGACTTGAAAAAAGTGTTTTGTACATAGTTCCTCACAGTTTTTAGCCTTTAGCCCTGGTTCTCCTGACCTCATAGAAGTATAGAAGTTCATATTGCAGTGACAGTTGAGTCCACATCGAGTAAAAATGTGACAGAAGCAAAAAACGTCCTAAAAATCAAATCAGCTTATCTTAGGTGCAGGACTGTGTAGATTTTGTAAAGATAGAACCATAAAAGTTTTTTCATGTGTTCCTTATGCATCAGGGTACCTAAAAATGTGTTGTATATATTCCCACCTTATTATTTTTTTTTTTTAATGTCTTTTAATGTAATTTTAATGTCCTGGAATTCAAATTCTTTATTTTGGGACCTTAAGCAGATATGAGATTAAAATGCGATTAATTAGATTATTTAATTACAAATCCTGTAATTAATTAGATTAATTTTTTAATCACCTGACAGCACTAGTTGATTCCTATGGTTTGCGCTCAAACGACCACTTGTTGCTTTCAGTTCCATTTGCCCACACAGAACAGGGTCAAAGGTCATTTGTGTACTCTGCTCCTTCTGCATGGAACATGTTGCAAAAAGACTGGAAATTAACTGAACTTGTTTCTATAAATGCATTTAAATCCAGACTGAGAGCTCTTGAGACAGCCTCCTCTAATTGTAGCTGTTTTTCATAATATTGACTTTGATTGTAAATTGCTATAATTTTACTGTGTAACTCTGCTGCCTCTTGAAAAAGAAGTTCTTAATCTCAATGGGATCTTCTTGGTTAAATAAAGGGTTAAATAATAAAAAAAGAGTAAAAATCTGCCAGTAAGAGAGATAATGAACTTTAACTGATGATGTTTACCTGTTGGCGTACCTGTCAGGAAGTTAGTGACACGTCTGGGAGCAGAGTTTGGCTTTCTGATCATTTTTTCAGGTTTTTAATTTTCATCTTTTTCTGTGATATTTAATGATCTACAGAGTGTCATGCTGCTCTCTGCTCTTTAATGTGTCATGGTGAATAGGGACTGGATGAATGTGAAGGATCATCAGGTTCAGGTCTTTGGACTCAGGGGGCAGCGTGGCGGTCTCTGTTTCATTCACCGTCTGAGAGGATGCAGAGTGTGAGATATGAGAGCCACCCAGCCTCTCCTCCAGGATCTGACAGACCACAGCGCCCTCTGGTGGACACAGCCTGTGCTCCCCAGCAGAGGGCCTCAATCAGCTTCTTGATGAGGTCCAGGTGTTGGCAGCAGCGAGGGGAGCGGCAGTTTAAGTGAAGCCCAGCCGGCCGCAGGACTCTGCTTTGTGAAGGATCTACAGACGGAAACTGACCCAAGGTTTGACCCAAAGTTTGACCCAAGGTTTGACCCAAAGTTTGACCCAGAGTTTGACCCAAGGTTTGACCCAAGGTTTGACCCAAAGTTTGACCCAAGGTTTGACCCAAGGTTTGACCAAACATGACCCAGAAGACGAAGAGCGTGCAGCTCCTTTTCCTGCTGCTGTTCCTCAAACCATGTGATGCACAGGTAACCTCCACATGCTCTCATCAGACAGGTATCACCAGGGGAAGCCAGCATTTAAAAATGTGTGTGTGTGTGTGTGTGTGTGTGTGTGTGTGTGTGTGTGTGTGTGTGTGTGTGTGTGTGTGTGTGTGTGTGTTTTCAGGTGAGCAGTGAGGACGTCAGCAGCCCTCCAGGTGAGAGACAACTCTTCAGTCTTCCTTAAACCTCAGACTGCAGGTCCCAGCAGCTCAGTCTTGGTCTGTCTTGGTCTGTCCTGGTCTGTCCTGGTCTGTCCTGGTCTGTCTTGGTCTGTCCTGGTCTGTCCTGGTCCTGTCTCCCTGTGGACTGACACCAGGGACAGATTTCAGAGGAGGGTTGGAGTTGAATGGTTTCCTCAGTCTTGGCCTGGGCTGTTTTTCCACTCTCTGACATGTGACTGTAGCATGTCGCAGGCCGCCACAGGCCGCCTGCTGGTTCAGCGTGGCGTGTGTAGTCCTGATGCTCTGTCTGTTTCCTGAGCTGAAGGTTGTTTGTTTATTATTAAAGTAAAAAACAAACGCTGGGTCCATCTGGACGTTTCAGGGATTAATGTGCACACTGATCCGTGTTAGAGACACAGGAACAATAGGTGAGTTAGACTACAGGTATATACAACCTGGATAAAATGAAGCAAAGGAAGGAAAAGGACGTTAGGGTTCAGAGAGGAGATCTTTGAAGTAATTTTATAGTTTTTTAAATTTTTACCTTCGTTGTTTTCAAAGGTTTAAGGCTCGTGTTATGTGCATTTAGGAAAAGAAAAGATCAAGAGGAGGATCCAGGATCCGGTTTCTATCAGAAATCAGAATATTTATTTCTTCTTCTTCTTTTTATTTTCTTTTTATTTTAATTTATTATTTTTTCTTTTTTTCTTTTTTATTATTTTTTCTTTTTCTTTTTTTCTTTTTTAATTCATTTATTTATTTATTTATTTATTTTATTTTTTATTTATTTTATTTTTTATTTTATTTTTATTTTTTTTCATTTATTTACTCATTTATTTATTGTTTATTATTATTATTATTTTTATTATTATTATTATTATTTTTATTATTATTGTTATTCTTATTATTATTATCCTTTTTTGTAAATTAAAATGACAATGAAAATAAATGGTTAAAAAAAAAAAGAAATCTGAATAGGTGTCAGAATAAAATCACAGCAGAATCCTCATTTTGATTTTTATCTTACACTAAAAGCTACATCGTTTGTTGAAAATAAATCTGGAAGGGACTGAGTATTTATTTTAACAGCTGACCTCTTCCATTTCATCCACGTCTGGTTTAAAGCAGAGTCTGAGGTTTATCTGGACTGTAACTGGACCCTGTAGGAGCTAAAACCTCTGAGACTGAAGAGACAGGATGTACAGAGGTTTCTTTTCTCCTCCTCGGTCTCATGTTGGTGGTGTTGTGTTGTGGTCGTAATGCCGACTCAGTCCAGTAGATGGCAGGAACATACCAACATATACAAACAACGCCGTGCATTGTGGGAAACAGTCAGCCAGGTAGACTGGTCTGTGGCGTACTGCAGATTGATAACCTCTCCACAAACTGCTCACAGCAGACTGAGTTTAGGAGGAGGAGGTTTGGTCTACAGACCTGGACTCTTCCTGTGTCTGAAGCTGATTTTCAAACTGGGCTGAAAACCCTCTGCTCTCACCGCGGTGAGGAGGGTTGGAGCACAGAGAGGACGACCGGGTCACAACATAAAAATATCCGTTATCATTGATGGATCACTCTGATCCAAGTCTCACTTTTTGGGTGGGTGGAGGTGAGGGTGGGGGTTAGTTTATAACTTTCACTTTAAACCAAACTGACGTCGTTTAAAACCAGAGATCAGGGATTAACAGATTCTGCCTCTGGTCTAAAAATTTTAACCTTTGATCTTTAATTTAACCTTTAATCTGTGAGTCCTGTGTTGGATCTGAGAGTCCTGTGTTAGATCTGTGAGTCCTGTGTTGGATCTGTGAGTCCTGTGTTGGATCTGAGAGTCCTGTGTTGGATCTGTGAGTCCTGTGTTGGATCTGTGAGTCCTATGTTAGATCTGTGAGTCCTGTGTTGGATCTGAGAGTCCTGTGTTGGATCTGTGAGTCCTGTGTTGGATCTGTGAGTCCTGTGTTGGATCTGTGAACCCCTCCCTTCCTGTAGTGGTCTCAGTGCGTCTCTGAGTTTCCTGTGCCCCCCCAGACGGACCCGGTGGGGACGGCAGTGCGTTCTTCGCGCTGCGGAGCTGCCACCAGCTGCTGCAGGGCGACAGCGGCGAGTTCTTCTCCCCGGACTACCTCTGCTCCAACCCGCCTCTGTGGTGCAACTGGACTATCACGGTGGATCCAGGGAAGAGGATCCATCTGAACCTGGAGGACCTGACCCCGGACGACACCTGCCACCTCAAGCAGGACCAGATCCACGTGGACGAGCCAGCTGGATTCTTCTCAGGTCACAAAGTCCTGCAGAAGTGCTGGAGGGAGTCCAAGATCACGTCATCCTCCAGCACCCTGTACGTGGTGCTGCTGATCGGGGGCCGGCCCAGTCCGCCCTACAGGGGCTTCTTGGGACGCTACCAGGCGTTTGGACCTCCTGTGGTTTATAACCCTCTTAAGGGACTGGAACAGAGGAGGGAACCAGGACTGTCTCTGGGACCAGATGACTTCAATACCAGAGGGGAATACCTGGAGCCAGACTCACAGGACTACCCTACCAGAGCTGATCCGGATCCCATGTATGACTACTTGGACCACCATGCAGCCATGACGGCTGAGCTTCCCTGGGAGGAAGTGGACGCCGACACTGAGGTGGGAATCAAACCCTTGGGTCTAGTAGTGGCTTTGTTCTGCTTGCTGTGGTGCCCCCCTGTGGACAGAGTGTTTCGTGCGACGTCACAGGTCATGTCTGAAAGTCTTCTGTCCTCAGTTTTTCCCTCAGGTGGAGGAAAACCAGCGTCCAGCCTTGGCCAACTTCAGCCACGTCCACCCGTTCCTGCTCCAGCCCACGGCGCCCACGGTGCCCACGGCCACACAGGACACCTCCAGATCAGAACGGGACGCTGAGCAGACACTTCCAGGTCCACCTGACCCAACTGAGTCCCCACAGCACATCCACATCAGACGGGATCATGAGGTCCAGGCCGCCAACCGCACTGTGACTGCCATGCGGAGGAACGTGGAGGAAGACTCTGAACCTCAAGAGGGGGCCTCAGACCAGACCCCTGCCCCTCCAGAGGAGCCCACCCACCCTCAGCCCAACATGGTGGAGCAGCTGACGGACTACAGAGAGAACTGTGAGTCAATCAGCGACATCATCAGACCTTCACCTTGGCGTCAAATCTCAAACGTTGAGCTTTGTTCTAATTTCACTGTTTGATTTCTGAACGACTGAAACATGTTTCCTCCTCCAGACGTCATCAGAAACCACTCTGAGAGTCCACATCTGCCCGGGGGTGAGTCCTGCTGATCAGTACATCCAGAACGGCACCAGAACTTCCTGTGGTTGGTGGTGGAGTTAGAGAGAAGTATTCAAGAATGTTCCTCAGTGTGGCTCTAAGGCTAAAGGAAAGAAAACCAAAACGTTGCCGAAAATAGTTTTCAAACAAGGGGGTCCAGAATGCTGAACAAAACGAGTTTGAAGATAAATGGTATTATTCCAGAATGTTACTCTTCTGGCTTTAATACAGAGAGAAGTATTCAAGAATGTTCCACAAACTGGTTAAATACAGAGAGAAGTATTCCTGAATGTTCCTCAGACTGGCTTTAATACAGAGAGAAGTATTCCAGAATGTTCCACCGACCAGCTTAATACAGAGAGAAGTATTCCAAAATGTTCCTCAGACTGGCTTTAATACAGAGAAGTATTCCAGAATGTTCCACCGACCAGCTTAATACAGAGAGAAGTATTCCAGAATGTTCCTCAGACTGGCTTTAATACAGAGAAGTATTCCAGAATGTTCCACCGACCAGCTTAATACAGGGAGAAGAATTCCAGAATGTTCCTCAGACTGGCTTTAATACAGAGAGAGAAGTATTCCAGAATGTTCCACAGACTGGCTTTAATACAGAGAGAAGTATTCCACAATGTTCCTCAGATTGGCTTTAATACAGAGAGAAGTATTCCAGAATGTTCCTCTTCTGGCTTTAATACAGAGAGAAGTATTCTAGAATGTTCCTCAGACTGGCTTCAATACAGAGAGACGTATTCCAGAATGTTCCTCAGACTGGCTTTAATACAGAGAGACGTATTCCAGAATGTTCCTCAGACTGGCTTCAATACAGAGAGACATATTCCAGAATGTTCCACAGACTGGCTTTAATACAGAGAGACATATTCCAGAATGTTCCTCAGACTGGCTTTAATACAGAGAGAAGTATTCCAGAGTGTTCCACCAACCAGTTTTAATACAGAGAGAAATTTTCTAGAATGTTCCTCAGACTGGCTTCAATACAGAGAGACATATTCCAGAATGTTTCACAGACTGGCTTTAATACAGAGAGACGTATTCCAGAAATTTCCTCAGACTGGCTTTAATACAGAGAGAAGTATTCCAGAATAATCTGTCACAGAGGAAGGGGTTTGATCTGAGGACAGAAATGTTATGATGTCTCTCTGAGGTGTCTTCAGTCACAGAAACGCTCTGCAGACATTGACTTCCTGTTTGCTCTCTGGCCTTTTAGATCACCTCTTCGAAGTGGCGGTGGAGCTGAATTTCCCGCAGTACCCTGAGGCGTCCTGGGACCACATGTCCAGCTCCCTGAAGCTGCCGGTGAAGGCCCTGGTAGGTGGAGGGAGCAGAGCAGAGAGGGTGGAGCAGCTGGCTCTGATGGGCTGATGCTGAAGTTTGATCTGAGGGAAGGATGGCGGGTTGAAGGAAGAAGAAGAAGATGATGATGATGATGATGATGATGTGTTTCCTGCAGATCAGCCAGAAGCTGGAGTCTCTGCGCTCACCGCTGTCTCTGTCCACAAAGAGGATCAAAAGGTTGGTGCACGACCCTCCCTCCACTCCTCCACCCCTCAACCCTCCACCCCTCCCTCCTTTCGTCTGGCGTGGACGCTCAGGTCTGATGTGACCCGTGTGTTGTTGCTGCAGGATCAGCGTGGGGGCGCTGTACATCCTCTGGCTGCAGGTGAGACGTGGACCAGGTGCGCTACACGTCCACAGGGCCGTCCACTCCACGCTGCAGGGCCTGGCCACCACGCCCGTCATCAGCGTGGCAGGAAAACCCGACAGGGGGGTCATCATGTCCATGTCCATAGCAGGTAGGGCGAGGACCTGGAGGTGGGGCTCAGACCGGACCCTGGGCCCTGGGGGGTCTGTCACAGACTGTCTCTGCTGGTTTCAGACGTGAACGAGTGTGGGACCCAGATGGTGACTTGTGACGTCAACGCAGACTGCATCAACGAGTTTGGCTCATACGCCTGCCGCTGCAGGCCGGGATTCAGAGACACGTCACGCATCGGGCCCGGAGGAATGGTCTGTGCTGACACCAAGGTCCCAGGTACGGCTACGGGGACTCATTATCTGACCCTGTTACCTGGACAGGTGTTGGTTTCAGACTAAGAGGTACCAAGACTTCATCTCCAGCTGCAATCTGGTCCTGACCAACGTTGGTCCACAAAGAGTTGTAGTAAAACTCTAAAACTGCTCAAATGATAAAATGTTCGTATCGTTCAGTTTTTAAACTTAGATTTTTTATTTCACATTTATTCATTTTTTATTTGACCTGTTTAACGGTTCCAGGGACAGAGTAGATAAACAGACACCGGCTGACCATGAAGCTTTTCAGTTAGCTAAGGTTAAAATAAAAATGATTTGGTCCCACTGAAATAATCCTCCAAACAGATTTCTATCAACAACGAAACCTGTGGATCTGATGAATCTGCCGTTCATCTTTAGTTAAATTAATCAGGAGGAACCAACACGTCAGAAATCATTTCTAAAAATTTAATCTCTTACTCCACATCCAGTCAGTCCTCACTCTGACAGAGGGCCGGGGTTGGTCTGGATCAAGGGTCTTCAACCTGTGGCTCTGGGGCCTCATGCAGCCCTTTGACTCCTCTGCAGCGACTCCTCGTACCTTTAAAAAATATTATTGAAATAAAGAATTTATTTTTCTTACAGAGGGCACGGCTGATTAGTAAGATAACTAAATCTATGAAAAGAATAATCTGGAAGAAAAAACAGTTTTTAATTCTGTGTAAATCAATATACACAATTAATCTGTGGGAGGACGTTAGCTAACAACAAAAAATAAGTTTAGCATCATAATCAAAATATATTATCAATGAAAGTCCTGTTTCAAAACTTTACAATTTTTAAAATAAATTAAATTTGAAATTTTTGAAAATGCATTTAATCGGGATTTTAAAAATTCAATTTTTAATTTCTTATTGTTTGAATGTTGCATAACTTTTTCCAAGTGTTTTTTTTTCAATTTTTTTTTTTTTAATTTTCAAAAAGTTTTGAAATTTTGCAAAAAAAATTAAAAAAAGAAAAACCTCAGGCTTTAAACGAACAGTTTTATGGAAGTTAGAGATGCAGGTTCTGGTTCTTCAGCGGGCCCAGGTTCATCAGAAACTTCAGCTCAGAGACGTTAAGGATGTTTTGAAACTATCCACCATGAATTTGTTAACTTTTATTTTTGATGTAAATTGTTTTTTAATTGCTGCCTCGTTAAAGAAATGATCACCTGGCCTTTCTGTCGCTGTGTTTTGTCTAAAAACCAGAACCTCCTGAAGCGACCCCGTGTCGGCTCCTCTGCCTGGTCTTCACAGAGCTAGGACGCTGTCCCGTTTAGGGACCTGGTAATCTGGATTTGGTAATCCTGAAAACTGTAGATCTGGATCAGGATGGCCCAGTCCCCTGATCCTGGAGAGCAGAAAAAAGGATTTCCAAATCCAGGTCTCAGAGCAGCTGGCCTCCTGGGACAGTAGAGGCAGGATCCATGAGGACCTGAGGAATTGAACCATCAACCCCTGGGCGGTAGACTAACCTCCTGTGTCCTGTTCTTCCAGCGGCCTGCAGCTCCGGCCTCCCCGCCGAGGCCAAAGGCGTCTACGTGCTCTTCTTCCTGCTCAGCCTCCTCATCCTTTTGCTGCTGGCGCTGGCCGCCACGCTCTACCACCGCCACCACCGGGGGGCGTTCCTGGTCCGCTGCCACGGCAACGGCTCTCACCACGACCCCAACAACAACACCCCCCATCATCACCGTCACGGTGAAGGTGACCCCGACCTGACGCCTCCCCCTCCTCCTCCTCCTGCCCGGAGCTTCAGGGAGGGCTGGCCTCAGGTGAAGGAGCGCCTTCCCCCCGTCGACCTGCCGCTGCTGCGCTTCAGCCCGCTGCTGCCGCCGGACACGTTCGCCGAGCCGCAGGAGGCCGTGAAGATGTGAGGGGAGGAGCGGCGAGGAGCAGAGAGGAGCAGCGTGGCTCCGAGCGTCCTCGCTCCACACACAGCAGACGATCTCTGAGTTTTTCTTTTTCCTAAAGTTTCTGTTTGAGCTTCGATTAAAGTCTGAAAACACCGTGTGAGCCTTTCTCTGAAAACCAGAACCAGAACCACACAGAGCTCCTTTCTTATCAGGTCCAGTACATGTGACGAGCCGTTTGAGGGGGAGATCCAACAGTTTGTACTGACAGGATTACATCACCTGTTGTTTAAATGCAGACGTTATCATAAGATACGTTACCGTTTGAGACGAAATATGTTTAGACTGAACAATCCTTCGGTAGGCGGGGATGTGTGACCATACAGGAAATTCAGGAGACATGACACTTTTCAATTCACAGATCTGAAAAAAGTGACAAAGTCTCAAACCGTCGAGGCTCGCTGCTTCATATCACTGATTTTATGACTGAGGTTTTTTACTGTGAGCTCAGAAACGTTGTTGTTCAGACTGAGCATGTGCAGGTTCTCAGACCTCTACAAACTAAACTAAACAAAACAACACGACATCTAAACCAGACCTACACCATATTGAAGCCACATATAAACCAGAGCGACACCAAACGCGGTCAGCACGCAGCTGGTTCTGGGTTATTTCTTGGTGTGAGTTTAAACCGGGCCTGTATCCTCAGACTGTTCGCTCTGCTGATGTTAGTGGGCCTTTGGTGAGATGTTAGTCGTCCTCGCCTCCTTTTCCTCAGCTCACAGGAAACACCCGCCCCAGCACCAGTTAGCATCGACATGCTACAGGCTGCTAACAGCTGAAGTCCTGTGTGCAAACAAAGTAAGATCCTCCTGCTCCTGTTTGGCGTCAGAGACCGACAGATGAGCCCAGCAGCAACGACAGGCTCCAAAACAAAGAGGAGAAAAAACATCAGCGCAGCGAGATCTGCAGGAGGATCCTGGTCTATCTGGTCCTCTCTGCTCAGCTGCTCCCTGAGGAGGCTCTTCATCCTCTTCACCAGCCCTGCTCCCTGACAGACCGACCCCAACGCCTGAGGTGGACCCACAGAGATCTGGATCAGGGCTCCTGGTACCAGACACACAGAAACCACAACAACAAGCTCGGTATCATGGCAAAGCTAACGATCAGCTGCTGTTCCAGACTGGACCACTGGGGGGAAACTTAGCCATGATCAAAATCCTGGACCCCAAGACCTCTGCCGGGGACTGACACCTCCTTCTCCTGACGCCTCCTCCCTAATTTATTTCTGTGTGAGTCAGTGTCGGGTCCCCCTTCAAAGACCAGGACCTGGACCCTCCTACTACAGAGCCATGTTCCTGGAGGACCAGTGTCCCATGATCTCCACCCTCCCACCTGTTCCTTCCTTCACCTCATGACCTCCTGTGAGCTCTGAACAGATGCTGATCAGTCAGACCACATCTGTCCCCCCCTGGAACCAGGACCAGGACCAGGCCCATGCAGGGCAGACAGGGACTCTGATGTTTGGAAAGTTGAGGAGCTGAGGCTCTGTGTGTCTTACCGTCCTCCTCCTCTATCCTCCTCCTCTATCCTCCTCCTCTGTCCTCCTTCTCTGTCCCTGAAGGACTCTGTGGATCCAGTTCACTGACTGAACAACAAAGAGGATTTTCAGTCTCCTCTACAAAGATCTGATCATAAACTGCTTTATCCAAAATCCCCAACAGGACCCCCTCAGTCCACTGCACCTCCTCCTGACCTCACCTACAGACCTCACCTACAGACCTCACCTCCTGACCTCACATACTGATCTCTAACATGGGAATAAATGTGGTTTTCCTGCAGTGACCTCTGCTCATTCTCCTCTGCCTGCTGAGATCTCCTCTCCTTCAGCGGGTTGGAGCTGCTCCTGCAGAGGCCTCCTCTCCTTCAGGGGGTTGGAGCTGCTCCTGCAGAGGCCTCCTCTCCTTCAGGGGGTTGGAGCTGCTCCTGCAGAGGCCTCCTCTCCTTCAAGGGGTTGGAGCTGCTCCTGCAGAGGCCTCCTCTCCTTCAGGGGGTTGGAGCTGCTCCTGCAGAGGCCTCCTCTCCTTCAGTGGGTTGGAGCTGCTCCTGCAGAGGCCTCCTCTCCTTCAGGGGGTTGGAGCTGCTCCTGCAGAGGCCTCCTCTCCTTCAGGGGGTTGGAGCTGCTCCTGCAGAGGCCTCCTCTCCTTCAGCGGGTTGGAGCTGCTCCTGCAGAGGCCTCCTCTCGACATCATAATTTTTTAGCCTCAGTCTCTCTCCTCGTGTCTTCGGCAGCTTCTCTGTGAGTTTGGGCTCAGAGTTCATCCACAGCTGAAGAAAAGCTTGTTCGTCACATTCAGGGCACGGAGAAGGCCAAAAAAAAGCCAAAAACAAGCTAAAAAAATAGGCCAAAAACAGGCTGAAAAAGGCTAAAAACAGGCTAAAAACAGGCTAAAAAAGGCCAAAAACAGGCCAAATCAGGCTAAAAACAGGCCAAAAACAGGCCAAAAAACAGGCCCGAAACAGGCCAAAAGCAGGCTAAAATCATGCTAAAAACAGGCTAAAATCATGCTAAAAACAGGCCCAAAACAGGCTAAAAACAGGCTAAAAAAGGCCAAAAACAGGCCAAGGAACAGGCTAAAACAGGCCCAAAACAGGCCAATAGCAGGCTAACATCATGCTCAAAACAGGCCAAAAACAGGCTAAAAAAGGCCAAAGAACAGGCTAAAAACAGGCCAAAACAGACAAAAATCATGCCAAAAACAGGCACAAAACAGGCTCAAAAAAGGCCAAAAAAAGGCCAAAAAACAGGCTTAAAAAAAGGCTAAAACAGGCCAAAAACAGGCCAAGAAACAGGCCAAAACAGGCCAAAAACAGGCTTAAAAACAGGCCAAAAACAGGCCAAAAAACAGGCTTTAAACAGGCCAAAAGCAGACTCAAATCATGCCAAAAACAGGCTTGAAACAGGCTCAAAAAAAGGCCAAAAAAGGGCCAAAAAACAGGCTAAAAACAGGCTAAAAGCAGGCTAAAATCATGCTGAAAACAGGCCAAAAAACAGGCCCGAAACAGGCCAAAAGCAGGCTAAAAACAGGCCCAAAACAGGCCAAAAGCAGGCTAAAATCATGCTGAAAACAGGCCAAAAAGAGGCTAAAAACAGGCTTAAAAAGGCCAAAAACAGGCCAAAGAACAGGCTAAAAACAGGCCCAAAACAGGCCAAAAGCAGGCTAAAATCATGCTCAAAACAGGCCAAAAACAGGCTAAAAACAGGCTAAAAACAGGCCAAAAACAGGCCAAAAAACAGGCTTAAAACAGGCCAAAAGCAGACTCAAATCATGCCAAAAAGAGGCTAAAAGCAGGCTTAAAAAGGCCAAAAACAGGCCAAAACAGGCTAAAAACAGCCCTTAAACTGGCTGAAAACAGGCCAACCAACAGGCCAACCAGCAGGCTAAAAACAGACTAAAAACAGGCCTGCAGGGAGCAGGAGCGTCCTGTTGGGGGCAGTGTGGAGCCTGCTCCTCTCTTCAGGCTGTAATCACGCCTCAGGCTCGGTGAGAGGAGCGTTTATCCTCAGATCGCTGTAATAAGGAGCCGTCTTTTTGTCCCTTTTCATTCAGCGCATTGTCACAACCCACAGGCTTAATCCTGCAGACTGACGGACAGTTGCATCCTGGGAAAAGAGCCGCCGCCATTGTTCCAGAGAATCAAATCTGTTAAGCCCTGATTCTCCTCTGGGTATTTGCATACTCGGAAGTCGTCTTAGACTGAACGGCCAAATCCTCCTTGTGTGTGATGTCAGCCGTTTGTCCTGTCATTTGTGGAGTATCTACATGCACTATTAGCGCCACATAATACTCCCAATAATTCCCCAATAACCCCCCAATAACGCCCCAATAATACCCCCAATAACCCCCCAATAACGCCCCAATAATACCCCCAATAACCCCCAATAATCCAGCTGCATAATCTGGGAGATAAGGAGGCGCTCTTTAAAGCGGGCCTTTAAAAACCCATGAAACGTTCAGGCAGATCCAAACCAGCTCAAATGTCATCACAAATGTCAAGAGCCTCTGCAGAGAGAGGATACCGCCGCCGCCGCCATGCTCACGCTATCGTTTTATCAGCGTCTGATTCCTCTCATCCAGCCCTCAGCCGAAGGGCGGTCTGGGCTCGGGGTGGGGGATGTAATGGGTCTGGTGTTCTGAGGAAGACCCTCACCTCTTCCTCTCATGTTCCTTCTTTCGTCCCCTCTGGTTTCCTGCGCCCTCGTCTTCTGATGGCGTTCTCCTCCGCCCTGATAAACCCGTCTCTATCTGAGCCGGCGCACTCACCGGTTGGCTCGCCGCGCTCCTCTGCAGGCCGTTTCCACGCCGCTCTCTGGGCTCCTTTCTGCACGTGCTCAGATAAGGCTGCTGAGCTGAGACGGCGGCAGGAGGATCCAGGTGTGACCGTGCTTCCTGTTCAAACTGCAGGAAGCGTCACTTTTCCTCAAACGCCTGCCGACAGGAAGTGACATCAGAGCTGTGGGTCAGGTTTGGATTCATCAGGCTGGAAGAGGCTCTGAGGCCATGTGTTGACTCCCACCACAGAGTCCTGTCTGAATTTAAAGAGGGGGTCTCCAGGACAGAGTTTTTTTTTTTAATAGATTTTGAGCTCTTTTCTCCGACTAGTTACTACTTTATCTGTGAAATGTCAGCTCCTCAAAATCTTGTGAATTTTTTTTTTCATCTTCATGCTTTTGTGACTTTTTTTCTCACTAAGTTAAAACTTTTTTTTTTTTCTCAGAGCCATGCTGCTTCTTGGCGTGAACAAGGGTGACTTTTTCTGCTGAAAGATTTGGAGCATTTGTCTTGGAAATCTTTTTCTCATAAAGCTGCTGTTAGAGAAATCAATTGTTACTTAAGGAAGTTGATGTTTTTTTAAAGCTGCTATTAGAAAAATGAAACGTTTCTTCAGGAAGTTGATGTTTTTTTTAAGCTGCTATTAGAGAAATCGAACGCATCTTTTGGACTATGCAGTTTTTTTAAAGGTGCTGTTAGAGAAATCAAACGTGTCTTCAGGAAGTTGATGTTTTTTAAAGCTGGAGTTGGGGAAATCAATTAATTCTTCAGGAGATTGATGCTTTTCAAAGCTGCTGTTAGAGAAATCAAATGTTTCTTCAGGACTTTGCTGTTTTTCAAAGTTGATGTTAGAGAAATCAATGTTTCTTTTGAACTTTAATGTTTTTTTGAAGCTCTTGCTAGAGAAATAATACGATACTTTTGGAAGTTGATGTTTTTAAAAGTTGCTGTTAGAGAAATCAAACGTTTCTTTAGGACTGCTGTTTTATAAAGCTGCTGTTAGAGAAATCAAACGTCTCTTCAGGAGGTTACTGTTTTTCAAATCTGATGTTAGAGAAATCAAATGTTTCTTCAGGAAGTTGATGTTTTTTAAAGCAGCTGTTAGCGAAATCAATCGTTTCTCCAGGACATTGATGTTTTTTAAGGCTGCTGTTGAAGAAATCAAATGTTTCTTCAGGAAGTTGATGTTTTTAAAAGCTGCTGTTGGAGAAATCTAACGTTTCTTCAGGAACTTGCTGTTTTTTTTTAAGCTGCTGTTAGAGAAATCAAATGTAACTTTAGGAAGTTGATGTTTTTTAAAGCTGCTGTTAGAGGAATCAATCGTTTCTCCAGGACATTGCCTTTTTTTAAGCTGCTGTAAGGGAAATCAAATTATTATTCGGGAAGTTGATGTTTTGAAAAGTTGCTGTTAGAGAAATCAAACGTTTCTTTAGGACTTTGCTGGTTTTTAAAGCTGCTGTTAGAGAAATCAAACGCATCTTTGGGACTTTTCTAGTTTTTAAAGCTGCTGTTAGAGAAATCAAACGCATCTTTGGGACTTTGCTGTTTTTTTTAAAGGTGCTGTTAGAGAAATCCATTGTTTATTAGGAAGTTGAAGTTTTTTTAAAGCTGCTGTTAGAGAAATCAAACATTTCTTCAGGAAGTTGATTTTTTTTTTAAAGCTGCTGTTAGAGAAATCAAATGTTTTCAGACTCTGATCTTGGAGTGTGATTTTTCTTGTTGCTGATTTCTGTTTTTTTTTCTCCTGATTCTCTGTCAGTGTGGTCACTGCCTGTGGTGGTTCATCGCGCAGTGAACCGAACTGGTCTGGCTGGACGGGGTCAGAGTCTCAGATCAGTGTTTGGATGGGTGTGGATCTGAACCAGGGTCAGCTGAAGTCCTGTAGACCTGGATGAGGTCTGGGGTCAGACCGGTCCCTGACTGAAGCTGGAGGAAGATGAAGGCGTCTGCTGGTCCTGGTCTCACTCTGAGGACCTCGCTCTAAGGCCTAATCTGGAATAATCCAGCAGATTAGGAGCTGCAGAGAGACACCAGCTCTCCTCTGAGTTCCCTGAGGGGTTCGTTCAGACTCCTGGCTCCTCTGCGCCTCCTTCCTCGGAGGTTTCAGTGTGTTGCTCCTTCACCTCCTCCAAAGTCACGCTGAGCCGCTCTGCATCTGTCCTCTGCTCCTGTTTGCTCTCCTCGCCTCCCCTCCGTGTGTGTTCAGGCGGCGAGGGACACGTGAAAGACGCCACGGCACGGAGAGAAAACAAGCCCTCCGAGACGAGGAGGAGGAGGAGGAGGAGGAGGAGGAGAAGACGGAGGAGGGAACAACAACACGAGGAAGAGAGCGAAGCTGCGATTAAAGCCGAAGACAATCAGAGATAAGGAAACACACACACACACACACACACACACACACACACACGTACACACGTACACACACACACACACACACACGTACACACGTACACTCAGGACGGTCTGGACCCAGGCCCCAGACCCCTGATGGCCTCGATCCAAACATGTGGTCCTAGTGTTGAATCTGGTGTGAAACCAGCAGGAGCAGGGAAATGAGACTGGGAGTGATCCAGATTAAGCTGGTCCAGAGTTCATGTTCCTGTGTCTTCACCGTCAGCTCATCCTGATCCAGTCCAACTGGTCCGTGAAAGTCTGGGTCCAGAAATTTAACAAAATAAAAACTTAGGATCTTCTCACCAGAAGTTCCTTCAAAATAAAACTTCTTCACTTTAAAAGCACTTCCTTTAGAGGGGGGGGGGGGGCACGGAGCTGTTTGAGTCTGTCCCTCTGGGGCCCCCGTAGTCTTCATTCATTAACTCTCATATCTTGGTCCCAAACACCCCCTCTGATTGGCCAGCTCTGTGGAGGCCTGTGGGGGGCGGAGCTACAGCATCTGAGGCCAAATCAGGAGATCCTTGGATGACAACATCCTCATTCCAGAAACCTGCAGACCTGGAGCAGACCTGGTTTAGATTCTGAGCAAATTTTGTGCAGACCTGGTTTAGACCTGGTGCTGTTTCTGAGTTCCTGTCTGGTTTCTTTAAGTCCAGGTCCTTGGTGTGACACAGCAGGCCCCCATCTCTTTAGGACTCACACATGGAGCTGGATCAAAGTGGTCTGGGTGATGACCAGGGTCTCTGGACTGGCCTCTGTGTGGAGGTCATGGACCTGCTCAACATATAGACTCTCTGGACCCACTTTGTCCTGTCTGGCAGGTCAGAGTCCTCCTGGATCAGGTCCACATGGAGTGCTGGCTGCTGGAGCAGTGACGCCCCAGGTCTCTGAAACCAGATCAGAGACCTGTCTGGACTTTTCACGTCATGGGGAGAATTCTCTCCAGGTCCTGAAAGGTTTCAGACCCCAGAGATAAAACCTGCAGATCCACATCCAAGAACACAGGAGGACATGTAGGACCCCATCACTGCCCTTTGCCTCAGTGGAGCCTTGAGGTACTGCAGCTTTAATTTTATTGTTTTTTTTTTCTGTAAATTAAGGCTTCCCTAAAGGCCCCCTTTAGGTCTGGAAAGTTCCAGGGCCCCTTTTTGGTCTGTAAAGATCAAGGGCCCCCTTTAAGTCCAGGGCCCACTTTAAGTCTAAAGATCCAGGGCCCCCTTTAAGTCCAGGGCCCACTTTAAGTCTAAAGATCCAGGGCCCCCTTTAAGTCCAGGGCCCACTTTAAGTCTAAAGATCCAGGGCCCCCTTTAAGTCCAGGGCCCACTTTAAGTCTAAAGATCCAGGGCCCCCTTTAAGTCCAGGGCCCACTTTGGGTCTGTAAAGATCCAGGGCCCAAACACGCAGTGTGGTCATACATCAGAAGTTCCCGTCTACACCACACACATTTTTGAAACCTCAGGAAAACTCAAAAAGGAAAAAGAAAAACATTTATATATCTAATGTCCATTCTAAAGTTTCTGAGCTTTAACATTTAAGAAGACATTAAAGTGTTTTTTTATTTTTTCATAATACACACACACACACACACACACACACACACACACACACACACACACACACACACACACACACACACACACACACACACACATCAAACTTATTTGGGAATGATTTGAGGGCCCACTTGCAACACCTCTGTGGCCCACCAGGGGGCTGCGGGCCACAGTTTGGGAATCAGTGGTTGGTGGAAACACGCTGAGGTCAGAATGGTCACATGACTTCAGCCTCATTGCTGAGGGATGACATCACACAGGTGACTGATACAGCTGAGATGAAAACACGCACACACACACACACACACACACACACACACACACACACATATGCCCCCAGCTGGTAGCAGACCCTTTAAAACCATCACCTCCTCCTCCTCCTCCTCTCCCTCCTCCTCTCCCTCCTCCTCCTTCTCCTGCAGAATCAGAGATGACCTTTCCCATGAATAAAGTCAGAGAGGATTACGGCGCAGAGACCTTCAGGGTCGGCTGGGGGGGGTCCTCCTTTGAACGTGGGCTGAGTGTGTGTGTGTGTGTGTGTGTGTGTGTGTGTGTGTGTGTGTGTGTGTGTGTGTGTGTGTGTGTGTGTGTGTGTTTCACTGAGGCCAATCAAAGCTCTGCCTCATAATCTGATCTAATCCCACTCCAGCGTAATCCAAACCTGACACGGTGTAAACACTGAATCTGTTTCAGTCTGAATCCGTCCATCACGGTGGGATTATTCAGATTAAGATTAGCATCAGGCTGCGCTCAGCTCCATCAGCATTAACACAATCTGGCTTGTTGTTATTACCTGGTCTCTCTCCGTCAGAGACGCCTGGAGCTGAGCGTCTGCTCCTCGGAGACGCCGCTCAAGAAGAAAATTAATAAATTAATTAATTAATAAACAAATAAACAAACAAACAAATAAATGAAAAGGTGAACTAGCGTTGGACTTGCACAGGGAGCAATGGGTGGGGGGGTGGGGGGGGTGGACTTGGACATACTGGGGCGGATCAGGAACTGTTGGTGTGTCCTCAGTGAGCAGCACACAGCGCTCAGTCAAACCCACCAAAACCCAGTCTGATGAAAATCCTCCAGTCCAGACTCCAAAAACCTCAAAACTGTCTGAATGACCTGAAACAGGACTGTCACTCCTTCTTCCCATGCTCCACCTGATCCCCCAGGGTCAGACTCTGAAACCCTCTACCCCGCCCGAGGACCCACAACAAAACTCATAAATAAGCAAGAAACCCCCAGGATTCTCCAGGACTCTGTGGGAGCCTCTAGGATCCTCTGGGATCCTCCCCTCTCTGCAGACCAGATCCTCTGGGAGCCTCCTTTCCCTGCAGACCAGATCCTCTATGGGCCTCCTCTTCCTGAAGACCAGATCCTCTAAGATCCTCCTCTCCCTGCAGACCAGATCCTCTGGGATCCTCCTCTCCCTGCAGACTGGATCCTCTGGGATCCTCCTCTCCCTGCAGACCGGATCCTCTGGGATCCTCCTCTCCCTGCAGACTGGATCCTCTAAAATCCTCCTCTCCCTGCAGACCGGATCCTCTGGAAGCCTCCTCTCCCTGCACACCAGATCCTCTGGGATCCTCCTCTCCCTGCAGACCAGATCCTCTGGGATCCTCCTCTCCCTGAAGACCGGATCCTCTGAGATCCTCCCTTCCCTGCAGACCAGATCCTCTGGAAGCCTCATCTCCCTGCACACCAGATGCTCTGGGATCCTCCTCTCCCTGCAGACCGGATCCTCTGGGATCCTCCTCTCCCTGCAGAACGGATCCTCTTGGATCCTCCTCTCTCTGCAGACCAGATCCTCTGGGATCCTTCTCTCTCTGCAGACCGGATCCTCTGGGATCCCTCTTTCCCTGCAGACCAGGCCGTGGCTGGAGACTCTAAAGATGTTTTACCTGGGAAACAAAGCCGGGAGAGAAGTTTGGGATTATTCCTCTCGAGTTTCAGGGATTAGCAGCAGCCCGACCTTTGACCCCTGTCAGGGACGACTTGACTCTGTCCCTGCCTGGGGACGGAGGGGCCCCAAGGAGGGGCCCGCTCATTATGAGAGGACGCCATGTGACTCAGCCTCAGACACAGCAGGAACATGGACCATAGGGGCCCCCAATGGGGGACTGTATGGGTCCCATGGCAGGTACTCCTTCATTATGGAGGATGAATCCTGGAGAAGAGTCTGCGACTAGCAGGGACCAAACTGGTCCAACGTAAAACTCCTCTAAAAGGAGGGTCTGAGGAGTCCATCAGGTGCTTCACATCAAACTGTTCACACACGTCTGCTCTGAATCAGACTCAACAGCCAGGAACACAGTCCCTTTCAAAATAAAAGTCTGATGAAGGCTGTGAGCTGAGCTGCTTGTTTGTTCACTCAGGTTAAGGTTTCCTCCATTTTTAGATTTCCTCTCCTGAAAATCACCAAAGCTCCTCAGATAAAAGACTGATTCAGCACTTTCATGTTGAAAACCTTTGTTTTCCTCCACTCTTTGGTCAGTACGCTACTTTAGGAGGAGCTGAGAGCTGAGCTGCTGATCCTCAGTTTTTACTGCTTTCTTCATGAAAATCAAAGGACAGGATGATAAAACAACGTCTCTGACTCTTTGAGCTCTGCTCCAGTTTTTAACTCTTTCACTCCTGTGGCTGCAAAACAGCTCCACACGTTTAGACACCAGGGGTGGAGGAAACAACTGGAGTTTGCGTGTGTGCGTGTGTGTGTGTGTGTGTGTGTGTGCGTGTGTGTGTGCTCGCTCTGCGGGGATTACTGTACACTCTCTCTGCGGCGCTGCAGGAGGAGGAGGGAGGAGGAGGGACGGACAAAATTGCGGAAAAAGGAAACAAATTGTGGAGTAATCTCTGCAGAGAAAGGAGGGCTGAGCCGGCGATCCCCTGGACCCTCCATCTTTTTGCGGGCCAGAAAATCCCATAATCCTCCATGTTTGATGTCTCAGAGCTAATGGCGTTTATTAGGACAGCCCAAAAGGCGCTTTGTCCGCCGCGCGGCTGCCGTTGAGGTTTTGAATGACAGTGAGGGAGAGAGCTGGTAACTTAAGCTTAATCTGGGCTTATCCGGCCCCGATGCACGCACAGGTGTGTGGCCCCCAAGCCCGGGGGGGGGGTCAGTGCTGCTGCCGGGGCCCAGGACGTCCAGGGGAACACACACCTTTAGCCCCGAGGCTTTAGCCCCACCATGACCTGCTCCGCCTTTTATCAGGTTTTAATTAAAGAGTCTGATCCGCCCACCTGCCCAGGTAGAGTCAGACCTTTACCTGCTGCCTCAGGTTCCAGCTCAGGAGCAGAGGCAGACCGCTTCAGGTGCCCACTCAGGTTTTAGTTTCAGCCTCTGTTTGTCTGACAAAGCCCTCTGCTCTGTGGTCCTGGACCCTGTCCCTGAATCCTGTTCCTGGATCCTGTCCCTGGATCCTGAGGGGTCAGGTCAACAGTTTGTTACGCCGTCAGTAACAATCAGAGTTTGAAAAAACTCTCGTCTGTGAGCAGACCAAACAGCCTGAAGGACCGACTCTGAGGAGTTTGGACCAGATATCTACACAGACTTGATCCAGGAAACAGCAGGAAACAACAGGAAAAATCAACAAACAGCAGCAATCATCATCAAACAACAGGAAACAGCAGCAAACAGCAGAAAACAGCAGGAAACAACAGGAATAATCAACAAACAGCAGCAATCATCATCAAACAACAGGAAACAGCAGGAAACAGCAGCAATCATCATCAAACAACGGGAAACAACAGGAAACAGCAGGAAACAGCAGCAATCATCATCAAACAACAGGAAACAGCAGGAAACAGCAGCAAAACAGCAGCAAACAGCAGCAAAACAGCAGCAAAACAGCAGCAAAACAGCAGCAAACAGCAGCAATCATCATCAAACAACAGGAAACAACAGGAAACAGCAGGAAACAGCAGCAATCATCATCAAACTTCAGGAAACAGCAGGAAACAGCAGCAATCATCATCAAACAACAGGAAACAGCAGGAAACAGCAGCAATCATCATCAAACTTCAGGAAACAGCAGGAAACAGCAGCAATCATCATCAAACAACAGGAAACATCAGCAAACAGCAGCAAAACAGCAGCAAAACAGCAGCAAACAGCAGCAAACAGCAGCAAACAGCAGGAAACAGCAGGAAACAGCTGCATACAGCAGCAAACAGCAGCAAAACAGCAGCAAACAGCAGCAAACAGCTGCATACAGCAGCAAACAGCAGCAAAACAGCAGCAAAACAGCAGCAAAACAGCAGCAAAACAGCAGCAAACAGCAGCAAACAGCAGGAAACAGCAAGAAACAGCAGGATGAGAGACTCAGATCCCTGGGGTCCCCTCTCGTGGATCTGTGGACCTGTCTGGGTTTGTAGCGTCAGTGTTTGGAAACAGAGACTCTCTCTGGGCCTGGTTCTTGGTTCTGACCTGCGTCTCGGCGCAGAGTGACCTTGCTGCAGCCTCGCAGCGTTGGAGCTCCCCCGACCCGGGCTCTGCTGAGCGTCTTATTGGATCAGGGAGCCGCTCCTTCAATAAAAAGAATGAATTTCCCATAATTCAATCAGAGGCACCGAGGCCAGCGGCCCAGTGATCCATAAACACTACGGTGATGAGGTCATCCCTCGCACGCCGGCACATGGCGTGGATCCTGTGGAGTGAGGAGACACACAGATCTGTCAGGCTCCTCCGGCTCCTCTGACTGGTTTTATCATTTCACACCAAACCCTCATGACGCGTCCTCAGCCTGCGTGTCCTCGCCACCTCCAGCATCCTCAATGACAGGCTTCCTGCTCTATTCCCCCTGCCCCCGCGGCCCTACAGGGGGCCCCGCAGCTTCACGGGGGCCCCCCACAGCCCCGCAGGTCAGGCCCCCGTGGAGACACAAAAACCATCATTTTCCTGGAGCAGGAAGGTTCTGGAAACCCCTCAGCGTGGTCAGCGTGGTCAGTGTGGTCAGCGTGGTCAGCGTGGTCAGCGTGGTCAGCGTGGTCAGCGTGGTCAGCATGGTCAGCGTGGTCAGCGTGGTCAGTGTGGTCAGCGTGGTCACATGGTCAGGGTTTCTCTGTTTGAGGTCTCAGTCTGTCTCAGAGTGGCCTTTCCCAGGTCCAGGACTCAGAGCCGCTCTGCACCTTTTAAGGGCAAAACAGGATCAGGGTCTGAGTGTGGAGCTGGTGTTAGGGCAGCCAACAGGGGGCGTCAGAGTGCAGCTCTGAGCGTGTGTGACGGTCCTCCAGCCACAGAGCTGCTGCTTTAACCCTTCATCCACCAAGACAGACCAGACCGGACTCTCTGACACAGACCCAGACCTGCTCCTCAGACCAGACTCTCTGACAGGGACCCAGACCTGCTCCTCAGACCAGACTCTCTGACACAGACCCAGACCTGCTCCTGAGACCAGACTCTCTGAAACAGACCCAGACCTGCTCCTCGGACCAGACTCTCTGACACAAACCCACACCTGCTCCTCAGACCAGACTCTCAGACAGGGACCCAGACCTGCTCCTCAGACTGGACTCTCTGAAACAGACCCACACCTGCTCCTCAGACCAGACTCTCAGACAGGGACCCAGACCTGCTCCTCAGACTGGACTCTCTGAAACAGACCCAGACCTGCTCCTCAGACTGGACTCTCTGAAACAGACCCAGACCTGCTCCTGAGACCAGACTCTCTGAAACAGACCCAGACCTGCTCCTCGGACCAGACTCTCTGAAACAGACCCAGACCTGCTCCTCAGACCAGACTCTCTGACACAAACCCAGACCTGCTCCTCAGACCAGACTCTCTGAAACAGACCCAGACCTGCTCCTCAGACTGGACTCTCTGAAACAGACCCAGACCTGCTCCTGAGACCAGACTCTCTGAAACAGACCCAGACCTGCTCCTCGGACCAGACTCTCTGAATCAAACCCAGACCTGCTCCTCAGACCAGACTCTCTGAAACAGACCCAGACCTGCTCCTGAGACCAGACTCTCTGAAACAGACCCAGACCTGCTCCTCAGACCAGACTCTCTGAAACAGACCGAGACCTGCTCCTAAGACCGTACTCTCTGAAACAGACCCAGACCTGCTCCTCAGACTGGACTCTCTGACAGGGACCCAGACCTGCTCCTCAGACCGGACTTTCTGAAACAGACCCAGACCTGCTCCTCAGACCAGACTCTCTGACAGGGACCAAGACCTGCTCCTCAGACCAGACTCTTTGAAACAGACCCTAGACCTGCTCCTCAGACCAGAAATCTGAAACAGACCCACACCTGCTCCTCGGACCGGACTCTCTTAAACAGACCCAGACCTGCTCCTCAGACCAGAAATCTGAAACAGACCCAGACCTGCTCCTCAGACCGGACTCTCTGAAACAGACCCAGACCTGCTCCTCAGACCGGACTCTCTGAAACACACCCAGACCTGCTCTCCAGACCGGACTCTCTGAAACACACCCAGACCTGCTCCTCAGACCCAGACCTGCTCTGAAACAGACCCCGACCTGATTCTCAGTCCAGACTCTCTGAAAAAGACCAAGACCTACTCCTCATACAGGACTCTCTGAAACAGACCCAGACCTGCTCCTCAGACTGGACTCTCTGAAACAGACCCAGACCTGCTCCTCAGACCAGACTCTCTGAAGCAGACCCAGACCTGCTCCTCAGACCCAGACCTGCTCTGATGTGTGTGGAAAAGAAGAAGTGACCCACATGGATGAAAGTTTTCCTGGGGCGGTCTGACCTGGAACAGGTGAAGTCCTGATCCTCACGGAGTCAGAAACAGTTTCTGAAGTTATTTCTGATTTACTGTGAAAACATCTGGTCATAAGAGAAAGTTTCACATGTGAGAAGAAAATAGATTTTCTCAAACACACACACACACACACACACAAAAAAAAACGCCATATGTCTGAAGCCCAAACAGAAAGCTCTGAGGGAGGAGCCAAACTGTAAACGCGTGCTGATTGGTCGAAGTTGCTGATGATCTGTCAGAGTTTGATCCAGCTGTAAAAACAGGAGCAACATCATTTTTCTCTGTCGTAAAATCAGACGTTTAACCACAGGGCTCTATGGGGATTGAGTCATTTTTGGAGCAAGCCTCAAGTGGCCGTTTGAGGAACTGCAGTTTTTGGCAGTTTTCAGAATCAGATTTGATGCCGAGTAGTTTTGTCTTGGTCTGTTGGTGTAAAAACTGAAACGATAAAGAATAATAGAATAAGAAGCATGAGTAAAATAATGTAAGGAACAAGAACAGAAGTTTTTATTTACAAAAGTAAAAATCAGAAAAAAAATCAGAAAAAAATTCCTCTTAGTTTAAGCTTTTTATTTTTATTTTTACTCAGAGGGAACAGCGTGACTGACTGTGGTCTGTGGGAGCGCTGTGGGTGTCTCCATGGTGAGTCTGGCGATAGTCCACAGTCCGGTCTGCGGTCGGTGATGCAGGCGTCACGTGATGTCGTGGTCGCGGGCGAACAGCTGACGGCTGCTGCTCTGTGTCTCTGTAAACAAACCTCCCTCACAGGGAGGATCCGGCTCCCAGGTGGACTTGGGTCTTGTGTGTCCCAAACAGTCTCAGTGAGGAGCCGGTCTGCCGGGGCCCCTGATGTGTCCTGCTAATTGCGACCCTTTGTAGCGAGTCCGACTCCTGCTCCGCTGCGTTTTGATGTGCCTACACTGGTTCCTGTCTCGGTGGAGCCTGCTCTCCAGCCAAGCGTGGCGCTCTGCTCTCGCTGCCCGCCTTTGATGGCGGCGCTGTGGCGTTAATTGTTTTGTACCGTGTGGCGGCCCGTCCCCGTAGGTGGGCTTTATAATCTACAGCGACACCAGAGAGGGACCTCTGGGATGTCAGGGCCGCCTGCTGGGACCAAATTGATAATTAGGGGCCTGAGCAGAGACGGGTCAGGACCGTCAGACACCGTGGACCAGGACGCCACGGTCGGGCTCCTCCGAGCTCCTCCCTGAAGGAGACGCAACAGATTTACTGACGTGAGCAAACAGCCTCCATCAGCAGCGCCTCAAACACGTCTGTCAGTATGGCAGGTCATCCACCAGGAGCATGATGGGAAATCTCCTTACCTGGAGCTGAGCTGAGACACACCTGGGTTAGCTTAGCTAGCTTTAGCCCGTGTGTCACAGTGGGGTAAACTCATGGTGTGGGCGTGTACGACCGGGGGGTTCAAACTTTACCATGACGACCATCCTCCTCTTCCTCCTCTTCCTCCTCCTCCTCCTCCTCCTGCTCCTCCTCGTGGTCACTGACATGTTACAATCACTTTAATTGGGCTCTGTTTGATTTCCACCCACAGCCTCGGCGCCCCTCCTCCTCCCCCCACAGCGGCGACTCGTCAGAGCGGACAGTGACCTCGCTGTGGGGGGGGGCAGAGCGCCGCGTCGACTCCTTTGAAGTGTCGTGACCCCATCTTTGATTCTTCCAGTTTTTCTTTCTGGACGAGCGGCTTCAAAACACTTCAGACCAACGGGCTCCTCTCAGGCCCCCCCCTGGGATCACTACTTCCTGTTTCAGAGCTGAGACCCCCTGAGACCCAGCCCCCCCCTCAGTCCTCCGTCATCAGTAGGTCCAGACAGGATCCATCTCGGGGACGTCTTTATGAAGTCCTCAGTGGTAAACATGAGTCAGAGCATCGAAGGAAAGCCTGGGGACGTGACCCGCCCCTCGCGGCGTGCTGCGGTGATATAACCACAGAGGGCGAGGGCTGTCAGGCTGCGTCGGCTCGTTGGTGCGTCGACATTTTTTCCATTTAAAGAAGCCAATTAGGCCTCAGAGCGCCCCACACACACACACACACACTCACACACACACACTGGACCCTGTCCTGTCTTCAGGAGCAGCCAACCAGTGTGTGTACTCACGGGGACACTCCAGCTGGACCCTCTCAGACCCCCTGGACTTGGAGTGTACCCCACAGACGTGTGGTTCTCCTCCTCTTGATGGTTCAGGGCTCAGACTCCACTCTGAGGGTCTGACTCTGCAGTCAGCTGGAGCATTTCTCCTCCTCTTCCTCCTCTTCCTCCTCTCCCTCAGAGGCTCTGTGCCTCCTCTGCCTCCGTAAACTTCAGAGTGACACGCTGCGGCTCTCAGGATCACAGACTTTAGTTTGGTTTTATTTTTGCCTTTTTTTTAATAAAGCAGAACCGAACAGCTGATCAGAGAGCTGAACGTGGAGGAACACCAACGCTGCGTCTGCCAGATCCTGACCCTGATGTTAGAGTTCCTTCAAACTAGCTGAACATCATGCTAATGCTAACAATGACAGTAGGAGAGCCAGCCTGTTAGCTGTAGCTCCTAGCTCATTTCTAAGCTTTTAGCTCATTTTTAAGCCTTTAGCTTATGTTTTATCCTTTGGCTCATGTTTTAGCCTTTAGCTCATGTTTTAGCCTTTAGCTCATGTTTTAGCCTTTAGCTCATGTTTTATCCTTTGGCTCATGTTTTAGCCTTTAGCTCATGTTTAAGCCTTTAGCTCATGTTTTAGCCTTTAGGTCATGTATTAGCCCTAAGCTTATGTTTTAGCCTTAAGCTCATGTTTTGGCCTTTAGCTCATGTTTTAGCCTTTGGCTCATGTTTTAGCCTTTAGCTCATGTTTTAGCCTTTAGCTCATGTTTTAGCCTTTGGCTCATGTTTTAGCCTTTAGCTCATGTTTTAGCCTTTAGCTCATGTTTCAGCCTTTAGGTCATGCTTAAGCCTTCAGCTCATGTTTTAGCCTTAAGCTTATGTTTGAGCCTTTGGCTTATGTTTTAGCCTTTAGCTCGTGTTTTAGCCTTTAGCTCATGTTTTAGCCTTTAGGTCATGTTTAAGCCTTCAGCTCATGTTTTAGCCTTAAGCTTATGTTTGAGCCTTTGGCTAATGTTTTAGCCTTTAGCTCATGTTTTAGCCTTTAGCTCATGTTTTAACCTTTTAGCTCATGTTACAGCCTTTAGGTCATGTTTAAGCCTTCAGCTAATGTTTTAGCCTTAAGCTTATGTTTTAGCCTTTGGCTAATGTTTAGCCTTAAGCTAATGTTTTTAACCTTTGGCTCACGTTTTAGCCTTTAGCTCATGTTTTAGCCTTAAGCTCATGTTTTTAACCTTTGGCTCATGTTTTAGCCTTAAGCTTAGTTTTAGCCTTAAGCTTATGTTTTAGCCTTCAGCTCATGTTTTAGCCTTTGCTAATGTTTTTACCTTTGGCTCATGTTTAAGCCGTAAGCTCATGTTTTAGCCTTAAGCTCATGTTTTTAACCTTTGGCCCACGTTTTAGCCTTTAGCTCATGTTTTAGCCTTTAGCTCATGTTTTAACCTTTGGCTCATGTTTTAGCCTTTAGCTCATGTTTTAGCCTTTAGTTCAGGTTTAAGCCTTTAGCTCAGGTTTTAGCCTAGTTGTTGTTTTTTCAGGGTTGAGATGAAGTCAGATCGCAGTGATTATGAACTAAGGGAGGAAGCTGACAGATTTATTCATTAAAGATCACTCTAACATATCTGACCAACTGTGATCTGTGATGATGACAAACACGACCTGTCTCTAAACGTTCAGTTTCCCAGAGTCTGCTGGAGACCTGGACCCGTACAGACTGGAGTCCAGCCGGTGTTGGAGGCTGACCGCAGCAGGAGGAGGAGGTCTGAGGGTTCAGACCGATGTGGGGGATGGAAGCGGTGGGTGGGGCCCAGTGTCCCGTCTGTCCGCTGCTCTGCGGGGGAAACTCTCTCCTCTGAGCGACCTTTTCCTCACGGCGTGAGGGCGCTGCTGGACACGACACACGGAGACTAATGATGGTGTTGGAGGGACAAACCCTGGATGGAGCGTGTTATTTTCAACATGCCTCTGAGCAGACATGGGATTATTCCTGCGTGGACTCCTCCAGCAACATGTGGAGGATCAGAGCAGGCAGGAGAGCGAGGGCGGAGCTCTTTAACGCGTCTCCTCATGAAGGTTAGGATACCAACTCTCTAACAGAGCTCCTCCTAAAGTTCCACCTGGAGTACCCAGAACTTTCTTCAAGGAACTCTATGGTTCCTGTGACACATTGAGTCCATGTTTCAAACACTAATCAGGAACCTTCAGTGGTTCAGGCCATGCCCCCCAAAGTTCCTGGACACATGGAAAGTACCACCCTGAACTAAATAAAGACCCTGGTCCCAGCTGTGTAGACCCTGAGAAAATCCATCCTCCCTCGTCAGAGAGACCAGGGACCGGGAATTCTGGGTATTGTAGTTTCAAGCTGTTTCCCTGCAGCTTCAGGGCTACCAGGATGCATCCCCTCCTCCTCCTCCTCCTCTCTCTGGCCCTCCTGCTGCCTTCCTACCACTCCAGTCCCAGCGTATCATGGCCTCACACACACGCCGCATCATAATGAGGCCGTGTAGCAAGCTCCCGATAACGTGTACAGTTTATTTTCTGTCTTAATTCTTTATCAGATGCATCGATCGCAGCGCGTCGACTGATCTGGGCGGCTGTCTGGAGAGCAGCGATAAGCTCTGAGTGTGTGTGTGTGTGTGTGTGTGTGTGTGTGTGTGTGTGTGTGTGTGTTTGTGTGTGTGTTTGTGTGTGTGTGCAGCTTGGGATTAGCTCCTTGTCAGCTCTGCAGTCTCTGGTTCTTTCTGACTGAGGAAGAAAAGCAGGAAACACTCTGAGGATGTTTGGACAGGAGGAGAGATGCTGTGCTAAACATTCGGACACCGTGGACGAAGATTTAACTGTTTAGTTTGTTTTTTTGTTTTTTCTCTGACGTGCCACTTTGATAAAATCTCAAACCTCCCTCCAAAAGTGACAAAGAGCTCGGACAACCTGATTGGGTCAGCTGACAACAAACTGCAGTTCCCCAAATGTCCACTAGAGGCTGTCCCGTAAAGTGAGTCAGTCTCCAAAGAGCAGAGAAATGCATATTTATAGCTCCTAAAGTGTTTTAAAACTCACCTCTGGGATGCCCCCCCCCCAATACTGTTTTAATTTACGTTTGGCCCAAAAGGCATACATGACTAAAATAAAAATAAATGAATAAATAAGCTAAGAAAAAACTTATATATATATATATATATATATATATATATATATATATATATATATATATATATATATTTATATTTATATATATATATATATATATATATATATATATATATATATATATATATATATATATATATATATATGTATATATATATATATATATATATATATATATATATATATATATATATATATATATATATATATATATATATATATACATTTATATAAATAAAGAATTTTTGTACTCCTAAATAAATTTTTTTTTTTGTTTGTTTGTTTTTATTTATTTATTTTACTTTCTGAAATCATAGCAATGAGTTTTATTTTATTTTATAAACTTGTCCTGGCAAACAGTGGGTTAATATAACCAAATGGAAAATGGACTAATCACAATTTTCCTTTTGATGGTATCTGGGTAAATCAGCGACACCTTCTGGCAGGCAGGGCCTTCAGTAACTGCAACGAATGCCTGTGTAACTCAAGTGAATGTGGACACAATTTGACAATGACAGCTGTCTTAGCCAATCATATTTTGTTAAGTTGTGGGCGGGATCATTTCCTGTCATCTTCCGGGGATTCGCGAACACTTAATGGATAAGCACCTAACTATAGCTGTGAGTGAGTGAGGAGAAAAGAGAAGATCTAGTTGCCAGAGCGTGAAGAGAAATGGTGGAAAGTAACGGAGCAGACTGTGTGGTTGCTGGATTACTTCAAACTCCGTTTGGCTTGAAATTGTGCTGAAAGCTCCGCAGCTGTAATTTGGTGACAAGCATACATGTGTGCACGCCTCAGAGGCAGGTTTTCAGAGTGTCAGGCGCATTTTAATGCAATAAACAATCACAGCAATCACTATTTAATGTAACTGTCTGAACCAGCATATACATTTATATCTATATTAACTGTCCCGTCACATCTGATGTCAGATTAAAGCTGTTTGGCATAATGGAAAGTTAACCTGACGGCAGCTGGAAGTTTGATGCACATCTTACAATTAAACAATAAACAGCCTTAACATCTGAAAATGAGTATATATCTGGCTTCTCTCATTTCATTTAATTCAAAGGAAAGATGAAGAAAAAAGAGAAAAAAAAAAGTATGTCACTCAGGATTTACCCGGGATTTCCCATATTTCTCTGTTTTAGTCTTTATTTTTAACGTGATCTAAAAAGATGGAGTACATTATTGTGAGGAGGATGAGGAGGAGACACTGGGAGAGTATACAGTATATCACCAAAGGTTCGGACGATTTAAGCACAAATTTGTGCGTACGCACTGTTCATGAATGAGGCCCATTGTGAGCATAGTGATTGATTTTAAGTTGATTTTTTTCAATTTTATATCTTAATTTTTTAATAGTTTGAAGTTGTGTTAGGTGTTGCAGCGTTCAGGCACATGATAAATTTTTAATCCCGCAAAACTATCAATATACTGAACTTCCATGTCACATGATTCTGGCTATTGTTTTTATTTCTTTCTTTGATTGTTTATTGCCACGTGTGGTCCCATGGTCCCACTGAAGGCCCAGTGGCTGGAGCCACAGTTGCATGCTTGAACAGCTAAGCTAACGGCACCTTTCCTGCTCTTTGTTTCATGTTTCTTGAAGAAAATCAGATTTCAAACCTTTGGCATTGTTTTTCACTTTGCACAGGGATCAGAGTTTTCACAGAGGGTTCGAAGGCAGAGCGAAAGAAGCAGCCGGTTCAGATGATGTTACTCACAGACAAAGATGATGCTGGAAATCCTTAAAGTGATAAAGTGAGAGTTTAGCCTCAGTAGTTATCGCACACAGAGAGCTGACCTGAACTCTCAGCGTCTCTCTGCATTGATGAAACACACGGGACGTCACACGTGCTCCAGGAGCTGCACCTTCCCACGAGAACCTGCTGATGACCTGCAGCTCCAGCTCTGGCTTCATCTAATGCCTGGAGCAAACAGAGCGTGTACACACACAGCCAGACTGCACGGCGACACCTGTTTGTGTACAGTATGTGCGTATGGAAATACCCTCACTGTTAGATAACAGAGTCAGCTGGAAGACCCCAACAGGATCCCAGACCCACTGCTCAGGTTCTGCATCAGGAGTGTGTGATGGAGGTCCAGCTGAGACACAAACACTCACACCACGTCACATGATCAGCCCCGACAGGTGTTTACAGCTTGACTCTACAGTCTGCACAGAGAGACCTGCAGTCCGTGCAGTCAGAATCAGGACAGGCTGTGACTCTGGGAACCTGTCCCCCCTCCAGACCTGCAGACCTGCAGAGCTCACCTCTGTTCCTGAGTCCCAGAGTCCCTGAGGCAGAGGAGTACGATGATTGTGTGTGTGTTGGGGGAGGACGGGGGTGGCTCCCAGCAGCCCCTGGGCTCCTGGCGGTGAATGGACTCCCATTAGCACTGTGTCATTGGTCGTCCTGCATTAGCATGTCAGCCCATTGTCTGAGCCCCAGCAGCAACAAACACACATTAAGATGGAGATGGCTGAGCTGGAGCTCATTAGTTTCTCTGCTGGGAGTGCTCAGCACCATAAAGGTGGAGATAAACCGCCACAGCAGCAGCTCTGCACTGCATTCTGGGAATCCTGTAGGAAATAAACAGGTTATTGTCATGTATGTGTGGACGGCTTCATTAAGAAGTCAATGGTGAGAGGAGGAGAGAGGAGAGGTGATGGACCAGTGCTCTTAGCTGTCAGTGGACTTCAGACCCACAGAGACTATCTAACGGTACAGAGGACACACATCAGAGTGAGAGCTCCTCAATCCAACGCCCTGTTAACACATCAACGTTTTACCCAAAAACACCGAAACACAGAGAAAAAAAAACTGTTTACACGGAAACACTGAGGGACTGAAAACACTGCAGTAAGCATGCTAGGCCTGTAGTTGGTGCTATAACTGTCTAATCCAGAAGGAGCTTTTGGTAGATCTCCTCTGAAGTAGAGTTGAGCCGATCATCTGGTGTGTTGGTGAATGCTAAGAGCAGAAGTGGAGCAACAGATGCTCATTTTGTTAAAGACAGTCACAGATTCAGCAAATTGAGCAACACACAATACAGTAAATCACCACCATCCCAACAACGGGACTGTAGGAATGTTCGATTGTTGGACGGTTGAACTGTTAAACTGTGGGAATGTTCAACTGATGGACTGTTGGATTGTTAAACTGTTAAATTGTAGGGAAATTCCACTGTTTAACTGTGGGAATGTTCAACTGTTAGACTGTCAAACTGTAGGAATGTTACACTGTTTGACTGTTGGACTGTTAAACTGTAGAAATGTTCGACTGTTGGACTGGTAAACTGTTGGACTGTTGGACTGTTGGATTGTTGGACTGTTGAACTGTAGGAAAATTCAACTGTTTAACTGTAGGAATGTTCGACTGTTGGACTGTTAATCTGTAGGATTCTTGGACTGTTGGATTGTTTGACTGTTGGACTGTTAAACTGTAGAAATGTTCGACTGTTGGACTGTCAAACTGTTGGATTGTTGGACTGTTAAACTGTAGGTATGTTACACTGTTGGACTGTTGGATTGTTGGACTGTTGGACTGTTAAACTGTAGGAAGGTCCGACTGTTGGACTGTCAAACTGTAGGATTCTTGGACTGTTGGATTGTTTGACTGTTGGACTGTTGGACTATTAATCTGTAGGTATGTTACACTGTTGGACTGTTAAACTGTAGGAATGTTTGACTGTTGGACTGTTAAACTGTAGGAATGTTACACTGTTGGACTGTTAAACTGTAGGATAGTTCGACTGTTGGACTGTTAAACTGTAGGAATGTTTGATTGTTGGACTGTTAAACTGTAGGAATGTTCGACTGTTGGACTGTTAAACTGTAGGAATGTTACACTGTTGGACTGTTAAACTGTAGGATAGTTCGACTGTTGGACTGTTAAACTGTAGGAATGTTTGATTGTTGGACTGTTAAACTGTAGGAATGTTCGACTGTTGGACTGGTAAACTGTAGGAATGTTTGATTGTTGGACTGGTAAATTGTAGGAATGTTCGACTGTTGGACTGTTTAACTGTAGGAATGTTTGATTGTTGGACTGTTAAACTGTAGGAATGTTCGACTGTTGGACTGGTAAACTGTAGGAATGTTTGATTGTTGGACTGGTAAATTGTAGGAATGTTCGACTGTTGGACTGTTTAACTGTAGGAATGTTCGACTGTTGGACTGTTAAACTGTAGGAATGTCCGACTGTATAGAAATGTTATTAACTTTGTCTTATCTCATTTAATTAACTTGTTTGTGTTTGTTGTGTTTTTCTGAGATGAATACTGATATTGATCCAGAGCTGACCCGGTCCAGCCTGTGACCTCAGACCAGGATGTAGTCTTGGCCTCTGGTTTCTGTTAGCTGGACTCAATGTTGTCAGTGGTTGACTTTTGAACATGTTCCCGTCTCCACATTGAGCTGAGGCCCGAACTGGAACCACAGACGTGTTTCCTGGAGCACAAAGTGAGGTTTACTTAAAGTTCAGAGTTAATACCAACGGCTCCTGGTTGAGCCGGGTTTCTCCTCTTTCCTCCTGAACCAATCATCTCACGACCCCTCAGATTAATCTGCTGACCCTGAAGAGGGGCCCACCCTTTCTCACAGCCACGGCCTCCGTCACATGGTGGGTTCCTCCTCCTCCTCCTCCTCCTCCTCCTCTGCAGCTCCAGCTTTGTGTTAGCTCGATTCAGCCATCAGGGAAATGAAGGGTTAAAGCCAAAAAAATACGTCTGTCATATTTTCAGACCCAGGAGCTGTGAGCTGAGTTACCACTGCAGGTGGTTCGTTTTTTTCTTTCTTTCTGAGAACTCTTCCCCCTTTCCTTTTACCAGGTGTTCTCCTTTTCTTTACTTCATGTTTCTTTCTTTCCTTCAGGATCACACTGAATGCTTCCTAAGAGATAATCTGGACACCAGGAGTAAAGGGCTGCGAACTGAGCCGCTACATTGGCTCAGGATGTTTTTGTAAACGGTTTTTAAAATCATTTTGTATTGTTATTATTTGTGTGTTGTTGTTTTCTGAGGCAGGTGATGTTAGAGCTGGTAACACTGAATAAAGTTTTACAGATGCTTTTAACGACTTAAGGCGTTTTTGATCCAAAACTAGAACATAGGCCTGTTTGTCTGCAGGTAAAAGAAGCCACTAAGGGTCCTCTCCTTCGCTTCAGGAGCTGAAACCCTGTTACAGAGGGGACAGGACGCCATGTCCCTGTCAGAGGTCACTGTGGGGAGACTGAACTGGCTGTGTTTAGCAGCCTAATAAGCACAGTTAGCATGTTAAATGAGCAGCCTTATTAGCACAGTTAGCATGTTGAATTAGCAGCCTTATTAGCACAGTTAGCATGTTAAATTAGCAGCCTTATAAGCACAGTAAGCATGTTAAATAATCAGCTTACTTAGCTCAGTTAGCATGTTGAATTAGCAGCATAAAAAGCACAGTTATCATGTTGAATAAGCAGCATAGTAAGCACAGTTAGCATGTTGAATTAGCAGCTTAGTTAGTACAGTTAGCATGTTAAATTAGCTGCCTAATTAGCACAGTAAGCATGTTGAATTAGCAGCTCAATAAGCCCAGTAAGCATTTTGAATTAGCAGCCTAACCAGCACAGTTAGCATGTTGAATTAGCAGCCTAATTAGCACAGTAAGCATGTTGAATTAGCAGCCTGATTAGCACAGTGTACATACAGAACAGCTCTGGCGCTGTGAGGGAGCGGAACCAGCTGAGATTGGCAGCCTTATTAGCTCAGTTAGCATGTTGAGTTAGCAGCCTAATTAGCACAGTTAGCATTTTGAATTAGCAGCTTAGTTAGCTCAGTTAGCATGTTGAATTAGCAGCCTAATTAGCACAGTTAGCATGTTGAATTAGCAGCTTAATTAGCACAGTTAGCATGTATAAATAGCAGCCTAGATAGCACAGTTAGCTTGTTGAATTAGCAGCCTAATGAGCACAGTTAGCATGTTAAATTAGTAGCCTAATAAGCACAATGTACATACAGATTGGCTCTCTGAATGGGTGTCTGTGTGGTTTTTTTGTTTCTGCACAGACTCTAGTGGACACTCAGGGAACTGCAGCTCCATGTGGCCTGGTAGTCTCAGAGCTAAATCTGCTGCGTTGTTAGTGATGAACAGCTTCCTGTTTTAACTTCATCCACCCTGTCACTCATGTCTGACAGGTAAGTTTGCCACCTGTGAAGCCAAATATGGTCACTTCCTGGTTTAGTCCCGCCCATTTTGACAAGTGACCTGTTGTTGAAGTCTGTAAAAGGTTCTGTGTGCCTCAACATGTGGGACTGATGTAGATGATGGGTGATTGACAGGTCTCCCAGCCAATCACAGCCCTCCCCTCCCCTCCCCTCCCCTCCCCTCCCCTCCCCTCCCCTCCCCTCCCCTCCCCTCCCCTCCCCTCCCCTCAGTGACTGTATCCAGCTCGGCAGCATGGCCTCAAACAGACAGCTCTCAGTGACATCACTTCACTTCCTCTTTGTCGCCAACCCCCCCTTCTCCCTCCCCTCAGGACTGGAGCCCCCTTAGGAACCAGGTTGGGGGAATTTCCCAGCATGCCTCTGTGCTGCCAGCTCGGGGTCAATAGGTGTCCAACCCTCCTTTTCTCTTGGAGCGCTTGTGAATCACCAGCCGCTGATGTTTACCACTGATATCATATATATGCTAATGAGGGCGCTTAATTGGAGGGGAGGGGCTGGCGGGCAGCAGGGCGTGGGGTGGCGATCATGTGTAAAATTGATTAGTGAGGGTTGATACTTGACGGCCAGTGGGGGGTGAGCTGCAGGCGGGGGTCTGGATCCACAGAGGCCTTTCCTCTCTGAGCTCAGATGTTTGTTCTGTAGGAAACAGAGCAGACCGGGACTAAACACACGCCGTGTTTACGTTACAGGCTGCTATTAGTCTCTGTTAGTCACCGTCCACAGATCTGCCTCTAACCTGCAGTCTTCTAATCACCAGCAGGGGGCGCTCTCGCACGCTGTCAAACTACTCTGTTCCTTTGATCTTAATCTATTACTTTGATCTAAAACTCTGCTTTGATCTCATTCTCCTCTGTGATCTCTTTCATCCAGCAGGGGGCGCCTCTACTCTCAGCACAGAGGGGACTGTGGTTTCCTCTTCTTCCTAGTTCCTCCCCTCAGTAAACGCCATGACGGTTTGGGCTCAGTCTCCAGCTACAGGTCTTCTTTTCATGGGGCTCTATGGGCATTGACTCACGTTTGGAGCCAGCCTCAAGTGGACACTTGAGGTACTGCAGTTTGACATTGACATTTAACAGTGGTCGTCACTGCTGCTTGGATGGAGAAACAGTAAAACAAAGTCTTCATTTTTTCCAATCCACGTCAGATGAGTGAGGAAATGAGCTCCCTGGTTGATGTGGAGCTCCCTAGTTGATGTCGAGCTCCCTGGTTGATGTGGAGCTCTCTGGTTGTTGTGTGGAGCTCCCTGGTTAATGTGGAGCTCCCTGGTTGGTGTGTGGAGCTCCCTGGTTGATGTGGAGCTCCCTGGTTGGTGTGAGGAGCTCCCTGGTTGACGTGTGAGGAGCTCCCTGGTTGATGTGGAGCTCCTTGGTTGGTGTGTGGAGCTCCCTGGTTGATGTATGAGGAGCTCCCTGCTTGATGTGTGAGGAGCTCCCTGGTTGATGTATGAGGAGCTCCCTGCTTGATGTATGAGGAGCTCCCTGCTTGATGTGTGAGGAGCTCCCTGGTTGATGTATGAGGAGCTCCCTGGTTGATGTGGAGCTGCCTGGTTGATGTGGAGCTCCCTGGTTGATGTATGAGGAGCTCCCTGCTTGATGTGTGAGGAGCTCCCTGGTTGATGTATGAGGAGCTCCCTGGTTGATGTGGAGCTCCCTGGTTGATGTATGAGGAGCTCCCTGGTTGATGTGGAGCTCCCTGGTTGATGTGTGAGGAGCTCCCTGGTTAATGTGTGAGGAGCTCCCTGGTTGGTGTGAGGAGCTAAACAGGATGTCTGATTGGTTGAGGATGAAACTCTTGGTCAAACGCTGGTTCTTAGAGTGTAAATCAGGCGCGCTGAGAGAAATATGTTTCCCTTTGATAGTTGGATTTCTCTCCCTGCCAGCCGCAGCGAGCTCATTCAGGCTGCAGACGGAGGGTTTAAGCCGGGGTACGTGAGCAGCATGGCTAAACGCCTGCTGGCTCTGAA
Source organism: Halichoeres trimaculatus (assembly GCF_033239565.1). Classification (NCBI taxonomy): domain Eukaryota; kingdom Metazoa; phylum Chordata; class Actinopteri; order Labriformes; family Labridae; genus Halichoeres; species Halichoeres trimaculatus. The sequence goes on along the minus strand of NW_027437180.1, from coordinate 38,819,145 downwards.
ACAAACAGCCCGCCAACGCCTTAAGTATATTATCAGCCAAGTTCTTTTAGGAAGGCATTGCTAAAGGAGCTTACCATTTAATTAATGTAACTTCAGCGAGATTACAGCGGGCCCAGCCGTGTAAGCAGAGGCAGGCTCTCATTGACCTCCATGCTAGAGCTTAAAGACACAAGAATGGCGTTTTTACTCAACTTTGATGGGATAACTGGTATAATCTTTCACAGGGCACGCAGGGAGAAAGTGTTTTTAACATAATACCCTCCAAACCGTGAGTGGGCCGTGTGTCGCTGAGCGCCGTGTGTGTCGCTGAGCGCAGCTCAACACAGCCACGTCACCAGCCCTGACTTCAACGTTTACCTTTTTATTTTATTATAAATCATCAGCACTGAGTCTCAGAGAGCAGGATGATCACACACACACACGCACACAAACACACACAAACACACACACACACACAAACACACACACACTAACACACACACACACACACACACACACACACACACACACACACACACACACAGGGGGTTTCTTCTTTCAATAAAATGTTTCAGCAAATTATGAAAATTTAAAGGTTTACGTTTTATCTGAAGGTTTGTTTGAAAGCATAAAATGAGCTTTAAACGAAGAGATTATCAAGCTGAAAAAGTCATAATCAGAAATTGATATATATATATATATATATATAAATTTATGGACAAACTTTTAATCATAAAGGTCAAATAAAAATATTTTCATAGGCAGGAAAAAAAGAAGAAGAAGAAGAAGAAGAAGAAGAGGTCAGAGAAGCCATAATTGAGTAAATACTTCAGATAAAAAAAGATGACATTCTTACATAAACTGAATAATTACATTAAACTATGAATAACTGAATCAATCAATTGATTGAAATTAAACTCATCAGACTTAAAAAATATTTTTTGAGTCAAGTTAAGGTAAAAAAAAAAATCAAAAAGAATTCCTTAATGTACCGTACAATTATAGACATTATTTCTTTCTTTCACTTTTTTTTTTGTCATTTCACTAAAACATTTTATGCTATAGAAACAGCCACAGAATTCTGTAAAAATGCTATTATTTGTTTAGCTCATTATTTATTAAATGTGACAAAAAAGCAAAACTTTTTTTTCTCAGAGAACAGAGTCAAAACAAACTCCAAACATTTATGAAATTAAAGTCAAAATCGATAAAGATGTAATGTCACAAAATTATAAACCAATGAGAGTCAGGATGTTATGAGGGATGGAATTAATTCTTAATTTAATGAGATTAAAGCAGAGATAAAGAAGTGACATCACAAGGTTTAAGACAAAATACAGACACAATGTAAATGTTTGAGCACAGACTCTGAGTGTTAACATACGGCAGATATAATGGGATGTAATATATTATTTAACTGCATGGTCATAACTATCATTAATTAACTGTTAAAAATGACAACACTGATGTCAAACCCGAACAAAGTATAAAATCGAAACCTTCTAAATGAATTTTAAAGAATAAAAAGAGTCTTTGATGGATTTCATTCTGTTTTGGTCTCTGCCCTCCCCCCCCACTCTGTATACCATCCCAGATGTTACCGAACCCCTCGTCACCCCCCCACCACAGTTTTTTTTCCTTTTTGAGTTTTGGTGTGGCCCTTTCAAACATTCTTTAACAGTGGGATAAAGAGGAGGGGGACGGGGGATTGGAGAGATTAGGCTACGGGATCCTCCAGGCATTGTCTGAGAATCTGCAGATAAAAAAAGCAGAGCTGTGGTTCTGATTCAGCCGAGTGGGGGCTGGGAGCAGGGAGATGAAGGGGGGGGATTTTGGGGCAGGTGGTGTTATTGGTTTGCTGGGTGGTGTTTAGGTTAGGAAATAAAAGAATCTGGGTGGTGTGAGAAGAGGAAACAGACAAATCAATTAATAAATATGGGAAATGGAAACAGAGCACTGCTTCATTTCCTCCTCAGGAGTCGGACATTAAGGTCTGGAAAGACCACATCTGGCTCCTCTAGAACTGGACCATGGCATACCAGTAACAGTGGAGGTCAGTATCATTGGTGGTCAGTGTCTTTGGTGGTCAGTATTTCTGATATCAGTAGTTCTAGTGGTCAGTATCTTTGGTGGTCAGTATTTTTGGTGGTCAGTATCTTTGGTGGTCAGTATTTTTGGTGGTCAGTATCTTTGGTGGTCAGTATCTTTTGTGGTCAGTATCTTTGGTGGTCAGTATCTTTGGAGGTCAGTATATCTGGTGGTCAGTATCTTTCGTGGTCAGTATCTTAAGTGGTCAGTATCTTTCGTGGTCAGTATCTTTGGAGGTCGATATTTCTGGTTGTCAGTATCTTTGGCAGTAAGTACTTAAGGTGGTCAGTATCTTTGGTGGTCAGTAGTTTTGGTGGTCAGTAGTTTTGGTGGTCAGTAAATTTGGGGGACAGTATCTTTGGTGGTCATTACCTTTGAAGGTCAGTATCTTCGGTGGTCAGTATCTTTAGTAGTCAGTAACTCTGGTGGTCAGTATTTCTGGTGGTCAGTATCTTTGGTGGTCAGTGTCTTTGGTGGTCAGTATCTTTAGTAGTCAGTAACTCTGGTGGTCAGTATTTCTGGCAGTCAGTATCTCTGGAGGTCAGTATCTTTAGTAGTCAGTATCTTTCGTGGTCAGTATCTTTCATGGTCAGTATATTAAAAGGGTCGATATATCTGGTGGTCAGTATCTCTGGTGGTCAGTATCTTTGGCAGTCAGTATCCTTGGAGGTGAGTATTTCTGGTGGTCAGTATATCTGGTGGTCAGTTCTTTGGTGGTCATTATCTTTAGAGGTCGATATTTCTGGTGATCAGTTTCTTTGGAGGTCAGTTTTTCTGGTGGTCAGTATTTCTGGTGGTCGGTATCTATGGTGGTCAGTATCTTTGGTTGTGAGAATCTTTGGCGGTCATTATCTTTGAAGGTCAGTATTTTGGTGGACAGTTTTTCTGGCAGTCAGTATTTTTGGTGGTCAGTATCTTTGGTGGTCAGTATCTCTGGAGGTCAGTTTTTCTATGGGTCAGTATTTCTGGTGGTCAGTATTTATGGTAATCAGATATTAAGTAGAGCATCAGCAAAGACCGACCATGGAGTCTTGGCCTAGAGGACTTCCTGTCTTGGTGCTCCCTGTAGGCCCTGTAGACTTTTTGGATTATTTGAACTTTTGACTTTTATGCAAGGTCTTAGAGTACAGTTGTTGTCAGACAGCTGAGTGATAGTGATACTGTGAGAGTGTGTGTGTGTGTGTGTGTGTGTGTGTGTGTGTGTGTGTGTGTGTGTGTGTGTGTGTGTGTGTGTGTGTGTGTGTGTGTGTGTGTGTGTGTGTGTGTGTGTGTGTGTATCGATCTGTTAATGAAGTAGTGCTCTGGTATTGATGAACCCGTTAACGTGATTAGAGGAACTACAGTGAAGTGCTGATTGATCAGGCAGACTGAGCTTCTGCTTCAGAGGACAGAAAAAACTATTTCATGTTTCTGTTTGTCCTCGTTAGAGTAAAACATGAATATAAAAATCTTTGAATCTTTGGTTAAAGACCAGACTCAGTAAAATCTCAGGCAAAATGAGTTTTTCAGCTTTGGTCATGAAACATTACAACCTTCAGTTTTCATAATGTCTCCACTTTAATCTAAACCACAATAATCCTGTAACAGCTTATATTATTTCAACATTTATGCTCAAACACTTCAAATTTATTTGACTTTTATCTCAAAACATTTCAACTTTATTTCAAGTTTTATCTCTTAAGGTTTAAGCTATTTTTATTTATATCTTAACTTTATTCTGTAAATTATGTATCTGTATGATGCTGATCACGTGTATGATGCTGGGGTCATCGCTCAGAGGAAACTGTTGCTTCTCTTTCTTGTTTTTATTTCTTAGTGTCATTGAATTTTTTATTTCTTTCCTCATCATCATGGCCCCTTTTTATTTCATTTTATTTTTAATTTTCTTTATTTTTATTTTATTTTGTTGACGTTTTCTGGGTTTGAGCGAGCTCCCATGATCCCTCCCTTCAGGAATCTGGTGGCCGCGCCCCGCTGCAGTTAGCCCAGCCATTAACCAGCAGATTGAATCATTACGCTAATGTGAGTGTAACCCTGTTGGCCCTGTTGAAATGCGTGCAATATGACACTCCTCAAATTTGTTCTAACACGTGCCCCGGGGAGCCGAACAGAGCCGGCGCTAATGGGGGGGAGGAGCCAATTATGCAGAGAGGAGCCCACTGTCAACAGATATTAGGGACAATATGAGCTGTGTGTGCTATCAGCTCCTCAAACACTGCAGCGCTGCTCCTCCTCACACACACACACACACACACACACACACACAGAAAACACAGGCGGAGTGTGTGAGTGTGTGTGTGGGGGTGGAGCAGCCTCTCAGGCTCTCGGAGTCCGTTAATAACCTCCATTAATTAAACAACAGTTAATCTCTGATCAGACTCCAGCAGAAAGGAGCTGACGCTTCATCTTAAATGTCTGAGCGTCAACACACGCACTTCTGCTCCACATTCACAACAATTACCAGCTTCGTTTGGGAAACAGGGTTTGAGTTCCCAGCAGCCTCAGGGTGGAGACACAAACCGTCAGCTAAAGGCCTCCAGCCGTTTCCCGCCAATCAGAGATAAAAGGAAGGAAGGAAGTTTCTAAAAAACCACAAATACACCTCTGCTGACTTGACTTTTTATATTTTCAGCTGTAAAGAGAAGTGTGAGCTTGTGTGCTCTCCCTGCCTCTGCTTTATACATATATTTGTAAATGAGGTGTGCTCTCCCTGCCTCTGCTTTATACGTAAATTTGTAAATGAGGTGTGCTCTCCCCGCCTCTGCTTTATACATATATTTGTAAATGAGGTGTGCTCTACCCGCCTCTGCTTTATACATATATTTGTAAATGAGGTGTGCTCTACCTGCCTCTGCTTTATACGTATATTTGTAAATGAGGTGTGCTCTACCTGCCTTTGCTTTATACATATATTTGTAAATGAGGTGTGCTCTACCTGCCTCTGCTTTATACATATATTTGTAAATGAGGTGTGCTCTCCCCGCCTCTGCTTCATACATATATTTGTAAATGAGGTGTGCTCTACCTGCCTCTGCTTTATACATATATTTGTAAATGAGGTGTGCTCTCCCCGCCTCTGCTTCATACATATATTTGTAAATGAGGTGTGCTCTACCTGCCTCTGCTTTATACGTATATTTGTAAATGAGGTGTGCTCTACCTGCCTTTGCTTTATACATATATTTGTAAATGAGGTGTGCTCTACCTGCCTCTGCTTTATACATATATTTGTAAATGAGGTGTGCTCTCCCCGCCTCTGCTTCATACATATATTTGTAAATGAGGTGTGCTTTACCTGCCTCTGCTTTATACGTATATTTGTAAATGAGGTGTGCTCTACCCGCCTCTGCTTTATACATATATTTGTAAATGAGGTGTGCTCTACCTGCCTCTGCTTCATACATATATTTGTAAATAAGGTGTGCTCTACCTGCCTCTGCTTTATACATATATTTGTAAATGAGGTGTGCTCTCCCTGCCTCTGCTTCATACATATATTTGTAAATGAGGTGTGCTCTCCCTGCCTCTGCTTCATACATATATTTGTAAATGAGGTGTGCTCTCCCTGCCTCCGCTTCATACATATATTTGTAAATGAGGTGTGCTTCCCCTGCCTTTGCTTGTAAATAAGCTCTCAGAAAAGGAGGTGTGCTCTCCCTGCATGGAGGTCTAGTATTCACATACATGTTGAAGGGCAGGGCCCCCAGAACCAAAAAGGACTCAGTTCTTTGATGGGGGCTCTGTACCGAGGTCTTGTGGATGTCTTTTGAATTTGATGAGGAGACGGATCAGGATCAGGAATCAGATCTGGTTTTAAGTGTTTTCAAACCCTCTGGTGTGAACCTGAAACAGATCTGGATGGTTTTCCCGTGCTCAGCGGATGGATCGTGGATCATGTTTTAGAAAATCTCATCTGTCGACTCTTTGTTCAGGGATTACCGTCCTCGCTTCAGGACGCAGTTTCACCTTTTATTGTTTCTCGTTGTGAACTGGAGCGGCGAGCCCGTGGAGGGCAGCAGGTAGAGGGGTTCTGGGGGTCCTCAGGGGTCCTGAGGCGGTCCAGCAGGTGGGCTGTGACCTCTGAGACCTGGAGCTTTAGCTGCGGTGTCTTTGGCCCAGTGTTTCCTGCCCCACTTGCTCATTTGTGTGAGACAGAGAATAGGAGTCAGTGTCCAGATTGCCGTACATCTGCTGCTCCTCAGCGTCAGCGCGGCGAGGCCCGGCCTCCGCCGCCACGCAGGTGCTGCTCCTTCCCCCCTGAAGGCCGCATTCTTCTGAAGCCATGTGCTGCCCGAGCAAACGGCGCTCCTGAGCGGCCTGACTGGCCACTGCCCCGGCAACACGCTTTGTTGCTCTATGCTAATGGTCTCAGGCGGGGACAGAGGCCGGCTCGGGGAGGGGGCGTCCTGGGCCGAGCGGCGGGATAGAGCGCGCAGGACGGCCAATCAATGAGAGTTTGCCTTAAATCCCAGGATAATAGAGGCAGAGGTTGGGGCCGAGCCTCCCAGCCCAGATAAACAGAGGGATTACTGCTCGGTTTTGCATCAGTCGCTCTCCTCTGGGTGGCCCTGAACCGTCAGCGGGGCTGAGGGGGAGGCGGGGGAGAAAACGTTTAAGGCACGGACATTCACACAGCACAGGGGGAAGGAGTGAGCCTAATTCCATCAAAGACGCAGAAATTAGTAATTAATGTATTCAGCCTCCCCGCCCCCGCTCCTTTTCTATTCGCAGCCGATTGTTGGCGAGTTCTGCAACATCTGGTCCAGAACGGCCCGCGCCCGGCCGCGGACGCTCCCTCCATGAAAGCAGAGAAAATCTGCCCTCTTTCATTGGCGGCGTGTCCGTGGGAGATTAGTTTGGTTCCATGTGAAAAGTAATCATTAAAAATGTTGCTCTTTCTGCAGGCCATGCAGAACGCCGCCGCCACCGCCACCGCCGCCTTTATTTGCAATTGTAATTTAAAGAATAATTAAAGAAGTTAAATGATTCTGTAAATGTAGAACAAGTCGAGTCTTTGTGCTCAGGGGTGCATGAACCTTGGCCTTATGGCTGGGTGCTCTGATAAACGGGCTAATGAAAGAGCGCAGCGCCGCGCTAATGACGAATTTTGAAGTGTTTTGGATTTGCTGGCTCTCCGTCCTCGACTCACGCTGATGCCTCTGACTTTAATCTGCGAGCTGCTGAGGAGCCACAATGGAGTGTTGGAGAGGACAGCTCTGATTGGAGGAAAGGCTGACGGAGGTTGTTTCATTGTTTGGAGGAAAATAAGGACAAAACGACGCGGCGCCGTAAACAAACGCCACATGTCAGAAAAATTTTGGGTGTTTTACGCTCACCTTGTTTCCTGGTGTTATGATGATGGGAGTGGACAAAAGACAACTCAGTTTCCAAATTGATACTGAGATTTATTGATTACAAGTCGAAAAATGTGCAACAGATCTGTGGTTCTCAGTACCTCTCCCTCAGGTCCCTCGGTACAAACAATCTAATCTTTCCCTTGAACCAATAAAAATATGATGGCCCCGTCTAGTTTAGACATATCATTTCCTAGTCTGAGACGTCTCCTGGTATGCATCACATATCCGCCTCTGAGCTCGTCGTTATTCTTCTTACAGGACACGGCAACATCGATATGTCTCCTGCAAAGGACATGTTTTTTGACAGACACTTGCAGAGCATGCACTCGTGACCTTTGTAAAGATAAACCTTTAAGTTCCTTTATTCTGTGTCTGTGTTTCTTGAAACCACAGTTGAACTTCCTGTTTTTTATCAACATCTGCAACCCACGCTCACTTATGTTAAAACTGAAAGCACATCATTTATCTGAAAAACACACACACACACAAGATTTCTTTTCTGTCACAGCTCTGAGCTAAACTCCTCATATTAAGACTTTTATTTCTTTTAATTTCTTTAATTTCTATTAAATCTTTTTATTTACTTATCTATTATTATAAATGTATTAGTTTATTCATTTTATATTATGTATTTATTTATTTTATTCTATTTTATGTATTAATTTATTTATTTGTTTTATCTTATTTTATTTAATGTATTTATTTATTTATTTATTTTATGTATGTATTTATTTATTTGTTTGTTTGTTGAATTTTATTTTATTTATTTATTTTATCTATTTATTTATTTATTTGTTTGTTTGTTTGTTGTATTTTATCTATTTATTTATTTATTTTTAGGCGGAGGAGGGTCAATAATGATAATTTATAATTAATGAGGGTTATTGGGTCACTAGGATCATCTGTCCATATAAATATAGATCATTGATAGTTTATTTATGATCTTATTTTTTTAGTATTTGTCCAGGGTTTGGTCGAGCTCTAACCCTAATTATTTTTTTATTAATGTTATGACTTTTTGTTTTTGATGTGTTTGACTGTTCATGTGTTTTTTCATCTTTTTATTTTTACACTGGCTTTTTTTAAAAATAATTGTTTTAAAAAAAACTTTATGCAAATGAGGAGTTTTTTAAATTTGAATTAGATAGATAGATAGATAGATAGATAGATAGATAGATAGATAGAAAGATAGATAGATAGATAGATAGATAGATAGATAGATAGATAGATAGATAGATAGATAGATAGATAGATAGATAGATAGATAGATAGATAGAGATCAGTTAAAAAACAGACAAAAAAGAAATGAAATATGAATAACCCGTGAAAAAATAAGATGTTCTGTCATGAAAACACAAACCTATAAAGAGCTGTTGAGAAAGAAAAATCTTTTAAAATGAAGAACCACAGATTAACGATGTGAACAATTTGGTTACACCATAACATATTGACATAAAGGCATTCTACTCTATTCTTTTCTATTCTATTCTACTCTTGAATATATTATCTCAAATTTACTTGAATTTTAAAATCTATTTGTATTTATTTAGTGATGAACCCCTTAGCGCTCACAGCTTCCCTCCAGCTGCTCGGTGTCTGAACATCTGTCATACGGGATGTAATGATGTAACGTTGGATTTCTATGGTTTAAATTCAGACGTTCACTTTTTAACTGGAGTAAAGTTAAAGCTGTGAGGTGTTTCACTTTTCTCTGTGAGATACAAAATTAAAACCTCTGTGATTTAACCACAAGAGTCCAAAGATCAGCTGACAACAAACCAACAGAGTCTGATAGTTTATCTCTGGACACAGAGACGTGTTTATCATCACCAAATGATGACATGAGCATCCACACGGCCTCCAGACCATCACAGCTACAGGCTCCGAGCTTCTCCAGCAGCAACACACACCACTCCTTTACACACACTCCTTTACACACACTCCTTTACACACACTCCTTTACACACACTCCTGTACACACACTCCTGTACACACACTCCTGTACACACAGAAAGCGTACGCTGGGCTGGAAATGAGCTGTTGACGTTAGAGTCAGTGTCCATGATGGCAGCGCCAGCTGCTGGGATTTAAATCCCTCCACCCACGTCCACGGCACGTCTCCCTCCATCAGGGAACGAGTCGTCGCACACTTCGCGACACTTTCCAAAAACCCACTGAGGAGGAGGAGGAAGGAGGATGAAGCTCCTGTGGAGGTGGTGCTGAAGGTGGGGGTTGTTCTGGGCAGGTGGAGGTGTGTCAGCAGGTGGTGTAACTCACGGAGCTGAAACCCTCTGACGGAGCAGAGATATTTATCATCAGGCTTCAGCTTCAAACAAAGAAACAGAATTTAATTTGACTTTCAACCTGTTTGAGAAGCTAATAAATGCTATAAACTAAAGCTAATGCGCTGTGTGAGTAAGCTAGCTCCATTAGCGCTAAGTTAGTGCAAAAAAACTACTGAAAACAACTGATGACGCCATGCAGACATTCAGCGTGAGGATTTGTTTGGTCAAATATAAGAAACACGAGATAAAGAAGAGTTGACAGCTGTTAGCTTAAACTCTGGAGACAGCTGTTAGCTTAAACTCTGGAGACAACTGTTAGCTTTAACTCTGGAGCCAGCTAGGTTAGCTTAAACTCTGAAGACAGCTAGGATAGCTTAAACTCTGGAGACAGCTAGGATAGCTTAAACTCTGGAGACAGCAGGGTTAGCTTAAACTCTGGAGACAGCTGTTAGCTTAAACTCTGGAGACATCTGTTAGCTTTAACTCTGGAGACAGCTAGGTTAGCTTAAACGCTGGAGACAGCTGTTAGCTTAAACTCTGGAGACAGCTAGGCTAGCTTTAACACTGAAGACAGCTGTTAGCTTAAACTCTGGAGACAGCTGTTAGCTTAAACTCTGAAGACAGCTGTTAGCCTAAACTCCTGAGACAGCTAGGCTAGCTTAAACTCTGGAGACAGCTAGGCTAGCTTAAACTCTTGAGACAGCTGTTAGCTTAAACTCTGGAGACAACTGTTAGCTTAAACTTTTGAGACAGCAGGTTTAGCCTGTCCTGCAATCCAGGCACCAACAGCAGAGCACCTGAATTTTTCTTTTTTCTTTACTGTCACTGATATTTTCAGCAGAAGTGAAGCCGACGTGATGGTGACGGGACAAACTTTGACCGTGTTCACTCTGAACACAGAGCTAACTGTGCTAGGATGCTAACAAATGAGTTGATGCTAAAACCAAAGCACCTTGTTATTGTCGTTAAACAGCTTCAGAAACAAAGTAATGCGGACTAACTGGAGTTAATTTGGTCTGAATCGCCTCACGGTGATTAGCGCTGTGTTCTGATTGGTGGATACTGTTAATTGGGTGTTAATTGGCGTAACAGGTTTTACTGAACCAAAGTTGGCGTCTTTGAAACTTCTGAAAATCTGCGAGCCGACTCGACACGGTCTCTGCCAGTTTCCTGCTACCGTCAAAGAACGGACAGCGATGACATCGTCTTTTCCCATGATCCTCTTGGTAACGCCCCGCGAAGGAAAACTGTCGACGTGATAAAAATCTTGAAAGAGCACAAAGGCTCAAAGAGGCGGGGGCTCGCAGCGGCCGTCGTGGACCCGACAGAGGACTCGGCCTCGCCATACAGCCGGGCCACTCCAAGTCTGAGCGAATGCTAATGAGAGCGCTCTGATCCCGCCGCTGCTTCCCATGTTTTCAACACCTTCAAGGACCACATGGCGCTCGCAGCATAAAGACGGCTAAATGAGAAATCTGAGCGGTTGTTCTCCTGGTGCCCGGGGGCCTCCTCGCTTTTCAACCTGACCGCCCATTCAGCGCGCCGCCCCCGGAGAAGAAAAGACCAGAAAGAGAGTCCGACAGGGGGTGTGGGTGAGCTAACGCTCGGGGAAGTGGCGTGTTTGTGAGTCAGAGTAATAATCAGTTCACGGCGGCGCAGGGCGAAGCCTTTGACGCGGGAAGAATCCAAAGAGGAGGAGAGAGAAGGAGATGCTCAGACCTGGAGGCCGTTCCTCAGACCGCCGTAATGAGATCACTAACATCCTGAGCCGGCCTCCGCTGCCGCCGCAGAACAACAGGCCTCCAGATGAAAGGGGGACGGCCGGGTCCTGCTGGCTGGTTCACAAGCACTTTAATAGCACGGCGCCCTGTGAAAGGTTCCCTGGCGGCGGCGGCGGAGAAGCACACTGCTTAATAGGATGATGCCTTTTGGCTTTTGTGGGGAGATGATTAAGGGCTCGGTTGTCACCGCGGCCTGTTGAGCACACGGCACTAGAGTCCACTCCGCTGGGCTCATTGTCTGAGCCGGCGCGGCGGAGAGGCCAGGCTCTTCTGATGAGGACACCTCTCAGGAATCCATCAGGTGAGCCGCAGCCTTGAGTCCACGCCTCCTCCAGCGTGTTCAGAGCGTCCGCGTCTCTCTAACGACTCTCCAAAGTGTCAGTGCATTGATAAAACCTGCTGATAACGGCGCTCAAAGAGGGAAATCAATCCACCTCTGTGTCTCCTCCACATGGCGAGGGATTCAGAGGGACGCTGCACAGGTAAGGACACACCTTCAGCAAACACAACGCCAATTCCTGAGCCTCCCCTGTGTACTCAGACCAGATCAACCTGGACCATCCTCAGAGACTCAGAGAAATTCAAGAGTCATCCTTCAGTGGAACGTTTGTCAAGTAAAAGCATCAAGTTCCTCATTTTTTACGTTTGGGATGCACCCCCACCCCCAGATAGAATTGGAACGCTCCCCAAAATGTTGAAAACAAACTCTTTTTAGTTTTCTGTGAATCGTTTAAAGCTGATGTTTAACTGAGGAGAAACAGAAAAAGTCAGATGTTGGTGACGTTTTTAATCTGAAACACGTCGAGAAACTGTGTTCACCGTTCTGAGCAAACAGCTGAGCAGCTTCAAAACCAGGTTCCTCAGAGCGAAGCAGAGGGCAGTGAGTCACCAGACAGCTAGCCTGCTAGCCTGTTAGCATGGAGCGGTGTTACGGCTCAAAGAGCGACCCTGGGAAGCTCCCTCCATCACCCACTGCCCTGTCTTCACTAAATAACGTCATAAAAACATTTTGAAGTAACTTTTTAAAACAGACGTGACTCTGTAGTGGAAGTCACCACATGACCTCAGAACCGCTTCTAAAAACCAGTTCATGACCGCGCCCACAGAGTCAGGTCCCAGATATAAACACGGTCCAGAAACAGCTGGGAGTTCTCTGGACCTGGTTTCCAGCTCCCTGGTCTGCAGAGTTGACGTCAGGACAGAAACATCAAAGAGACAAACTCACATTTTCCCCGATGAATCGGAGAGAGTGAAGAGAGGAGCGAGGCCGGATGAATGTGGTCCACGCTGACGCTCAACAGAATGTCCTTTTTTTGCAATCAATGCAGGTCCTTTCAATCAGGAGAGCTTTCTTCTCGGGATTAGTTTTGGTGACTTAAGAAGCCAGGCTACCTCCACCCCCCCTCACAGAAACAGCACAGGATCCTGGCAGCCTTTTCACTCGCTGCTAACAAGGCGGCTCAGGAGCACAGGCCCACTCCAAGTAATTAAATCAATCCCTTTGTGCGGGCCGCTCTTCCCCTCCAGTGGGCGACGGCCCGGGATCTGATTACGGCTCTTCATGCATATTCAGCCGCGGCTACGACTCCTCTTAACAACCTCTCATTTCGATATTTCCGAGCAGCTCCCATTTCTTCCTCTGGGCTGAAAACCTGCTCCCAGAGTCCTGGTCCCAGATTCCTGGTCCTGAGCGGTGTCTGAGACGCTCTGAGACCTGGAGAAGTCAGGGCGGGAGCCCCAAAGACAAATTGGATTAGCAAGTATTGGATTAAAGGTAAAACGGAGGATAACAAACAAGAAAAGCTGCCTGTGATCACAGGCTTTAATATCTCCCCCCACCTCCTCCTCCTCCTCCTCCTCTCCCTTTCTTCTGGGGGAAAGATCCCAGGCTTAAGACAGACTTATTAAAACTGGGATTAATTTGTAATGCTCCCTAACCCCGGGGTCAACCCCAGATTTGTTATCTAAAGCAAACAGGAAAAAATGCAGCAGAACAACAGCAGCGGCTCCAAAGCCGTGTCCGTCGGCGTTTGGAGATCAGCGCTTTGTGGAGGCGCAGTGATCCCTCCGCTTTTTATTTGAGGAGGAGAATAAAACCCCGAGAGGACGTCCACAGCTTTGATAACTGCTCTAAATCTGCACGATTACTGAGATTGTTCCTGAGCGGGGACAGGAGCAGGCTGAGGAGGAGCAGGATGAGGAGGAGTAGGCTGAGGAGGAGCAGGCCGAGGAGGAGCAGGCTGAGGAGGAGCAGGCTGAGGAGGAGCAGGATGAGGAGGAGCAGGATGAGACGTGCCGTGGTCTGTGATCCTGATCAGAAAAATGGATCATGAGGAGGACGGTCTCTGATGATGTCAGCACACGCCGTGTCCGTGCGGAGCGGGTGATGCTCTCATTAGCCTTATCTGTAGCGCGGCGTGGAGCCTCAGATTGTGATCTCAATCTGATTTGGTTTTGGAGGCTTCCTTATGAAGGTTTCGTTTTAAAGGCTTTTTTTTGAGGCTTCGTTTTGGAGGTTTTTGTTTTGGAGGCTTCTTTTTGAAGGTTTCGTTTTGAAGGCTTTTTTCTTGAGGCTCCGTTTTAGAGGCTTCGTTTTGGAGGCTTCTTTTTGGAGGCTTCGTCTTGGAGGCTCCGTTTTGAAGGCTTTTTTTTGAGGCTCCGTTTTCGAGGCTTCTTTTTAGAGATTTTGTTTTGGAGGCTTCTTTTTTTTGAGACTTCGTTTTAGAGGCTTTGTAAGGAGGCTTAATTTTGAGGGTCAGTTTTAGAGGCTTCGTTTTGGAATTTTTGTTTTCGAAGCTTCTTTTTGGAGGCTTTGTTTTGGAGGTTTTGTTTTGGAGGCTCCTTTTTTTCGAGGCTTCGTTTTGGAGGCTTTGTTTAGGAGGCCTCATTTTGGAGGCTTGATTTTGGAGGCTTCGTTTTGGAGGCTTCGTTTAGGAGGCCTCATTTTGGAGGCTTCGTTTTGGAGGCTTCGTTTTGGAGGCTTCGTTTAGGAGGCCTCATTTTGGAGGCTTCGTTTTGGAGGCTTCGTTTTTGAGGCTTCGTTTTGGAGGCCTCATTTTGGAGGCTTCGTTTTGGAGGCTTCGTTTTGGAGGCTTTGTTTTGGAGGCTTCATTTTGGAGGCTTTGTTTTGGAGGCTTCATTTTGGAGGCTTCGTTTTGGAGGCTTTGTTATGGAGGCTTCGTTTTGGAGGCTTCGTTTTGGAGGCTTTGTTATGGAGGCTTCGTTTTGGAGGCTTTGTTTTGGAGGCTTCATTTTGGAGGCTTTGTTTTGGAGGCTTCATTTTGGAGGCTTCGTTTTGGAGGCTTTGTTATGGAGGCTTCGTTTTGGAGGCTTCGTTTTGGAGGCTTTGTTATGGAGGCTTCGTTTTGGAGGCTTCATTTTGGAGGCTTCGTTTTGGAGGCTTCGTTTTGGAGGCTTCGTTTTGGAGGCTTCGTTATTGAGGCTTTATTTCTCGGCCTCTGGGGGAAATTAAGAGCGCCCTGTTTTCCGAAAAGGTCTTTGGTTCGTTCCTCTGGGTCCAGGTTCAAGGATCAGGTTCCATAGACCCACATCACCTGTTCCTGCTCCAGCCCAGGATCCAGACTCTGATTCCTACTTGGTTACTCTTAGACACCGTAGGGTCATTTTTCATCATTAGAGACTCGTTTTAAAACAAACACACAGCCGCCATACAGAGCTGACGTTTGACTTCCTGCTACACAACGCAACAGCGACGTGTGTGTGTGTGTGTGTGTGTGTGTGTGTGTGTGTGTGTGTGTGTGTGTGTGTGTGTGTGTGTGTGTGTGTGTGTGTGTGTGTGTGTGTGCGTGTGTGTGTGTGTGTGTGTGTGTAGTAAGATAGACGATTATAAACATTCATGTCCAAAGAAGGTGAGCAGCAGGTTTTAGTCCTTTAAGGGTCAGAGGTCACTCTCAGGAACCTCCTCGACTTTTACAAAAGCTTCAGTTTAACTGTCAAACAAAAAGTTAAAAATAACAGTGATTTAAAGAGACAGTGCCCACCAAGAAGAGCACGAGGAGCAACATGGGGAGCAACATAAGGAACTACATGAGGAGTGACATGAGTGTTGGACACAGCTTCTTCTAAATATAACTGAACACTGACATAGACCTGATCCAGAAACAGGACTTCCCTAGACCAGAGGAAACTGTCCTGTGGTCTGATGGATCCAGATCTGACCTTTTTTTTTGGAAATCATGTACGCCGTGTCGTCTCACAGCTCATAGCGCCCTGATGGTCTGGGGACCAGAGGAGTCCATGGTGTGGGGGCTTACCCACCTGTGACGGCATCTACAGGTTCAGGACCATCACAGGCTGCTATCCAGACTGTTTAAGGAAGACCTGACTGGTTTCAGAGGGACCAGGACCAGCCACACCCTGCAGGACTAGCACGGAGCGTAGTCTGTGTGTGGTCTCTGAGGACCCGAGGACCTGAGGACCTGAGGCTGGGTCCTGAAATCCAGTCTGAGGCCGTTCCTCCTCCAGAGCGCGTTGACCTGAGGAACAGGCCGGAGGTTGGCTCCTGGTTCAGCGGCCTCGTTTCATCCCGTCCCTGAAAGCCTGATCGATGTTCCCCTCGTCCATTCCCCTCGCTAATCCTCCTCAAACCGCCCCACGCCTCCCCACGCCACCCCACGCCGCCCCACGCCGCCCCACGCCGCCCCACGCCGCCCCACGCCGCCCCATGCTGCCGTTTGTGAGTCAGCTGTTTGGACTGGATTACTGCGAGCCACCGTGGAAGTGTTCAATCAATGTTTATTAATGATCCTCTGAGTGCTCAGAGATTACACCATTAACATACTGATGGAGTTCCTCTGGGCGCCCAGGAGGAGGAGCAGGAGGAGGGAGGAGGAGAGAGGAGGAGGAGGAGAAGAGAGGAGGAGGAGGAGGAGGAGAGAGGAGGAGGAGGAGGAGGAGGAGGAGGAGAAAGGAGGAGGGAGGAGGAGAAAGGAGGAGGAGGAGGAGCAGGAGGAGGAGGAGGAGAAAGGAGAAGGAGGAGGAGAAAGGAGGAGGAGGAGGAGAGAGGAGGAGGAGGAGGAGGAGGAGGAGGAGGAGGAGGAGGAGGAGGAGGAGAAAGGAGGAGGAGGAGGAGAGAGGAGGAGGAGGAGCAGGAGGAGGAGGAGGAGGAGGAGGAGGAGGAGAAAGGAGGAGGAGGAGGAGCAGGAGGAGGAGGAGGAGAAAGGAGAAGGAGGAGGAGAAAGGAGGAGGAGGAGGAGAGAGGAGGAGGAGGAGGAGGAGGAGGAGGAGGAGAAAGGAGAGAAAGGAAACAGGAAAGAAGAGAGGAGCAGCCAGAGAACAGGAAGGAGGAGGAGGAGTGAGGAAACAGGAAGGAAGAGATGAAGGAGGAGAGGTAGAGGAGATGAGGAGGAGTAGAGGAGGATTCAGGCTCCTCAGACTCTAAAAATTAAATCTAGTCCTTGACCTGGAGCCAGCCGGAAATCCTCCATCAGGGACTCCAACTGTTAAAACTGGGAGTTTGGATCCTGTGTCAGAGTCCGGACTAACTGGGGACCCTCAGCGGATCCTGTTTCAGAGTCTGGACTAACTGGGGACCCTCAGCGGATCCTGTGTCAGAGTCCGGACTAACTGGGGACCCTCAGCGGATCCTGTTTCAGAGTCTGGTTTTACTTGGGACCCTCAGCTGATCCTTTTTCAGAGTCTGGACTAACTGGGGACCCGGTCTGAGGTCACCAGTTAACAGGGTCACACTTTATGCTGAAACACAGGCAGCTTGGCCGTGTGTTGTTGTTACAGAGAGTCTGTGATCATGGGTCAAAGTGTGATTCAGGTAAAATGTCGTTTTTGGAAGTTCACATCCTCATGTCACCTCTACATTTCACATTCATGTTTTCAGGAGATCGAGTCTCCTAAACAAAAATAAAATGAATAAAAAACCTTTTTTAATAGCTCGTGATTTTGTAAACAGAGGATTATTTTATATCACAGTGGATGTGACACGGCAGCGTACAAATCACTGGAAATAGAAGAGAAAGTTTTGAAAATGTGAAGTTGACGTTTTTTGTGTGAGAGGAGCATCATGAGCGGTTGAACCTCCACAGACGGGCGTTTGATGCCTGACGCGTCGCACTGATGTCTGACCTGTAAAGTAAACAAAGGGTGAAGTGGCTCAGTGGCGCCCCCTCAGCTGAGCGTGGAGCCTGCGTCTTCCTCAGCAGTTTGATCTGTGTTTTGTGTTTCAGACGCTCTGAAGGAAACGCTTTGTGGCGGCGTCTCGTTGGGATGCGGCGTGCTGCTCTCAGATTGATTTTGCCATTCAGCAGCGACCTGCGGCGACCTGCGGCGGCCCTTTGGCTCCGCATGGTAATTCCCTGACTCACCTGATAAGGTTCCTGATCCATAATAAATCAATTCTAATTAGCTTTATGTTTAGAGGGGGGCTATCAGCTGATCTCCTGACGACTCAGAGCCGATTACTGACGGAGGAGCTGAACCAAGGACACGCAGCTTTTCTTTCCTCCTGCTTTGTTTTTAGGGAGGATCCAGGGAGAGGAGGCTCAGACACCTCCTCAGCCTCCTCTGATGGAGGTTCAGACTGACGGGGTCTCTTCGTTTTGTGTGCTTCAGAAAACTGCAGAGTACAATAAAACATAATTTTATAGTTAGAAACATATTGAACAAATATTTCGGGATAGGCAAATACTCCTTGTTAGCTCCCATTGCTGATAACCCTGACTTTGACTACTCCTATACAGATGAGGCATTTAGAGAATGGAAAGCTGCTGGCATTAAAACTTTGAATGATTTATATAAAGGGAACACATTTAAGTCCTTTCAGCAATTACAAGAGGAGTTTCATCTTTCTCGCACACACTTTTATCGTTACCTACAGATTAGAACAAGGGTCTTCAACCTGTGGCTCTGGGGCCTCATGCGGGTCTTTGACTCCTTTGCAGTGTCTCCTTGTAGCTTTAAAAAAATATTATTAAAATTAGGGCTGTCATTTTTAACGCGTTAATTAGATTAATTAACTACACCGCAAATTAACGTGTTATAAAAATTAAAGCAGATTAATCTGGATCCAAAACCCGCGAGGCGTTCAAAGACGCACTTATTTTCAAATGTCTGGCATTTACAAACCGTGTGTCCTACTTGGAAAAAGTGGTGTTCTTGTCAGATTTTCACATTTCCGACGGTCCCTGAATGTATCACACCTGATGTCAGCAACATGCTTTAAACCAGGGGGGGGAGCAAGTGATTTCTGGGGGACTGCTGTCCACATCTCGTTTATTCACACGTCCTTTTTGAAAATCTGCAGAAAATCAACCGTTTGCTCAATTCTGTAAAAAACAGATAATTCTACACTCTTTGCTGCATCAAACAAGCCCTGAATGATCGATATTTGTCCTGTATTTAAATCTAAAGAATTCTTTGAAAATTTGCTTCCATCTTCCTGGTGTCATGTTTCAGCTTGGGGCTGCTCTGCACCAATCAGCAACAGTTTGTGTGTTCAGAGCATGTTAAACTGAGAATACTTCACTTTTCTTTGATCCAAGACTTGAATTAAGTGTTTTGTACATAGTTCCTCACAGTTTTTAGCCTTTAGCCCTGGTTCTCCTGACCTCATAGAAGTATAGAAGTTCATATTGCAGTGAACATTGAGTCCACATCGAGTTAAAATGTGACAGAAGCAAAAACCGTCCTAAAAATCAAATCAGCTTATCTTAGGTGCAGGACTGTGTAGATTTTGTAAAGATAGAACCATAAAACTTTTTTCATTTGTTCCTTATGCCTCAGGGTACCTAAAAACGTGTTGTATATATTCCCACCTTATTTTTAAATGTTTTTTTAATGTCTTTTAATGTAATTTTAATGTCCTGGAATTCAAATTCTTTATTTTGGGACCTTAAGCAGATATGAGATTAAAATGAGATTAATTTGATTAATTACAAATCCTGTAATTAATTAGATTATTTTTTTTAATCGCCTGACAGCACTAATTAAAATAAATAATTTTTGTTTTTCTTACAAAGGGCATTGATGATTGAAGACATTGACACTAAATAAAATCATGAATTAACATTTTGTTAAACTAAATAAGCATCACATCTGTCAATAAAGCTTAAATTTTCTTTTACATTTAAATTTTCTTTTTTTACAATTTTTTAAAACTTTTTTTTAATCAAAAAATTTTAAATTTATAAAAAGAAATTCAAAATGTTTTGAATTCTTCAAATTTTTGCTAATTCTTTGAATTCCTTTATTTGCAATTTTTTCTTTTTTGCAAATTCAGACAAATTGGCAAATTTTTAAATTTCATAATTTGGGGAATTTTTTAAATTTTTTTCACGTTTTAAATATCTTTTTTTTAATTTAGCAAAATTTGACGAAACTTCATAAATTTTGTGAATTTAAGAAATGCATGATATAAGACATTTATCTTGATTTTTTATTTATATCTGCAAATTTATTGAATATAAAAAAACAAGACATCATGTACAATTTTATGAACACAAAAAACTTCTAGTTTTGATAATTTTTCAGGAGTTTTACTACGTTTACAATTTTTCACCTTTTCGTCTTTGTTGTGAAGATAAAGTAGATTTTGTGGCTCCTGAATGACTTTAATCCAGGTGAGCTGAGGTAAAACGGCTCTTACGAAAGTAAAGGTTGCAGACCCCTGGATTAGAAGCTACCTGAATTCATTTTCGATCAAATTATAATGAAAGCAAAAACACTTAATAGTAAAATAATGACTTATTTTTTTTGACCAACTGTTAATGAATGAGAAGATTACAATAAAAATTAAATAAAGCTGGGAGAAAAATTTTGGTGTTCAGCTTGATGACATTATATAGTGCCAAAAAAATCACCAGATCAGATAAATCACAGGAAACACAATATAAGATAATTAATAAACTACATGTAACTCCTGAAATAAGAAGCAAATATGACAAAACAAATGTTCCCCAACATGTCGTAAATGTAAAGAACAAGTAGGAATATACTACCACTTAATATGGGCATGTCTGGTTATTATGAACTTCTGGTCCTCTGTTCAAAATGAGGTTGAAAAATTTCCTGGAATAAAAATTGATATGGACCCAAAACTCTGCGTTCTTGGTGCTAACTCCAAATCTGGTCAGAAAGCAAAAATGATCAATGTAATGCTTTATGCAGGATTGTCAATTTGGTATGATTAATTACTGTCTTTTCTTCCGTATGAGAGAACATCACATGTACTACAAGGAACATTAGATGAATTTATAAAGGAATGGTCCCCCCTCAGTGAATGTTTAGGTAATGAATGGATTTCTCCATCACAGGAACTTTAATCTGTGTCTGCTCATGCTCTGATCACAGGGAATCATGGTCTGTGTCCGAAATGGCATACTAACATACTACATACTACATGGTCGTTGTGTATATACTGTATACTACATACTATAAGTATGATTAGAGTGCCAACCGTTTACACTGTAGTATACTACTCAGTTTCCCATGATGCATTTCAAAACCTCCGACGACAAAAATTGGAAGCACACATAAGTCTATGGAAGCACACCAGGCTATCAAATATCTCTGTTGATTCGCCACATTTGAAAGTTTTAAGAACATTTTAGACGAGAAAGTCATCACGTAGAAAACCAAAATGTGGTCATTTGGGGCCACAAAACGCACGGATACAAATTTAATTTTACATTTCGGACATTCTGTTAAGAGCGCCAATATGCTATCAAAGAAACTTCTGGTCCGCTCCAAAACAAGAGCCCAGTTTACAAAAGAACTTAAAGGAGATAATAAAGGGTGCTTTTATTTTGAAAACAGGAAGTTTGCTAATGGCTGATTTTTCTGATTTTTAGCTAACACCGGTCTCAAGACAAATTCATCTCTCTTCAAAAAATTAAAAAATGTTTACTGCTCGCAGACACCGAAGACGATCCGTCCGTCGCCTCAGGCACTTTATTTCTTTGTACTTACGTTTAGGTTTCCCTGTAGAGCTAAGTCCATTTTAGTCGCTTCTCGGGGCTCGCAATGCATTATGGGGCGTGTTAGTGCGACTAGTATGCCCACCTCCCATACTTAAATTTTTACCGATATAGTATACATCCGGGTATTTCTCGCGCACACAATCTTTTCATACTATTTAATGTGAACGCACTACAAACTATTTTTGACGTCACACTTAGTATGAGTAGTACGTTAGTATGACATTTCAGACACAGCCTTGGTCTTTTGAGTTCAGGAAGTCCGCGTGCACCTGCTGGTGTTGTTGTTGCTATGGATACAGCAGGAAGAAGCGGCGATGGTGCACAATGCGTCGTTACGTTTTCAGAGTGTCGAGACTGTCACTGTTTGTTCGGGATACCACGTAAACGGGAAGAACTCTGTTCTTCAAGGATAGAGCACATTGGAGGGACTGAGCTGGATCAGAGCAGGAAGTACATCATCAGGACTACAGCGACCCCTACCCACAACGCCACAACTTCTACCACATCAGTCAACCTCAGACAATAAAGGTGAAAAACACCTGGACAACAAACACAGACCAGCTCACAGGGAGGGGACTGAGGCTGAAATGAGCCAGAGTCACCTCAAAGTCCAGATAAGTGTCGTAATCTGCGACGTTGAAAGAGAAAAACGAAGATAACGAGAAACTAAAGCCTGAACAGGAACCTGCTCACAGTGGAGCTCACAGAGGGTCGTTAAGACTTAATCACTCAGCATGTAGAGGACAACAGGTTGACTTTTGTTTCCTCTGGTCAGTCTGCTTAGGAACAGAGCGTTACAGAGAAAACCAGAGGACCTGGAGCAGAACCCTGAGGGACTCCACTTTTCTTTAATTAGAGAGGCCGATCTTCAGTGAAACATGTGAGTGTGACCTTTAAATGTAGAGATCACGACATTTGGAGGTGATGATCACCTCATCAGCAGCTGCTAGCATAAAGCTATGTTCAACCTGCTGCTAGCTGATCCTGACCGGTTTATACAGAGTCTGAAAAATCTCCTTCAGTCTGTTTGTTCACGTCCATGTGACGAGCGAGAGCAGAGAGAAAACTAAAGAGAGAAGAATAAATCTTAAAATCATGAACAAACTGGAGGTAGAACGATGACGGCGAGGGGAAACAAGCGGCGTGAAGGGATTAAAAAGCTCATTTCCATCAGAATCAAATGACGTGGGAAGAATTTTAAGGCTAAAACTAAACAGAGCGACACAACACAGGAAGCAAACACGCGTCCTGAGCCCATCCCCCGTCCTCAGAGACCCAGAGACACAAGCTGGACTTTCCAGAGTTAACAACCAGCCCTGACCTCACCTCCCCATCCGTTCCTCCTGGGTTTGTTCCCGTGTGGGTCCCCAGTCTGCGAATGTGAAAGCTGATGCTCTGAAAAAGCGGCTCACGCGTGGACGGACCACTTCTGCAGCACGCGGCGGTTTATATGATAAGCTTTTTTCAGAGGTTAAAATCAATATGTAATCCTGCGCAGGGCTTATCCCCAGCGCCGGCCGTCTGCCGGGCTCTTTGAGCTCCGGTCCGGTCTTTGCAGCTCCGCGCTGCAGATTGATTAGCCGCACAGCCTGAATCCCATCAAACACACGGCCGCCATGATGGCGCCAACCCTCACAGCCTCCACCGGACTGCGCCTGGAGATAAGAGCCATGGAAACCCTCTCTGTCCTGCTCTCAGAGGGACTGGTTTGGGTCTACGCTTGGCCCCCTTGGTGTTCGCAGACTTTCACCTGAACCCAACCAAACCCAGAGCAGCTCCTCCTCCTTTAAGGTGAAGTCTGGGACGTTTTCCTGATCAGGCAGGAAATGAAAGGACACATGGCGTGGACACATGGCGTGGACACATGGCGTGGACACATGGCGTGGACACATGGCGTGGACACTGCGGTCTGGAATCAAACCATCAACCACTCCGAGGTCCACGACCTCTGTAAGGGGGCACACGCTGAAACTGCTGGACCAACAGGAAACTCCAAAAACTGGTTTGAAAACGACTTCTGGCAGAAAAACGATGAGTCTGCTCTACAGAGAAACCTGTTCACTGGATGCTAGCATGCTAATTAGCTGGCTAGCGCAATTCCCAGGACTTGACCCAAGACTTGAGACTGATTTACTGTCGCCCCCACATCCATGCTAACCGCTAACCGCTAACCGCCATCATTCCCCCACTCTGAGCCCAGACTGAGACTAACCGTTTTGCCACAGGGTCAACAGGCAGGCAGAGCCAATCAGAGGGACTACTTTCTGAGGATGGATCTGAGCTGTGATCAGGCCGTCTCTGGTGTCCGGAACGTTCTGCTCTGACCTGTAACAGTCATCCTTCGTGTTGATTTGATACAGTGTTTGGGTTTGGACCAATCAGAATCCAGCGTTGAGCGTGGCTCTGAGCTGTGATTGGACGGTGTTTTCATGGATCAGTCGAGCTGTAAAGTTTTCTCCCCGATCGTCTTTTTTCCAGCAGAAGAGACGTCTGTGAAAAGCTTTATCGCCTCCATATTTCCTCCTCTCTGTCAGAGCCAGGGGGTGGGGGGGGTGGGGGGGGGGGGGGGGTGGGGGGGTAGGGGTGTGTGTGTGTGTGTGTGAGGGGAGGGGGGGCAGAGTGTGTGTGGGGGGGCAGAGTGTGTGCATTCCTGCGTGGCCTGCCAGCGCTCACATGGTTACCGCTGCTCGCATTGTTGGAGAAATCTGAATGAGCGCCGGCCGTGCAGGTTTTAACGTGATTGCCCGAGGGGCAGCCGAGTGAAAGAGCGAGGAGCAGAGCCAGAGAGGGGGGGGTGGGGGGGGGCTAATCCTAAAAGGATTGGAAGTACCCCCCCCCACACACACACACACACACACACACACCGAGTGAGAAACACACACACCTCTGTGCGGGGCGTGCAGGGCTGATGGGTAGTGCACGGCCCGGCTGGTTTGGTGTCTGATTTCTCCTCTTCTTCATTGTTTGCCTTCTTAACGAGGGGGGCGGGGCTTGGCCCTGTGATTGACAGCTACATACTGCTTCGTGTCAGGACTCGGCGGCCTGTACTGTACTTGACTCTGAATGATGAGTCGTTTTTCTCATTTCCTGTCTCTGCCGCGGCGTCTCGGGTGTTGACAGCGTGTCAGTCAGAGCGCCTGTTAGAGCTGACGGCTCCTCGGAGCGACACCGCCAAAACTCAGAGAGGCTCGCCATGAGAAACAACAACACAGAGCAGAGCAGAGCCAATCAGCTCACACCAACTGAAAGCCCAGTCCATCAGGAACCAGGAGGAACCAGCAGGAACCAGGAGGAACCAGGAGAAACCAGGAGAAACCAGCAGGAACCACATACGTTCAACTGAGGGAAATCTTTTTTTTTTTTTTCAACATTCTTTTTTATTGAATTTTTGGCACAAGGTGAGCAGAAATTTACCATTTGTTACAATGAACATATCCATATAACCCCCCCCCCCCCCTCTAAAAAAAAAAGGACCAAATCTGCATTAAGTTTTTCAGGATAACAGAGAAAAAAGAAAAATAAATAAATAAAATAAGGTAGGATAAATAATAAATATAATAATAATAATAATAATAATAATAATAATAATAATAATAATAATAATAGTAATAAAAAAATGAAAAGAAATAATTCAATAAGATATACAAAATATTTAGAAAAAAGGAAAAGAAAATAATAAGCTATATACACATACATACATATACAAAGTAATAATAATAACAATGAAAACTTAAAAAATAAATTAATAATAAAATACCGTTATAAGAATTAGAAGGGTTAAGTGAAACAATGACAGTGAAATAAATTAATTGATTAAAAAAAATAATAATACAACTGAGGGAAATCTTTAACTAATTAATCATTTTTTAAACCCCTCACACTGAAGAAAAAAAAGAAAAAAAGAAAAAAAAAAAAAAAAAAACATCGTCACACTGACTCATTGTTTCATGGTTATAACTTCAGACGTTCATTTACTGACGTGGCACCCACAGGCCTCCGTAGACCGACTCCTCTAAAATGTGATCCATAGGATCAGTCGTTATGATTAAAGCTGAGCGGACATGTCGAGATAAAATGTAGAAATATTTAGAAAAAGTGAAAAATAAGAGAAAGACAAACAATTCATGAGATGTAATAAGAATCAAACTTAATAATATTAAAGTGTTAAAATTTTGAATTAAAACAAAAACCTAGATTAGGGGATGAAAGTGAACATTTGGAGATTGATAAACTGACATTTCAGATTTCAGAGATAGAATGTTGATTTCATGAGATTAAAAGTTGAAAGTAAAAGACAAAATGTCAAAAAAAAAGAATTATGATGTAAAAATAAATAAAAGTCCAATTATGAGATTAAAAAAATTACATTTCGAAATAAAATGTAATTATTACCGTGAGATGAGGGATCACAGATTGAAGATAGAAAATTGAGATATGAAATAAAAAGTGAAACTGTGAGGAAAAAATTTTAAATTATGGAGAAAATGTCAAAGTTTAGGAGACAAAAATAGAAATAATGACATAAAAAGTCATGAACTATCATCTCATATTTTATATATTTTTATATAAACATTACCACTGATATAACTTCACATTTAGGAAATGTTTTATTATGTAAAGTCACATGTTTTGTTTTTATTTGATGAACTTTTAATTTTGTATTCTTTACTCAAACAGAGGCGTCTTTAAATGTGGAAGATAAAACAGCTGATCTCTGTCATTTAAAGACCTGTGACCTTTCACTAAACTGGTCATGAACTAAACATTTCACATCTACACTCAGGTATCCTCAAGTACCTGGCTCAGGTACGCAGTCCGGCCTCTGAGGGACTCTGGGCCTCTCGTCCAAACATCACAGCGGACCGCTTCAGGCGTGCAGTGCGACACTGCGTCATGTTTCCTCTGCACGCAGAGGTCACTCAGAGAGAGTCACATGACCAGGTGTGGTCATTTCCATCTCTACGTCACCCTCCTGTCCCCGCTCAGGTCACACTGGACCCAAACAGCTGGAGGAGTCTTTCTTTAGGCCAATGTGGACCAGGAGGAACAGTCTCTACACACACAGGGATTATTAATCCACACACACACTTTAACACACTTTAACACACTTTAACCCCAGATTATCACCTGTGTTTCCTCTCAGCCCTTTACGGCAGTGACAGGTATTTAAAGCAGCTCTCTGGAGGAGACGCACAGACACACCTTCAGTGTTTCTACAGGTGACTAATGAAGAGGACGACGTTCTCCTACCTGCAGAGTCAGATCAGCAGCTCCTCCACGCTGCACCAAACCCTCCAGCTGTTTCAGCCCTGCTCCGTCTGCAGGAGATCATCTGAGTGTGTGTGTGTGTGTGTGTGTGTGTGTGTGTGTTTTACAAAGCCTGCAGCAGGCTGTCCGCAGCCTCCTGCATGCTCCTCTGACAACCTGAGGTTTTATGCATCGGAGAGGAGAGGAGAGGAGAGGAGAGGAGAGGAGAGGAGAGGAGAGGAGAGGAAAGGAGAGGAGAGGAGAGGAGCCTCTCCAAACTTAACCCCCTACTACCTCACACACACACACACACACACACACACACGCGCTCGGCTCTTTAGGCGGCCTGATCCCTGGATTTACGGGTTTAGCATTAAGAAAATACTGCTGCAATTTGGGATTAGAGGCAGAAACCCTCACAACAACAATGGCTGCAGCGTCCATTTGATATCTTGATACTTGTGATCAGTCGCTGGTTTAACGCCCGCAGCCTCCACATATTTCTGACTACACACACACACACACACACACATTCCAACAGGTATAAAAACATTTACATGAGCACTCCCACATTTTTTATTCTGATTTAAATCTTGTTTTGTCCTCAGGAGGCCGTACACACTAACCTGTAGACAGTGAGGCCTAAAGTGTGACGGTAAAAACAGGAATGTTTTTTACTCTGCACGTTGCAAACATTTAAACTTATGATGAATCATGTTTGTTTAAAATTAATTTCAATATTTCCTCTTTGTTTCCTGCTGATTTTTTCTGTTGGTGTCACAGAGAGCTGGTTAAATGTTCTGACAGCAGCTCATGTTTCAGTCTGTGTGTGTGTGTCAGCTTTTTCCTACTGGGATCATCAATACAACCTTTATTTAAGGTTATTTATTTATTTATATATTTTATTATTATTATTATCATTATTATTTTTATTATTATTATTATTATTATTATTATTATTTTATTAATATTATTTTAATGATAACCTATTTATTAAGGTTTTTAAATAAATATATATATATATTTGTCAGGAGTGAAACAGCTGGTTTTGTTTTTGTGTCATTCAGGGACTAATCTGCACTTTGTTTCATGTCAGCAGGTATGGAGAAAATGTGTCTTTTTCTCTTTCAAACATGGTTTAATAAACTTCATCAGCCTAATTTTAATTTCCTCATTTCTCAGTTTTATTTGTGTCGGTTTGCTGTGTATCTTATTGCCTTGTATTTCCCTAAAAAACAATAAAATTAATATTTAAAAAAAAAAAGAAAAAACTGTCTTCATTTATTTAATGATTCAGGCCTTGTGGTAAGTGGATCAGAATTTATAAATTAACAGATAAATAAATGAGCTCTGTTTTGTTGACCATGTCCGGGGTTTTATGCGAATATTTTTTTAGCTAATTATTTTTTGTCCTCGCCGTTGAAACACATTTTCCTTTTCCTTGTGGACTCCTCTTTTCCTCCGTCCCTCTCTCCTCTCCTCACTCTGTTTCTGTTTGTTTTAAGCAGAAAAAATAAAAAACACACGAAGAAGAATTATCGTTAAATTGTTAAATCTGCTTCGTCGTTGACGCTTCCGGCCGGACTCGGATATTTTGGACCGAGCGGAACATTCTCCACAACTTTTCTGACGCGGAGGTTCCAGTCCCGTCACGTGGTGCTCGTTCCGTTCCAAGGGGCGGGTGTTCGACCGTGATTGGCTGTTCTCGCAGCTGATAAGGCCTTCCTGCGCTGTGATTGGCTGACACGAAGCAGTCTCGAGAGCTTTCCTGACTCTTAGCTGCGCGGGCCTCGGAGACGAGCATCAATCTCCATCCGTCAACACCGGCGGGAGAGGCGGAGCGGCGCGGACGGAGCACGGAGCTAAACTAAACTAAAACCACCTCAGCGAAGAGAAACATGTTCGGGTTCTGGTTCTGAAGGGGGACGGATCCGACCTTAACTCCTGCTCTTCTCTCCATGTGGATACCTGTGAGGAGCGGAGCGCGGTCTGACTGTTAGCTGGAACTTTCCGGGAAAAGGAGCAAAAACAAGGTGAGAGACGAAGAAGAAGAAAGAAGAAGAGCTTCCTGTTTGTTTCTCAGTTTTTATAGTTTTTATAAAAATCCATCAGGTCAGCTCCTCTCTGTCTGTCTGACTTCTTACACATGCCTCCAAAAAATTTTGAAGAAAATAATAATAATTAAAAAAATTAAAAAGTAAAATAAAAGTAGGCTATGTAGGGATACATTAAGAATAAAAATAAAATAAATCGGCAACCGGAAGACAATCCGCTATATTTTTTTACACTCGAATTATTTTTTTTCTACAACGAAAAAAATAAATATGCTCCACTGAGAGCATAAATTAAATTCATGGATAGATCTAAACTAGAGAAGCGAGAGTTATTTTTCTCTGGTGTTATGACAAATAAAGAAAAATAAATAGCCTAAATATTATTTTTAATTTTAATCAACCTTTTTTTTCTAATCTGCTGTGTAACTCCTGAGCCAGTCTGTGTGAGGGTTTGAGTCCGCTCGGCCGGCGGCCCCCGGCCCTCAGGCCGCTGGTCCCAGTCCCTCTGCTGGTCTCATCTGAATCCTGATGGAGGTGATCTGCCCAGGGGCCGGTGCACTAACGCGGCCTGATCCGGCTTTTTCCTGCACCGAGCTGCTGCTCGTCCCTAATGTGAGCGTTTAGCCGCTGAAAGGAGCCCCGCTGGATTATGGGAATTCTTATCTAAATACATTGTTTTACAGAAAACACGCCGTGCCGCACTAACAGGGACCATCAGGGCTGAGTGTATCAAAGATTTCTGATCAGTGGTGTGTGAGCTGTGGAGTTGGGCCCAGATTAAAACTCCAGGCCGAAGCTGTCAGTGAAACACAGGAAATAAAGATTAATTAGTCAAACCAGGAACCCTGACTCTCACACAGTGATGGGAAATCACCGTGAAGATGGTCGTGGAAGTGTGTGAGTGTGTAACTTCAGCTCCCGTTGAAGCTCAGAGTGTGTGAGGAAATGATGAGTGTGTTTTAAATCGGGCCGCTCCTGGAGAGTCTCTGAAAAAATAAAAATAATGAAAATTAATAAATAGGCTCATAATAATAAAAATAAGATAGGCTAATTTAATAGAATTAGCCTATAATAAATCTTATAATTATAATATTTTCAATCATAATAAAATAGAAACACATTGATCAATCTGCGCAGGTGTTCATGTTTTCGTGGGGCGGTCAGAGGCCTGTGTGCGGCTCGGCTCAGGGCTCGGCCTGTTTTCTGTGGATTATCTCCAGCTCCGTGAGCAGCCGTAATCTCCACCAGGTTATTTCTTTCATGCGGGGGTTGTTGGGTAGTTTGAGTGTTGGGGTGTTGGTTTATGTGGGGCAGGTTTTACACGGTGGATTCACATGGAGTGAGGAGTTTAATTTGAAACCTTTATTTTTCTGGAGCCATCCTGGAAACGGATCCAGAATCCCCCTGTGCCTGTCTCCCCTCAGAGCCAGCAGTGAACGCTGCAGTAACGTCTCCAAACAGGCTGTGCCGTTTACAGGGAGTGATGACAGGGTGACACTTCCCACGTGGAGCAGTCACGTACAGATTGGCCTTTACGCGTGGACTGCTGTGTTTGCTCCCACGTCATGTCTGCTTAATTAATGTGTTAATAAAGACTCATCAACCCGGCTGTGAGCGCGGCACACGGCGCGGGGACCCGGGTCGGTCCGTGGAAACTGTGCGCCCCACTCTGACCAAACCTCTCTCCCACAGGAGCGGATCCAGACCCCGGAGACCTGCTGGTTTCTGCCCGTCCAGACTCCGGTCTCCCTCCCGGAGCTCAGCATGATGTCGTATCTGAAGCAGGGCCCGTACGGGATGAACGGACTGGGTCTGAGCGGGGCCGCCATGGACCTGCTGCACCCGTCTGTGGGGTACCCGGGTACGGACACGATCCACACTTAATCAGCTGATTTAATCTGCAGGAAGGATCCAGAGAAATGTTAATCTCAGATCCCAGGGTGTGAAATTACTGAGCTGCTCCGTTAATCTCAGATTAATCCCGCGCTGACGGCACAGATTAGCGCCACTCTGATTGGATGTTAAAGCTTCAGAGGAAGAAAAGTTTGAGTAAAACTTTCATCTTTAAAAAACACACACACACACAAACACACTCGGAGGGCTGTGGGGTCTAATCTGGTGGTTCTGGTTCCAGGGAACCCTCGGAAGCAGCGTCGGGAGCGCACCACCTTTACGCGCACGCAGCTGGACATCCTGGAGTCCCTGTTCGCCAAGACGCGCTACCCGGACATCTTCATGAGGGAGGAGGTGGCGCTGAAGATCAACCTGCCGGAGTCCCGAGTGCAGGTCAGACCCGATCCGCTTCGTTTGGGTTCAGACTTATGACGTCAGAACAGGACAGAATTTTTTTTTTTTAAGTAGCGCCAAATTTACCTGAAATGATTCCTTCAGGTTTTTCACGTGTTGTGTGTGTGTGTGTGTGTGTGTGTGTGTGTGTGTGTGTGTGTGTGTGTGTGTGTGTCTTCAAACTTTATTAAAGCTAAAAAAAAAAAAGGAGCCATCAAACTGAAGGTGTCAGGATCTGGTTTTTACAGAAAGGGGGCACGGTGTAAAACTCAAAGGAGCTGGATGAATCAGCCTCTGAGCGAGTTCAAACTTTTTCTGCAGAAGGAAAAAAAAAAAAAGAGGCTGAGCTTGTAGAAATGGGAGCTGAGGGTTGATCCTGACAGACTCTAATTGCTCCGAGTTTCTCTCCTGGACCTTCAGTTTCTCACCTGGGGCCTCCTGCAGCCCGATCAGGTAGAGACTCGTCCTCGGTTCTGGGCTCTGGCTGGGAGCGGAGCAGCGTTTGATGTGGTCTGTGGAGGACTCAGGGATCAGCTGACAGCCCCCCCCCCCCCCCCCCCCCCAGCCCAGCTCGGCCTCCGTTACACAGGCTGCTTAGAGAGACGGGACAAACTGACTCAGGCTTTGTTTCACACAAGTCCAGAAACTTTAGACCAGAAAAAGTGAAGAGTTTAAAAATCTGTGTCGGTGAGAAAAACTCACTTTTTAATTTTTCTTCAACTATGAAAATATCCTCCTCAGAAAACTTATTCCCCTGGAAGATTTGTTGACTCCTTATAAAAAAAAAACCCCAGGCCTTATTTTTTCCCTTATTACCTGAAAATAAAAGATGTTTCTGGAGTGGTCAGGTGAGTTTGGCTCATGTTTAGTCTGATGAGACTTTTTTTTATATCAGGAAAAGACACAAACAGAGATTTCTCTTTCAGTTTTTGGAGTGTATTTCTGTAAAAATCAAACACAACAAAGATGATCTACTTTACAAAAATTGATTCAACACAGGCAAAAAAAAATTTAAACATTTGGAATAGGACTTTATTTTAAATTTATCAAAGTTTGATCAATTTAATATTACACTGCAAAAACTGAAATCTGACCAAGTGTTTTTGGTTTTATTTTTAGTAAAAAAAAGTTTGACTAACCTGATATGAGTCTGACAGGTCAGGAAACACGTCAAGCTCTGAACGCTTGTAGAAAAATCTGCAGGGATCAGAAAAATGTGCTCGACAAGTTTCCTGAAATTATAAAAAATGTTTAACAAACAAAATATTTTTTTTTCCCCACTGGCGAATTATTTTTAGTTTTTGCAGAAATGCCGAGCTGGTGTTTGTCTTCAAATATCTTAAAAATCAGACATTTTTCCTGGAGCTGTCAGGTGAATGTGGCGCAGATTAAATCTAGAAAGACTTTTTTTTTTAAATTAAAAATAAGACAAAAACACCTGATGAATTTTTAGTTTTTGAAACTTCGGGGATTTCTAAAAAAGAAAAAAAACACCATCAGAGTGAGTGGTTGTGATAAAATCACACGTTCTGATTTGTTAAAAAAAAATTATTTTGAATAATCTGGATAAATCGCAGCAGAAAACCCTGATATTAAAAATCTGTCATGACTGAGATCAGCTCCAGAGAAAGATGTTTGATGATCCACGCAGCAGCAGCAACCAGGAGTCGTCTGAAACAGTCAGGGCTCTGTCTGTTTTCTCCTCCTCGCCTCCTCCACCAGCTGCTCCTCAGGGAGAAATGAAGCTGTTTGGATCAAGTCAGAGTTTCTACAGATGATCCAGATTTTAACGACTCAGTCATCCTGAACAGTTTACAGAAATCTGACTTTATTTCAGAAAACTTAAGGACTTGTTTCGTCCTCTGTGTGAGAAACTCAGGCCTCAGTTTTTCTCTGATAGACTGCAAAAACTGAAATCTGATCAAGTGTTTTTCTCTTATTTCCAGTAGAAAATGTCTTTTAGACTCATTCTGAGACACATCCACTTGAGCAGTCCAGAAAAATGTCTGATTCAAAGTGATTAAAGACAAAATGAGGTTTGAATTTACTGTAAGAAGTTAAAAAAAAAAAAAAACAGCTAGCTGAACAAGAGAAAAGTTTCTGTACCAAGTTATTTTCTAGTTTCCGGCAAATTTCTCCCTTTACGTTAGCTGATTGATTTTTTACCCTGTTACAGCGATTCCCTCCTCATTTTGTCTTTAAATAACTAAAATCAGACATTTTTCTGGACTGGTTTGGTGAATGTTGCTCAGATCAAGTGTAATCAGACAATTTGTACTGAAAATTAAAAAAAACAACCTGATAAGATTTCAGATTTTTGTCTTTTAAACAAGATGTTTTACTGGCCCTGTCTGCTGAGAGCGGCTCAGACTGAGTCCAAGAAAACACTTTTACCAATAATAAAAAAAGACTCACTGCGATTTCAGTTTTTTTCCGTGCAGATATGAAACATCGCAAACATTTTAAAGTGGAGCTGAAGGAAGAGGAGTCAGAGGAGTCGATCTCTGACTGACGACTCCCTGCTCGGAGCGTTTTGTTTTTAGCTCTTTTTAATCGCTGAGGAGTTTTCAGGATAAAGTCGTCAACGCTCTGCTCCTTTCCTGGTTACTCGTTAATCCTTGAGGTAGTCCTAAAAATTACAACTGAAACCTTTAAATCAAAGTTCTGGTTTCAGGGTGCGCCCATGCACAGAGACGTCCTAATGTGGGGGGTGGGGTCGCTGTTACTCCACCTGTAGACTTTGATCATTCTGGGTGATTAACCTGTAGATTCTGTTTTTGAGGAGAAGAGAAAAAAAACAGACTCAAAAATCAAAACGTGCTGAGCTCCTCCTCCTGAATTTGGTGACCTGGCCGTTTTAAACGAGAGTCTGTGCTGTAACGAGCCAGCTGATTGGAGCTGATTGGAGCTGATTGGAGCTGATTGGAGCTGGTTGGAGCTGGTTGGAGGGTTCCTCTGAGTCGTCTCTCAGGGTTGGTGGATGAACTGCAGTCAGCTCCAAAGGTCAAAGGGTCACAGCTCCCAGCAGCAGGAGGGTGCTCCTGCGCCGTTCGACTGAAGGCGACTAAACAACCTCGTTTATTCACTGTCAGTCGAACAGTGTTTGTTTCCTGTCTCCTGTTTGGTGGCGACACGTGGCACTGACCTCCTCTCTCTCCTCTCTCTCCTCCTCCTCCTCCTCCTCCTCCTCCTTCTCCTCCTCAGGTCTGGTTTAAGAACCGGCGAGCAAAGTGTCGGCAGCAGCAGCAGAGCAGCAGCAGCGCCAAGGTCAAACCCATGAAGAAGAAGTCGTCTCCGACCAGAGAGAGCACGGGCTCCGAGAGCAGCGGTCAGTTCACGCCGCCCGCCGTGTCCAGCTCCTCCTCCTCCCACCTCCTCCACCTCCTCTTCCTCCTCTTCTTCCTCCGCCGGCCTCGCTGGACCCGGTCTCATCAGCACCTCTACCTCCGTCACCGCCCCGGTGTCGTCCATCTGGAGCCCGGCGCCGATTCTCCCCGGCTCCAGCTCCGCCCGCACTGCCCGACCCCGCCGCGCTCCGACCAGCGCCTCCTGCATGCAGCGCTCCGTGTCGTCCTCGGCCGGCGGGGGGACGCCGTCCTACCCGGTGTCCTACAGCCAGACGGCGGCGGCGTACAGCCAGGGCTACCCCACCTCGGCGTCAGGCTCGTATTTTGGCGGGGTGGAGTGCGGCTCGTACCTGGCGCCCATGCACTCCCCACCACCACCCGCACCACCCGCACCAGCTGAGCCCCATGACGGGCGGCTCCATGTCGGGACACCCGCACCACCACATCCCCCCCGCCACAGGACACCACCACCACCACCACCACCCCACACACCACCACCAGGCGTACAGCACGCCCGGCCTCGCCTTCAACTCCTCCGAGTGTCTGGATTACAAAGAGCAGACGGCGGCGCGGCAGCGGCGTCCGCGTGGAAACTCACTTTAACGCCTCCGACTGTTTGGACTACAAAGACCAGGCCTCATGGCGCTTCAGGTGCTGTGGACTTCCTGTTTCTTCTTCTCTGCTCTCAGAGACGCTCTGCTGCTGGAGCTGGAGTTTGGAGGACCAGAACCGGACCCAGAACCCAGGATTACTTTTCTGCTGACCCGCCCCCCTAAAGACTGTCACATGGGCGGGTCACAGGACGCAGCGGTCTGGGGTCTGACCTCACCGGGCTTTTCTAGAAACTCTTTTCTGGACATGATGCTGCTGCGGCGCCGGCTGACCCAGGGACTGCTGGTCTGTGCGGCGGGCGCCTGTGGAAGCGCAGCACTTGTTGAAAACGTGGACGTTGCTCCTCTCGGCAGAGGAGACGACGAAATGTGAATCTGACGCGAGCCGAGGGGTCCTGTGAGGGTCCTGAGAGATGTAACGTCCCTGTCTTTATAATAAAGTCTTCTTCAACACACGCCCGGTCTACGCCTGTCTCTGAGTCCCTTTAAGTCCCCTGAGTCCTATGAGTCCCCTGAGTCCTCTGAGTCCTTTTAAGTCCTTTTAAGTCCCCTGAGTCCTCTGAGTCCTATGAGTCCCCTGAGTCCTCTGAGTCCTTTTGAGTCCCCTGAGTCCTCTGAGTCCTTTAAGTCCTCTGAGTCCTATGAGTCCTCTGAGTCCCTTTATGTCCCTTGAGTCCTCTGAGTCCTATGACTCCCCCTGAGTCCAATGAGTCCTCTGAGTCCTTTTAAGTCCTCTGAGTCCCCCTGAGTCCCCTGAGTCCTCTGAGTCCTCTGGCCATTTGAATCTTCTAAGTCCTCTACGTCCTCTGATTCCTCTGAGTCCCCTAAGTCCTTTTAAGTCCTCTGAGTCCCAGAGTCTTCTAAGTCCTCTGAGTCCTTTTAAGTCATCTGAGTCCCCTGAGTCTTCTGAGTCCTCTGAGCCCTGGAGTCCTCTGAGTCCTTTTAAGTCCTCTGAGTCCTCTGAGTCATTTTAAGTCCTCTGAGTCCTTTGAGTCCTTTTAAGTCCTCTGAGTCCTCTGAGTCATTTTAAGTCCTCTGAGTCCTTTGAGTCCTCTTAAGTCCTCTGAGTCATCCGAGTCCTCTGAGTCCTTTTAAGTCCATTGAGTCCTTCTTAGTCCTCTGTGTCCTTTGAGTCATTTTAAGTCCTCTGAGTCCTTGAGTCCTTTTAAGTCCTCTGAGTCATCTGAGTCCTTTTAAATCCTCTGAGTCCTTTGAGTCCTTTTAAGTCCTCTGAGTCCTTCTAAGTCCTCTGTGTCCCTTAAAGTTTTTTGAGTCCTCTGAGTCCTCTGAGTCCTCCGATCTCTCTGGGCCCACTGAGTCTGTGGGTCCTCTGTGTCCTCTGAGTCTTCAGAGTCCCTCGGGTCCTCTGAGTCCTCTCTGAGTCCTTTGAGTCCTGTGATCCTCCGAGTCCTCTGGCCCTCTAAGTCCTCCGAGTCCTCTGAGTCCTCTGAGTCCTCTTCCCTGTTCAACAAACACTGAACTGGTCTGACTGGTTTTAGAGACACACAGAGCCACAGGGTTTACCCAGTCTGGATCAGGAGCTCTGACCTGAGCGTGTTCCTGAAGCGTGAAAAGCAGCAAAACCGAGGCAGTAGGTGGCGCTCTGATCACAAACCAAACTGAATTTAATTATTCAGATTTTCTCTCACTCACAGCTGGAAGTTTCCAGAACAAACACAAAACCAGCAACAGTCGGAGAAAAGTCTGAAAAACTCAGCCTGGGTTGAACCTCAGGACCAACCTGTACCCAGAGTCCTGTATGTCAGTCCCCACACTCCCCTCGTGAAGGTTAAATGTCTGAACACACCGCTGTTAAAGAGTTGATCAGTAATTAATAAAAACGTCACGGCGTACTGACTATGAGCGACGCACTCAGGCGCAGGAGCCACATCACAAAGCACCAACCGTAGGTGTTCAGACTGAGCATGTGCAGGTTTTACAAACATCTACACATTCAAATGTTGGAGAAATCTGTAACTGAAACATGAAGGTACAAGAATAGCTACAGATCTACTTTAGATCCAAAACCAGATCTTCTCCAGATCCTGATCAGATCTACACCAGGTAACAGGTTGTAACCAGTGTTGGCTGACCGTCAGACAGACGGTACGTAGCGCCCCCTGTGGCCTGCAGTCGACCTTCAGACGAGTTAAACATCATGAAATGAATCATGGGAAACCAAAAACACCACTTCAGTTAGGAAATAAAGGAAAATATATTTTCACACACACAGAAACAGAAACCAGCGCCCGACCAGCACAACACACCCTCGAGCTGCAACACAATGATAAACAGGAAATCCACCGTTTCCAAACCTGAAATAAAGAGTCCAACAGTCCCTGAATGCAACAAAACTAATCCACTAACGAACAGAGTCCTCTCTCAGTTCCACAATTCATTAACAATAAACAAAAAGCATCAGAGTGAGAAAAGCAGCCAGAGATCGACTTAAAGACGACCCAACACAAAAACAAACCTGCTCACAAAGCTCTTCCTGTTTCAGACTCTGGTGTTAAAGTACGATCTAAAGACCCGTTCCCACCAAGTGGTCCGGGTTGGATCAGTACAGTCTGGCTAGGTTTGGATCAGCAAAGTAAATATCAATATCATACTGATATGGGTGGTGTTACTGTCCTGTGTATGAATGAACGTCTGACCACGTCACAATCACAGATAATAACTGATGCAAGCTGCTCTCATTACCGTAACTCTTCAACTACTCGGGCAAGAGAAAAAATTGAAAGAGTTCCTGAAAGAAGAGACGACGATCGTCCTCATCTGACCCCCAGGAGAGTCTGTCACGTCGCTTGTAAAACAACTCTCTACAGAAACACGGGAGGCAAGGGATCAGTCGACAGATCTGAAAGCTTCATTTCCAAAAACACTGAAGAGCAAGTTCACAAACTGTTCAGCCCACATTCCCAAAGTTTCATCACCAGAGAGAGTCCAGAGAGAGTCCAGAGAGAGTCCAGAGAGAGTCCAGAGTGAGTGCAGAGAGAGTCCAGAGTGAGTGCAGAGAGAGTCCAGAGAGAGTGCAGAGAGAGTCCTGAGAGAGTCCAGAGAGAGTCCAGAGAGTCCAGAGAGAGTCCAGAGAGAGTCCAAAGAGAGTCCAGAGAGAGTCCAGAGAGAGTCCAGAGAGAGTCCAGAGAAGGTCCAAAGAGAGTCCAGAGAGAGTCCAGAGAGTCCAAAGAGAGTCCAGAGAGAGTCAAAAGAGAATCTAGAGAGAGTCTAGAGAGAGTCCAGAGAAGGTCCAAAGAGAGTCCTGAGAGAGTCCAGCGAGAGTCCAGAGTGCGTCTAGAGAGAGTCCAGGGAGAGTCCAGAGTGTGTCCAGAGAGAGTCCAAAGAGAGTCCAGAGTGCGTTTAGAGAGAGTCCAGAGACACTCTAGAGAGAGTCCAGAGAGAGTCCAAAGAGAGTCCAGAGTGCGTTTAGAGAGAGTCCAGAGACACTCTAGAGAGAGTCCAGAGAGAGTCCAGAGTGCGTCCAGAGAGAGTCCAGAGAGAGTCCAGAGAGAGTCCAGAGTGCGTCTAGAGAGA
Source organism: Halichoeres trimaculatus (assembly GCF_033239565.1). Classification (NCBI taxonomy): domain Eukaryota; kingdom Metazoa; phylum Chordata; class Actinopteri; order Labriformes; family Labridae; genus Halichoeres; species Halichoeres trimaculatus. Next base: position 38,780,626 of record NW_027437180.1, on the reverse strand, counting down.
GTCCAGAGAGAGTCAAGAGAGACTCTAGGGAGAGTCCAGAGAAGGTCCATAGAGAGTCCTGAGAGAGTCCAGCAAGAGTCCAGAGAGAGTCAAGAGAGGGTCCAGGGAGAGTCCAGAGTGTGTCTAGAGAGAGTCCAGAGTGCGTCTAGAGAGGGTCCAGCGAGAGTCCAGAGTGAGTCCAGAGAGAGTCCAGAGAGAGTCCAGCTCCTGCTGAGGTAAAGAAAGATCTTCCTCTGTCTCTGTTTTCAGACTCATGATGGAGAATCAGTCTGCCCCAAATCACGTCGGTCAGTGTTCAATGATCAGCAGGTTAAAGCCAGTTTCTGTCTGACACAGTCAGAGGAGACTCAGTGTGAACGCACCTGAATCAAACATCCTTCACTAGAGGGCGCTGTTCCTCTCAGATACAGTCCAGAAGTGAAACGTTTGTTAACGTGACCGAGAAACAAACACTGACCTAACGTCTACCTGACAAACAGCTGTTGGTGTTTCACTTCCTCCGACACACACACACACACACACACCCACACACACACACACACACACACACTCACACACACTCACACCACAAACGCTCCTCTGAGAGTCTGAGCGCAGCGGGAGCTCTGATTGGACACACCTGTCCAATCCAGGTGAGGATGAACTTTAGCTGCCGACCAACACTTGAAGAAACAAACGGAGGAAGCGTCTCAAACTTTCAGCTTCGTCTCCAAACCAGCAGAGAGCAAACACGTGAGGGGCGCCGCGCCTCGCAGCCGGCCCCCTGAGAAATCTCAGACCCACAGAGTAAACACCCCCCCCCACCTCCGCTGAGTCCCTACGGGTTAGCAAACATGTGCTCTGGCGTCCCCGCTGTTTGTTTGTCCGTGTCCGCCGCCGTGTTCCACTCGTTTGATCCGAGGAGAAAAGGGACGAATCACGATTTTAATTAACCGCCGCGGCGTTTCTCTGAGACGTCCCTCAGCAGCTGGACAAACACGTCCCCGTCAACACGCCGCGTGTTTGCCCGCTCTGCTTCCTGCTGAGCGTCACCGCCGTGTGCCTCCATCAGGACAAACTAATCTGAGCGCCGTGTTCAGGTAATCTCTGCTGGGGATTCAGGACGCGGCGGTGAACAGCTGTTTGGACGCTCGCTCGGAGCCCGAACACTGACCCGGCGTCTTGGCGTCTCACTTCCTGTTAGAGTCTATCCAGGAACACTGTGACGTCTGATCCTGATCCCTGAGGACTCCAGGAAACCGAGACCACTTAGCTAAATGCTGAACCTGAAAGGGGAAGGGGGCACGTTGGCGCCACCATCTGAGGGTCACAAACCGTGAGCTCGACGCGTTCAGGAAAACTCATCTTATGATGTGACGATGATACAATCGTCTGTTTTTAAACTTTAAAAGTTTCTGTCGAGTGTCTGAACCATGATTACCCATCAGCACTTTCATTATTTAGTCATCCGTGCAGCTCAGAGGGGCTTTACTGCCACCTGCTGGTCAGGGGTTAACTCTCAGAGATCTTTAGACAGTTTTTCTGGCTGAGGAGAAAAAAGATGAAGAGCTGACCTCCTCTCTTTAAAGCAGACAGGAAACAGGAAGCAGTGGGAACATGGCCGTGATCTGGTCTGGCTGGTTTTTGGTTTCAGGCGATGGATCTTGGTTTCATGGTTGGACTCTGAAGGACTAGCTCCTGAGCGTCTCGGAGGTTTGGTTGGGTAAAAAGCCAGGCGATGATTTGTGGTTTTGAAGATTTCCAGCGTCTCTGTGAGGACGCTCCGCTGTGGAAATCCCTTTTAGCGCGGCGGTAAATAGATTAGCATACGGAGGGGGATTAGGGAGCGCCTCGCCGCTGGCCCGCTAATCCCAGACACAGACCGTCAACAGCCCTGACATGTCCGGGACTCCTGCACAAAATGGCTTCTCGGTTGTTTAAGACGGCATCTAAAGACACACACACACACACACACACACACACACACAGCTCCTCCACCTCTTCCTCCTCCATGAATATTCCCGTCAGGCTGTCAGCCGGCCAAAGACAATGACGCTCGTCTTCAAAGGAGGAAGATTAGATGCTGCACGAGACAAAACCAAACGCTTTGAAGAGATTTGGCTTCACATTCCTGAAGCTCTCCATCCCAGCGTGAAGAAAGTTGATCAGACTGAGAGTTAGTCAAACTGAAAGAAAGTCAGACTTCAAGTTAGTCAGACTGTAGGTAAGTCAGACTCAAAGTTTGTCAGACTAAAAGTTATTCAGACTAAATGTTAGACAAAAGGTTAGTCAGACTCAAAGTTAGTGAGACTAAAAGTTAGTGAGACTGAAAGTAAGTCTGACTAAAATTTAGTCAGACTTAAAGAAAGTCAGACTGAAAATCAGTCAGACTAAAACTTAGTCGGACTGAAAGTTAGACAAAAGGTAAGTCAGACTAAAAGTCAGTCAGACTAAATGTTAGTCGGACTAAAAGTTAGAAAAAAGGTTAGTCAGACTTTAAGAAAGTCAGACTAAAGGTCAGTCAGACTAAAAGTCAGTCAGACTAAAAGTTAGTCAGACTAAAAGTGAGTCAGACTTAAGGTTAGTCAGACTGAGAGTTAGTCAGACTGAGAGTTAGTCAGACTGAGAGTTAGTCAGACTAAGAGTTAGTCGGACTGATAGTTAGTCAGACTGAGGGTTAGTCAGACTAAGGTTTAGTCAGACTGAGAGTTAGTCAGACTGAGGGTTAGTCAGACTGAGAGTTAGTCAGACTGAGAGTTAGTCAGACTAAGAGTTAGTCGGACTGATAGTTAGTCAGACTGAGGCTTAGTCAGACTGAGGGTCAGTCAGACTGAGAGTTAGTCAGACTGAGAGTTAGTCAGACCAAGAGTTAGTCGGACTGAGGCTTAGTCAGACTGAGGGTTAGTCAGACTAAGGGTTAGTCAGACTGAGAGTTAGTCAGACTAAGAGTTAGTCGGACTGATAGTTAGTCAGACTGAGAGTTAGTCAGACTGAGGGTTAGTCAGACTAAGAGTTAGTCAGACTGAGGGTTAGTCAGACTAAGAGTTAGTCAGACTAAGAGTTAGTCGGACTGATAGTTAGTCAGACCGAGAGTTAGTCAGACTGAGGGTTAGTCAGATTAAGGGTAAATCAGACTGAGGCTTAGTCAGACTGAGGGTTAGTCAGACTAAGGGTTAGTCAAACTGAGAGTTAGTCAGACTGAGGGTTAGTCAGACTAAAAGTTAGACAGACTGAGAGTTAGTCAGACTAAGAGTTAGTCGGATGTAAGTTAATCAGATTAAAAGTTAGTCAGACAGAAAGTTAATCAGTTTTAGTCTGGTGTGACCTCCATCAGTAAACAGGAGCACTGAAGCAGACTGAGGGGACAAAGAGTCACGGGGCCTGGTGGAGCTTAAGGTTAGACAACCTGTTCTCTCCTTTATGAGGAGGAGACAATGATGAGATGATGATAAAAACAAAAAAACAAATGTTGGATCTTCGTGAGAGTTAGCGAGGAGGGGCTGCAGGGTCAGAGGTGGACTGCTACAATCCACTTTAACCCCAAATACTGATCTCATTAAACAGGAAATGAGCCACTGAATCAAATGTTTATTGTAGGTAAGTCTAGTATGGAATGTGAAAAAATAACTCAATATGTAAATCTCTGGCTTTAAAGAGGGGTATGGTGCTTCCTTTAGTCTTAATTCTGTCCCTCTGGAGCTCCCATAGTCTCTTTTCAGTATTTTAAGCTCAGTAAATCTGTTTTTATTCTCCCTGGTGGTTTATAAACTCCTTTTTTCAGCCTCTGTCTGAAACACTTTGTTTTCACTGCTGTCTCTTTAAGACTCCCCCCCACACAGACCCCCTTCACTCTGATTGGACAGCCCTCTGAAGGTCTGCTGGGGGCGGAGCTTAGGGCAGATCGTGACATGTGAAGTACTGGCCTTCCAACAAGATCTGGTGCAGATCTGGTGTGAGTCAGGCCTCTTGGGAGCCAAAACGTACAGAGTGCCGTCCTGGGAGACCAAATGCACATTAACGTTCCCTCCTGAGTCACAGGTGGCACTAAAGTTTGTCCTGGTCAGAAAAACACGGTAAACTTCTTCCTGGGCAGCAGAAATGAGCGGACGGGACCTGGATGATCAGCTGAGTGTAGTTCCTCTGCAGCGGCCAGAACGCTGATCCTGGTTTTACACTTTACAACCTTCAAAAAGACCCTGAAACCTCTGAGCCTCGATCTAAAACTCTGACCCTGCAGACCAGGAGAGCATCCCTTCCTCAGCGTCCTCAGCGTCCTCATTGTCCTGAGTGTCCTCGGCGTCCTGTGTTTGATGTGCGTACGCTCTGAGGGCCTGTCTCCTGTGAGGCCGCGCGGCCCGGCTGAGGACTCTCCCTGAAACAAACGGCGAGGGGGTGGACTGTCTTTGTGGCGGCGGGGCCTAAGCCTAATCTAATGACTCAGATGACTGGGGGCCGTACTTAGCGGGGAGGCCAGTGGCTCGCTTCAAACGAGCCGCCACGGGTGGAGGTTTCCCGAGGATTAACACTTGAAGAAGCAGCAGAGGAAGAAAGAAGAGCCGCCGCCTTCCAGGGAATCCCCGTTAAGTGGACTCTGTGAGTGCCAGAGAGGAATGTGTGATCCAGCTTCAGGTCCAGTGGAAAAACCCCGGTCCACGTTTGATCTGGGACCCCGTACAAACAAAGGGAACACGGGGGTCTGGGGCTGGAGCCGCTGACGGCTGGAGGAAGGTAACGTTCAAACTTTGGAGCAGAGATTAAAAACGGTGGCGTCACTGATTTCACAGACACGTGACGATCCAACGACCTCCTGTTCCAGATGTTTCCATGGTTACCTGATCGCTCTGCAGCTGCTCGGCTGATTGATCCCCATCGCTCAGGTAGGCTCAGGTGGACCCAGGAGGACCTGAGCCCAGCAGCAGGAATCCACACCCAGCTGTGGCAGATCTGACAGAGCCAGTCTGATTACAAACGTAAAACGGGATCTCCTCTAATCTGGGTTATCGAGCACTTCACAGACGGGCTTTGGAGCTGGGCTCTCATCGTTAGCGTCCAGCGACGGCAATTAAAGGTGAATTATCAAAGAATGAAGCTCAGAGAGCCGGTCCAGGTGAGATCTGCCTTTAAGCCAATCAATGCAGAGAGGAGCGACGAGAAAAACACAAAGTGTGTGTCACATGACCCCGCATGAAGGACGCACAGAATGTTCCAGATCAAAGCCGAACACTTCCGATTCATCGAGGACTCAGAGGAACGTTCCAGATCAGGGGTCAGCGACCTTCACTTCCAGAGGAGCCGTTCAGCCTCAGCTGGGTCAGAGTCAGTCAGGAGACACAAGATCGACTTTATCTACACGATAAACACAAACTGTGTAAAACTATGATCATCTGAACAAGAAGTTTTTTTGGCATTTTTAAAGTTGTTCACGTGAAGTCTAAGTTTTCATATAAAAAATGGCAAAACCAAAATTGCAAAAAAATTTAGAATTTCAAAAACTGTCTTAAATTGAAAAAATGTGAAAATGTTTGACATGTGCAAAAATGAAAAAAAAGTCAAAGTTTGCAAAAAAAAGAAAAAATTGAAAAAAAAATAGCATTTTATTTTAAAGGAAGTTAAATGAACTGAAAATTCCCCCCCAAGAAATGGAACTTTCAAAAATTTGGTAAAAAGTAAAAAATGTGCAATAATTAAAAAAATATATAAAATGTAAAAAAACATGCAGAAATGCAAAAAATAAATAAATTAAAAAAAAAAAAAAGAAGAAAGAAATCTGACAAATTTTCAAAAATGTTTTTGAATGTGGACGAGGTTTGTTTCTTGGATCAGGATAAACCTGACGACGTCTGAAAAGCAACTCCACATTCACACTTATCGATCCGTTCATGGTTTTTAAACTTCTGATCTCTGAGTTTTTACACAGCCTTTACGTGTGTGTGTGTGTGTGTGTGTGTGTGTGTGTGTGTGTGTGTGTGTGTGTGTGTGTGTGTGTGTGTGTGTGTGTGTGTGTGAGGACTGAGGGGGTTAATTTAGAGACTAATTAAAGTGGAGGGTGAGCGTCGGGGTGAAACATCAGCCCCCCCCCTTTAAAGTGGCCGTAGGAGTGTTAATAATTCGACCCCCCCCCCCGACCTAAGATGTGTGTTAAGTGACGGGGAGGCGTCTGTCGTTTGAAGCCTGACCCTCCCTCTTGTTTTTGTCTCCCCCTCCTTTCTTCTCCTCCTCCTCTTGTCTTCTTCTCCTTCTATCCTCTTTCACGCTCGGCGGCCTCGCGGCCTCGGCTCCTCCTTTTCAATCTGCTCGCCTCAGCGCTCGGCTCTCACAGGGCGAGTGGACCTGAACTGCTGCTGCTCCCTCTGATGTGTGTGTGGGAGGAGGTGGGGATGTGTCCTTCTTTCCTTCCCTCTGTCCTCTCTCCTTCCTCACATTATATTTCCTCTGTCAGGCGCGTCTCTCTCCTCTGAGGCCTCGGGAGCTTCTTCATACTTTCCTTCACGAGCGCCCAGAGAGTCCGCCAGGAATCAGAGAGGGTCCAGCCGCAGACCGGGTCTCTCAGAGGACTCTCCTGGAGGCTCCACTCCTCCACCAACAGGAGGAAGTGACGTCAGGTTATGAAATTAAAAAAAAAAGAGCCTCCTCACCTCCTGACGTTGTCCTGAGCCTCCTGTTAGGAGGAGCTGTGTGTCAGAGGCTGAACTGCTCTGACGGCTACGTCACTCTTTGGGAAGCAGCTCCACCCTCTCCATCTCCTGATCCCAGGCTTTATTTCCTCCATCCTTCCCTAATTCCATCCTCCATCATTCCCTTATTATTTCCACCATCCTTCCCTAATTCCTTCCTCCATCCTTCCCTTATTATTTCTTCCATCCTTCCCTCATTCCTTCCTCCATCCTTCCCTTATTATTTCCTTCATCCTTCCCTCATTCCTACCTCCATCCTTCCCTTATTCCTTCCTCCATCCTTCCCTTATTATTTCCTCCATCCTTCCCTCATTCCTTCCTTCATCATTACCTCATTCCCTCCTCCATCCTTCTCTCATTTTTTCCTCCATCCTTCCCTTATTCCCTCCTCCATCCTTCCCTTATTCCATCCTCCATCCTTCCCTTATTATTTCCTCCATCCTTCTCTCATTTTTTCCTCCATTCTTCCCTTATTCCATCCTCCATCCTTCCCTCATTCCTTCCTCCATCATTTCCTCATTTCCTCCTCCTTCCTTCCCTTATTCTATCCTCCATCCTCCCTTATTCTTTGCCTCATCCTTCCCTTATTCCATCATCCATCCTTCCCTCATTCCTTCCTACATCCTCCCTCATTCCCTCCTCCATCCTTCCCTCATCCGTCCTTCTTCGATCCCTTATTCCATTCTCCATCCTTCTCTTCCTTCCTCTGTCCTTCCCTCATTCTTTCCTCCTCCTTCCTTCCCTCATTCTTTCCTCCATCCTTTCCTCCATCCTTTCCTCATTCCATCCTCCATCCTCCCTCATTCTTTCCTCCATCCTTCTTTCATTCCTTCCTCCATCCTTCCATCCTTCCTTCCTGTGTCCTTCCCCCATTCTTTCCTCCTCCCTGCTTCTCTCATTCCTTCCTCTGTCCTTCCCTCCGCGCTGGGCTGAGTGTCTCTGAGCCCTGTGAGGCAGCAGGCAGTGCAGCAGCAGCAGCAGCAGCAGCAGCAGCAGCAGCAGCAGCAGCAGCAGCAGTCGTCTGCTTTCTCGCTGCCAAAAAAGGAATTAAGTTTGTTGCCAGGCTGGATAAGGAATTGGATTCTTCCTCTGCTGTTATCCCTCTGGACCAGATCCTGTCCCCCCTGAGGCCTGGGGGGTGGGGGTGGGGTGACGGAGTTGGGACGGGGAGGGGCGGGGGTTCGCTCTGTGCCAGGTCTAACTACCTCAGAGGATCCACATCAGGCCTCACCTGCCGGGAACTGCTGGGGGTCTGTGCAGCAGCTGCAGGGTCCAGGTGGGGGTCCAGGTCTCTGTCCGGCACGGGTCTCTTCCACGCCATGCCGGATTATTCCTCCTCCCATGAAACCACACCTGTCCGGGCCTCCACCCTGCTGGCTGCTATCAATGAGGCTTTAGAGTTTCATCACAGATCTCCCAGCAGCCCCAGCGGGCCCCACCGCCGTGTGGAATAATAACAATGATGAGTGAGGAGAGGGGCATTCTGGGTAAAAAGAGTAAAAGATAGTGCTGCATTACCGGTGTTATGGTCAGGAGGTGAAACTCTGAGCGCTGAGCTGCAGTCATGGTTCGTCACCATCTGATGACGCCGCGCGCTGTACGACTCTGTCCACGGACGCCATCTTTGATTGGTTCCTCTACAACGTCTGCAACAACCCCTACCCCGGAGCAGAGTCTCAGCTTCACTGCAAACCGTCAGTTTCACAGGGAATTCACTCTGTCTTCTTTCAGGCTCATAAACAACAGGAGTCTCAGTTTCACTGTAAAGACAGAGAAACACAGAGTCTTCAGGTATATCAACCTGGTCAGTCTCAGTTTCACTCTGAACCATAAGTGCTACAAATGCTTCAGTTTGGCTAACTTCAGATTTATGAACCCTTGAGTCTTGGTTTCACTGTTAATAATAAGATACACAGAAGCTTAAATAAATGAATCACGAGTCTCAGTTTCTATAAAGGCTTAATTTGGGAAAACTTCAGGCTAATGAACCATTTGGGTCTCAGATTCACTGTAAACAGATAGATAAGGAAATACTTCAGGAGTCTGATCCAGGTGAGTCTTAGTATCTCAGTAAAAAGGATCACTCTGGCTTCCTCCAAGTCGATGAACCCAGCCATCCAAAGATTTCAATTTCACTGTCAAGAGCTAGTTACAGAGGCTTCAGACCTTAGACCTAATGAGTCTCAGCTTCACTGTAAACAGTAAACTGTGAACTCTTTATGCCTATAAACCTGGTGAGTCTTAGTTTTACTGTAAAGGGTAACTTACAGAGAAGCTATGGTTGGTAATCCTGTAAGTCTAAGCTTAGTCTTAGTTTCACTGTTTCAATAATGCTTCAGTCAGGGAAACTTTAACCTTTGAGTCTCAGATTCACTGTAAACATTTGGTTACACAGACTCTTCATGTCTGGTGGATCTGCTGAGTCCTAGTTTCACCATGAATAGTTAAACAGGGACCTACTTTGGCTGGGTCCACGCTCAAAAAACCCCAGTGAGTCTCAGTTTCGCTGTAGAGGGGAAGTAACATATCTGCTTTAGCCATGTGTAAATGAGTTATTTACTTAAGCTAATATTACCTAATGAACCCGTTGAGTCTTGGTTTCACTGTGAACTGTAAGTTACACAGAGACTTCAGGCATGTGACTCTGATTAGTCTTGGTTTCGTTGTAAATTGAAACACATGCTGGTTTACTTCAGGGATCTGAGAATCACTGATGGTTGTTTGACAAACCTCTTCAGTTTCTGTCTCTCTGTCGAAGCGATGAACCCGGGCGCCTCCTTCACGGCCATGGGGGTTTGGTGTAGGGAGGGGGTCGGCTCCTGGAGCAGACCATGGGACCTCAGGATCCATCTCCTCTTGGACTTTTTCATCAGACTGGTTTTCCCGTTCTCCTCTGAACCATTTTTAATTTAAAGTCCTCGGTAATTGGGCCGATACTTTCCCGGCCTGCCGCGGCGCTGCTTATCAGCGAGGGGGGAGAATTAAGACCACATAGGGAAGCAAATAACATTTTTTAAAAGCTGGGGGACTTAAGTAGAAAATTGGCTTAGCACGCAGATAGCAGAGTCAACAATGGGAACATATATCCCCGCTCGCAGTGATTGAAGTGGCTGTCTCTCTGAATAACAAAGTGTTTGATTTCCACCACAGCTCTTACATAAACTGCTAACTTGATTTCACACCCTGGATCTGAGGGTGACAACAAACACTTTAATTAGAGGAAGATGATGCCGCGGAGAGGAGGGGGGGAGGGGGAAAGGTGATAGACGGAAACAAATCCCCGGCACACTCCAGACGGCCTAATCACGCAGCCGGCAAAGCCACGTATCATCGTTTCTTCTCCACTTCTCATATCTTATTATTTTCTCTGAGTTGTGAATATTTTTGCATAGCTTAGCGCGCCGCTGCTATCGCTCCCAAACCTACGTGCTTCATTAGCATGTGGCGGGTTGGAGCAGGAGGTGACGGGGTCTGAAGGGGCTCTTTGTGGTTGGGTTTGGACCGGACTGTGTACCTGAGGTGTCCTCTGAGCGGCCCCTCGTGGCCCTTTGACCCGAGCCTCTCCACGCTGCAGATTAGCTCCTTTCAGAGCGCCCCCTGTCTCTGAGCCGTTGTTTTATGCTGATAAAGAAAGAGAAAGGGACTCAGAACAAAAACCTGGTCCCTCCTGATCCCGAGGACGTTATTGAGCGTGATCACAAACTGATAAACGGCGTCCAATGATCCAGCCAATCCACCTCTCTGAAACCCAACGCCGCCTCGGCTCCGAGCGCTCGCTCTGGGCCTTATTGGTCAGCGAATAATCAAAGCGCTTTCTTCTCCTGCGAGGGGATTAGAGGCGAAGCTTAGCCCGCTGGACCAGACCCCAGCGGGGAGGCCAGGGGGTCTCCTTATCAGGGCCCGGCTGCTGGATGCTGGATTGCTTTCACTGTCGCCGGTCTGCGGGGAGGAACAAAGACGCTCCGCCGCCGCTATAATGCCCCCCCGCTCTGGAGGGACACAAGGGCTCTGAAACACGCCTTCATGTATTCATCAGGATGAGCAGCCGGATCATACGCCGCCTCCCCTCCCGTCTTTCTTCTTCTCTGCTTTTATTACATCCATCTGGCCTCCATCAGACGGGTTAATTTCTCAGTGTAACCTGTTCTCTGAGATTAAAAACACGGATACAGGTCTGTCCCCGTCTCTGTGGACCCTCAGGGACCCCCAGGGACCCCCAGGGACTTTATCTTCTTCAGTGGAAGAGCAAAAACTTTGGAGACGATGTTTTCTCACAGTTTATTAAAAATGTCACGGTCAGCGTGTCGGTGAAGTTTTAGTTTATCTTCTTCTCCGTTTAAAAATTAGCCAAACGCTGAAAACGACCCAGCCTCTGTACATGGGGCGCCCCCTGAACCAGCACTTCGTGAGCCACTACTTCGCCACACACGGTTCACACCTCAGCACTCTTTGTACAGAAAGGTTGGCTGTTAAAAAACAAACGGCATGCTAATGCTAAGATAGCATCGTTTATGTTAGCATTAGCTTTAGCACAGCCTCTGAAAAGAGTCAAATCCTCATGATGAGGAAAGTGAACTGAACCATGCTGTTGTCAGACACACCTTCCTCCACGTGTACACACCTGACTCAGCGTGTGTGTGTGTGTGTGTGTGTGTGTGTGTGTGTGTGTTTATGTAACTGTTTGTTAGGGCCACTTGACGGGGATCTTTGTGAACACGGGGCTGTCAGCGACCACGTCGTTTCTCAAATGACGCCAACCTACTTCTTCCTGATTCACAGTTTTAGATTTCACGTCATTGATTTCTCCTCATCCCTCCCTCCTTTCCTCCCTCCTTTCCTCCCTCCTTTCCTCCCTCTCTCTGGTTTTAACCCCTGAGGCTTTGGCTCGTTCCTGCACAGAGGAGAAAAAAAAAAGCAATACGAAAGCGACAGAGCGGCGCCAGGCCTCGCCATCGACACACACACCATAACCCGCTGAGACGCACGTACAGCACGACACTTCCTGGGATGAGACATGTGACCTGTCAGGTGACTGTCACCTCACTATGACCTCACAGGAGCGTCATGGGGGGCACTGATGGACGGGGACTTGCAGACGTCAGTTTGAGTTTGAATCTTTTTCACTCAGATTTCACAGCAGCTCGGTCGACGGCGGCGTTTTGGTGACAGATGTGTCGCTGCACGTCTCGGAGACGTTTCCAATTGACAGATGGTCGAACTCCTCTGCACATCTGTCCGTCACCTCGCAGCAGCACGTCCAACGAGGCCTCGGGGCTCTGAGCAGAGGAGACTGACACGACGGCGTGGGTGTGTGTTCAGACCACAGACGGCGAGGACCTGAGCCCTCCAGGACTCGGCCTCCTGTCCCCGAGGACCAGGCCAGGGTTGAAGGGTTGAAGGGTTGAAAAGTTCATCCTCAGGGAGAAGAAAGGTGGGCGAGGCAGTCATGCAAAAATCTGACATGAAGACAGGACGGAGGGCGGGGGCAGGATTAGCCCGGGCTAAGGTGACAGAGGACGATAATAGGTGGTACAAAGTGAGGTTTACAGGGTTATCTGAGACGGGCTGAGTGTGACGCTCTTAAAGGGACAGAGACGCTAATAAACCTCCACCCTCAGAGCAACAGATCCAAACACTGGGTCTGCAGCTCAGGGGGACGGTCCGTTCAGGGGACGCTCTCTCTGCTCTGTTTTCTGGTACCGTGGACTCACAGGAGCTTCACGAACGAAGGTCTTTTCACAGGAACCTGGGACCACGACACGCGTCTGATTGATGGGTAGCCCAGTGTTAGCGTGATGTCACAGGAAGTGGTGACTGTGCCTTGAATCAGTCTTTGTTTCGGTGCACGGGTCAGGCTGGGGTAAAGGCGTTGACTCGGGCGCTCTGACCCAGACTGACACCTGGACGTGATCCGAGGTGACAGACTCTGAATTCCTCACATTGTTTTCTTCGTTTGAGGCCAAACGGCTTCACCACGGCGAGGAGAGGAAGCAGCTCGTTGGCCTCTGGACAGAAAAACAGACGAGGCCTCCTCACTCGTCTTCATCATCAAGTATTAATCAGCACACACACACACACACACACACACATACACGCACACACTCTGGCCCTGCACCAGCTCTTCAGGGCGTTTCTCTATCAGCGCCGTTCAGGCAGATGGCGCAGAGCGTGTGATTGGCAGAAGAAGAGGAAGAAGCGGAGACGGAGAGGAAACAGTTGCCAGGGAGAGAGGGGGAGGGCGGGGTAAGAGCGTACCGTGAACTTGGGGGTGTGTGGGGCGTGACCGGTCTTAATTATCCCAAAGGGTGCCAAGAGTTGGCGCTCAGACAAGTTTCAGAGCCAAGTGACAGAACGGTGGCTCCAGAGAGGAGATTAAAGAAGATCCGTTTATTTTTTAACGAACAAGATTTCTGATTCTTGAGTCAATAAAACCGATATTCACAAAAACAAAAGTCAGACTGAGAAACACCTTCATCTCCAACAGGGGGATCACTAAAAATAAATAAACTGATGGATTAACGATGAAAAAAAAAACATGAAATTAAAAAAAATGAACAAAATAAGTCAGAAAAAAAGAAACCATTGAAGTTAAATAGAAACAAAAAAAAGATAAATTAAAAAAAAAAGAAATTAAAAAATTACACCTTTGACAAAACTCATTGCAAAAAAAAGTGACCAATGCAAAAATAATTTCAGAGACAACATATATATATATAAATATATATATATATAAATGTATATATATATATATATATATATATATATATATATATATATATATATATATATATATATATATATATAAAGGAAAAAACTTTTAAAAAAATAATACTGAAAAGGAAATAATTTTAAAAAAATTGTGAAAAGTGTTTTTAAAAGCTAAAATGGACACATTGAACAAATTTAAACAATGTCTATGACAAAGAAATATTTTATTCTACCTGAATATCCAAATAAAAAAATTTAAAAATTATTGTATTATATTATTAAATTATTAAAGTTATGTAAAAAAATTTATGTAATTTTTTTTTTAAAAGAATTGTGAAATTATAACAAAAAAAAAACTTAGAATATCAGAAAAAAAAGGAAAAAAAAAACAACAAACATTTAATATAAAATAATTAAGGTAAAAATTTGAATATTTTAGATACTTGATAAATCAATCCGTCAAAAAAAAGTCTTTTCCAAAACTACATTTGGTTCATACAGAAAAATGAATTCAAACACACTAAGGGGAAATTAAAGTAGACACAAATAATTTATGTATTTATCAGACGGCGTCACGTACGACGAGTCTGACTGACACAACTGTTGACAAACTCTTCAGCAGATACAGACGTGAAGGCAAACACCAAACAACAACAACAACAACAACAACAACAACCAGCAGCAGCAGCAGCAGCAGCAGCAGCAGCAGCAGCAGCAGCAGCAGCAGCAGCGTGTCCTATCGGGGGATCTGAACAGACTCTGCGTTTTAATCCCTGGTTTAGTCGAGTTTCCCGCTCCGCTCTGCAAATCCCCGCTGGAATGTGCCGGCGCTCTGCCCCTTCACCGAGATACCCATCGACTGCTGCGGCCTGCAGAGCGACCTGCAGAGCGTCCTCGAGGTGCAGACGAACAAAGACCGCCGCCTCCAAGTCCAGATACCCCAGGTGCAGCGTAACCGCCTAGAAGAACCAAGATGGCGGACAGGCGTTGGGTTCATGGGGGCGAAGAGGAGCGGTGATGAGGCGCCGAGCCGCCATCCCTCCCCCCGCCTCTGATATCTGAGTCACGCAAAGGAGGAGGAGATAAGCGGCCATCACAGGTGAGATCACCTACACCTGGTTCAACCTGAGGTCAGGAGATGCTCCCACAATGCACCTTGTTTCCACCAGCATCGGCAACGCCACCAAGAAAACCGTCGCTCCGATGCAATCGCGTTCCCTCGCCCGCCGTCTGTGTTGTTGTTGTGGCGCTTCAAGCTAACGAAAATATTCCTAATCCCCACATAGCTCGTCCTCCAGCCATAACAACGGGCGACAGCCGCGGCGCCGACACCAGCCCCGCCCCACGCGGTCGCAGTGGCTTCAGACGGGCCAATGTTTGTCCTCATGAGTTCAGGAGGAGCGATGAAAGCTGCTGCTCGCATCCAGATCAACGGTCAGAGCGCCGCATTCCCAGCATTCCTCCTCCGTCCTGACGACCTGAGCCGCTGACAGACGCCTCAGAGCCACACGCTCATGGAAACACCAACACATGCATGATGCAGGAACACACGCATGAGCAGAAACACACGCATGAGGCAGAAACACACGCATGAGGAAGAAACACACGCATGAGGCCCAAACACACCAATAAGGCATGATTTAAGCATAATTTCAGCTTGATTTAAGTAAGACTTAAGCGTGACTTTAGCGTGATTTCAGTGTGATTAAAGTGTGATTTAAAGGTGATTCTAACGTGATTGAAGCATAATTTAAGTGTGATTTTAGTGTGATTTAAGTGTGATTTAAGTGTGATTTTAGTGTGATTTAAGTGTGACTAAAGTGTGATTAAAGTGTGATTTAAATGTGATTAAAAGGTGATTCTAACATGATTTAAGCATAATTAAAGTGTGATTTAAATGTGTGATTTAAGCTCAATTTACGCGTGATTTAAGTGTGATTTCATTGTGACTAAAGTGTGACTAAAGTGTAATTTTAGTGTGATTTAAGTGTGATTTTAATGTGATTTAAAGGTGGTTTAAAGGTGATTCTGCCGTGATTTAAGCGTATTTTAAGTGTGATTTAAGTGTGATTTAGTGTGATTTCATGTGATTTAAAGGTGATTCTAATGTGATTTAAGCATAATTTTAGTGTGATTTCATTGTGACTAAAATGTGATTTTATTGTGATTTAAGCTTGATTTAAGTGTGTTTTTAGCTTAAGTTAAGCGTAATTTAAGTGTGATTTCAGTGTGACTAAAGTGTGATTTTAGTGTGATTTAAGTGTGACTAAAGTGTGATTTTAATGTGATTTAAAGGTGATTCTAACGTGATTTAAGCGTAATTTAAGCGTGATTTCAGTGTGACTAAAGTGTGATTTTAATGTGATTTTATTGTGATTCTACCGTGATTTTATTGTGATTTAAGCTTGATTTAAGTTTGATTTTAGCTTAAGTTAAGCGTAATTTAAGTGTGATTTCAGTGTGACTAAAGTGTGATTTTAGTGTCATTGAAGTTCGATTTAAACGTGACTAAAGTGATTTCAGTGTGATTTAAGTTTGATTTTAACGTGTTTTAAGCATGATTTTAGCGTGATTTGAGCATGATTTCAGCATGATTTAAGTTTGATTTAACGCGTGATCGGACAAACCTCAGAAAAGGTCCTCCTACCAAACCTTACACAGCTCTGAGAGATTTCTCCTCCTTTTGTGTTCTTCTTATTGGTTTGAATCCTGACACGACACTGAAGCCAACACTGTTTGAGCTCCCCCTGCTGGCTGGCTGCAGTATGACACAGGAAGTTACCACTTTCATTTCACAGGATGGAGAAAATCCTAAGGAGATTTTTCTGTAGAGCTAACAGCGAAACTGGAACTTTTGGACCCTGAACACCCAGCCTCCAGCAGCGTTCTCAGACCGTTTCAGACCAAAAACCACTAAACATAAACACATCACCTCCCTCTGTACAGGGTTAATGCTTTTTAGAGTTTTATATCCTTTAGTTAAATTGTTTATTTTCTCTATTTTAATCCTTTATATGTCTTTGACTCTGAGAGCCCTCCACCATAACTCCTGAATGTTGGACTGTTGGGCCACGAACAGATAACAAATAAATCCTTGAACCTTGAACTGGAGGTTTTCACAGCTCTTTTGTCTCATCACTTTTCAAAATAACTCAAATTTCTTTCCCAGAATTCCTCTGAACAGGAAGCAGTGCAGGTTGAGTGTGTTGATGGTGGTGTTTCTGAGTAAAACATGTTTGTGATCCACTCACAGCTCTGCAGAGCGAGCTGTCAGAGGAGGAAGTCATGCTGAACTCTTTCACACGTGTGTTTTCGTGTGTGTGTGTGTGTGTGAGTTACTCGTCAGCGCAGGCAGGTGAGCGCAGCAGTCATCCCCTTCCCCAGGCGTCTGCCGGTGACTGACAGCTCAAGCGCAGGGCAGGGAGGACAGACAAAGCAGAGTAATGAGAGAAGCCGTAAACAGGCTGGGCCATGCCTCCTCGGCGCAGCGGCGGTTAACGTGACATGTCGGCTTCACACCGCAGCGCTTTGTTTACGCGTCAGCTGTCAGCGCTGGAGAGGGGCCTGAAGTGGAAAGAGGGGCTGATTAATGCCAGCTGATGATTAATATTTCCAACATGCAGCTGAGTGATTCATGTAACGAGCCTTCATGTAGAAAAACACACGGCTCGGCCTTCTCCAGTTTCCTTTGAAACCTCTCTAAAAATACCCTGCGAAGGCCGGGCTGAGTTACAGCGTTCCTCCACGGCCTACTCAGTGTGTGGATACAGGAAGTTAGCTTAGCTGATGCTCCCCAGCTAACGACCAACACTTATAACATTAACACACAGGGACTGATGAACCAATCACTGACTCTGAAAAAGTTCAGCTCTGTTTTCTCTTCATTAATAACAGCAATTAGCTTTAAAGAGGAGGTGCTATGAACTCTTTAGTCTTCATTCTGTCCCTCTGGTGACCCCGTAGTATCTTTACATCATTCACAGCAAAAAAAAAAATCCCTTTTTCTCGACGCGTTACAGGACGTCCCTTCACCGTCATTTTGGACGTTTCACTTTGGTCTCCCAAAGCTACCCACTGAGCAAACTGACGTCCAACATCTCTATCCGTGCTGGGCCTTGAACCAGCAACCCTCCAGCTCTAAAACCAGGTCCCTGTGACCTGAGCCTCTGTCCCTGCTGAGGCCTCTGCAGACATTTCAGTCATTCCTCTTGTTCTGATCCTACTTCCTGTCCCTGTGTCTGACTGTAGTCCAGTTTCTGGAGGTGTCAGACTGTTCCTGATCCACTTCAAAGCTGCTGCTGAGACAAACGAAGCTACAGGAAAACACGTCAGCATTTAGGCATGGAAACAGGAAATGGAAACAAACAAAATAAACATTAATTTGACTCAAAACTAGGGCTGGGCAACGATTAAAACTTTTAATCGTAATTAATCGCATGATTTCCCTGATTAATCGTAATTAATCGCATGATTTCCCTGATTAATCATAATTAATCCCATTGTGAAAGTGCCATAACATCTGTCATGCAAACACTAAATCAGTACTTGTTAAACAGTAATAGTTCAATCACATATTTAGTGCAAATCAAATTTACAAAATGTAAATACAAAATTAAAGCTTATTGCCACTGTCAGGGCATTAAAGTGATACTCCGGGATGGAACAAGTTGGGTCCTATCACAAGGTTTAGGGCAGAAATTACCCCTACAGCAGAGTTTTTGTGCAGCAGAAGCCCAGAGCGCTCGCACTAAACACCCCCTCCCTGCTCCTCTGCAGGTTTCCTCTGCACTCAGACGGGGCCATATTTTACTTGACCATAAACACAAATAAACGGACTCCCACCCAAAAACTCTATCGGTCTGCATTCACGCTTTATTTAGAGAATTTTCAGCGCGTTACTTTCACACAAAAACACCGCTAAATAAGGCTCTAGTTCTCATCGTGTCTCTTCGTCCTGGCAGACTACCTGCGTTTGTTTATATCTGGCACGCCGTGCGCGCGGACTGATACACTAAGCGGCGAGCGCCTTTTAAGGGCAACTCTGTTTTTTTGACACCCGGACCTTATTTATAGGTGTGTGCATGCTCATATACTCACTCAGACAAACATCGTGCTGCTTGGAGTCCTTCAGAAGTTATTTAGATCCAGCTGATTTTAGCCGCACTTAGCGGGGGCCACGGCAAGGGAGCTTCAGCGCGGGACATAATCTCTGCAAAATCGCTCATTTCGGCTATATTTTTTCATCCATCGCTATCCATCGTTATCACAAACACACTCCTCTTCTGTTGCCATAGGCGAACACTGTCCACAAGTACACCACCAGTTCACATTGAGTCGTGGACGTGCTCCTGTTTGTTGTTCTCGAGCCAGCTCTTCGTCTCTCTCCCTCTGCATCCTTCTTTCATAGAGCTCCTCGTCCGTGTACTCAGGCTCAAACCGGTAAGGACAACCGTCAAACTCAAAGTCGTAGTCTGAAGACGGTAGACGAGCTGACTTTATGATAACACTGGCGATGGATGAAAAAATACAGCCCCTCTTCTTCATGCTTGTTTTGGTTACTCATCATGTTTTTCCGCCAATTTCACTTCCAGTCAGCGACAGACATTTACAAAATAAAAGCATGTGAGCAACATGCACTAATGTGCGATAAAATATTTAACGGCGTTAATAGATTGACGAGTTAACGCAAAATTAACGTGTTAACTTGCCCAGCACTATTCAAAACTAATGTTGAACATTAGACCTCCAAAAGTGTTGTGGAAGGACGTCCTATGAAGGGAATGGGCAGACCTTGGTGTTTGAGGCCCCTCCACCGTGTCATGAACCGTGTTTTGATCCGTTCACAGACAGATTCAGGATTTTTCTCCACGTGTTGAAACGTTGAGGTTTGAAATCCGGTCTGAATGAAACCATGTCTGAATGTGGAAGTGTGGAGGTGTTTCCAACCCTGCTGAGGACTCTCTTCAGAAACTTGACCTCACAGTTTGACAGACGGACGGGAACATGAAAAACTGGTTCGTAGACCGGCTCCAGTTTGAGCTTTAGTGACACGTTCAGTGTGCAGGGTCGATGTGTGGGGTGAGTGTGTGTTCATGTGTGTGTTCATGATGCGTACCCTAATTGACCGACTGACTGAGTGGCTGTTATTTGGCGGGTTAGGACCTGCTGTGCGAATCACTCAGGGCTGCCTAATCAAGCATTGTGTTTGCCGGTGATGGCTGCGAGGAGGAATGCCAAACTTCACCTCCCGGTCAGCGCAGTCCTCGTCGGGTCTCGTGGATTCAAGCAGGGACAGGTCGTCTGGTCTGGGTCAGGACTGAGAGCGTCACACTTCCTCTTCACCTCGTCTCTGTCGTCGCTTGCTTTGTGCTTTTACTCACAGGTTTGCTTACGTGATGTTTGGACAAAGCACGAGGAGTTAAAGTGGCGCAGAGATCAACAGGACAGGGTTGGGAGTTTAAATCCCTCAGAGACCACCCATGCTGGAAAAGTCCAACAGGATCCACCAAACTGTGACTTCCTACATTTGATGATCCCATCTGCAGTTAAATCAAATACAAGCTTGAAACAACTAACATGTGCAGGTTAAATCTCTGATGTCATCATGAAATGTCACCTTTAAAGAGCAGGTCCAGTTCCCGTGGCAACAGTTCAACTGTATTCCTGGGGTTCGTGTTACAACCACCTTCTTCAAACTCACCACAAGTTTTCTTTGGGGTTCAAGTGAGGCGACAGTGACGGCCACGCTTGAATAATCCAGGACTTCTTCTTAAACCGAGTCTTGGTGGACTGGTTTTGGCTCAACGAGGCCTAAGCTTCAGCTTCCCAAGTCTTGATTGGATCCATCTTGAACTCAACAGGTTTCCAGAAGAAGCAAAGCAGCCTCAGAGCATCCCCGAGGCACCGCCATGCTTCGCTGTCCAGACATCCTGCTGATCCGGAAAAACCCAGAAAGTTCCCGTTTTGTTTCATCGCTCCACAGAGCAGAATCTGCAATCATCCATTGACCTGGTTTTTGACTAAACCGGACACAACTTTTCTTTCTTATGCTTGTGGGTCGTTTACGGTGGAGTGTGACGATGGAGACTTCCAGCGTTTAGTCTGAGCCTTTCTGTGAAAACCAGAGTCTGCTCACTGGACGTCTTTTTCAGTCGCTCAAGGGTTTTTGACCACCACAGCTTCCTCTTTCTGCCACTGTTCTTCATACTTTAAACCTGAAACTACGCTTCCAGCTCTATCTCTCTGATATCCTTCAGTTTTCATTCCCTCATTTGTATCTTTGAACAGTTTGTGCAGTCACATGTCGTCATGGACAAACCCTTCAGCAGCTGATGACGAACTGCACACGGTGAGCTTGATTTGAAGGTGTTTCCTCTTATGAATGCTTCTGGGATTGAAACATTTTACATTATTCATCAAAAGAGGAACTCTTTAGGTGAAATTTGCTGGAAACATTACCTGCGTTTTATTCACACTTAAACTTAGCAACCAGAGACCTAATTGGAAAAAAAAGGGCTGAATT
The DNA here is from genome assembly GCF_033239565.1 of Halichoeres trimaculatus. Taxonomy (NCBI): domain Eukaryota; kingdom Metazoa; phylum Chordata; class Actinopteri; order Labriformes; family Labridae; genus Halichoeres; species Halichoeres trimaculatus. The sequence goes on along the minus strand of NW_027437180.1, from coordinate 38,759,743 downwards.
ATTTTGATTGCTCACTTTAAAAAGCATTGAGCTACAGAAAGTTTCAGCGAGTCGTGAACTGAAGGAAAATCTGAACCTTTCCGTCTGTAATCTCACAGCGACAGGGTGCTGAGTCTAAAACCAGTTCCTTTGAGATCCAGCACTAAGTCCTTCACCCCTTTTGAACCTTCAGCTTCAATCTGCAAACCTTTGAACTGCAGAGATCAGCTGTATTCAGAAAGCAGGTGGCGCCCTCTGCTGGCAGCGAGCAGGAGTGACAGACTTAACACCAGAGAGAGGTTTACTCAGACAGGGCTTTAAAAACGTTTAAGATTTCAGGATTATTCCCTTTTTCCTCATTTCTTCAGTCATGAATGATTCTCTGATCAGTCAGGAGGTGAAGTTATCAGACTGAGCATGAAAAAGGCCGTCTGTAAGTCCTCATGATGAGATTATTTATCTTTTATTCTCTCTGGTATTCACACAGGGTTTGGATGAGTCATTTCTCTTTCTCTTTTAAAAACATTTACGATGTGGATTCACATTTGAGTTACTAAGCTTTTATATATATTATATAAAATATTGTTTTTGCACTGTTTGCAGTGTAGTAGTTTACTAGAGTAGGTTTACTCTTTTATCCGGCTGTCCTAATAAGTCTATTAGGACTCTTCAGCTGGTTCAGAACGCTGCCGCTCGGGTACTGACTTGGACTGGGAGGAGAGAGCACATCTCTCCAGTGTTAGCGTCTCTACACTGGTTACCTATAAAATCTAGGATAGAGTTTAAATTTTTTTGTCTGACATACAAAGCACTCAATGGCATCCGGCCATCTTGAAGACTTAATCGTTCCGTGTTATCCGTCTAGGTCAGGGGTCCTCAAGCTCTGGCTCTGGAGCCTCATGCGGCCCTTTGACTCCTTTGCAGTGGCTCCTTGTAGCTTTAAAATTATTATTAAAGTAAAGGGCTTTTAATATTTTAATGATAACAAGACAGACACAAAGTAAAATCATGATATAAAATTTGGAGTAAAATGCATCACCTCTTAAAACAAAGTTTTAATTTTTTTGTAATTTTTTTGTATTTAAAAAAAATAATAATAATTTAATTTTTTTCAATTTTTTGACATTTTTGGAAATTAAGAAAAATAATTCCACATTTTTAAAGATTTTGCAAATTTTTTGATTTTTTTTTTTATAAATCCCTCTTTTTCGCAATTTTAGAAAGTCTTTACAATTTTTGGAAATGAAGCAAAATTTTGAAATTGCATTATTTAGGGTTTTTTTGTTGCAAATTTATGACATTTCAACAATTTCTTTGAAATTTTGCACATTTTTTAAATTCATTTCTTATTTTGAAAATTTTTGATCTTTTTTTTTCAATTTCCAAATTTTGCAAAATTTATAAAATCTATGAAACTACAAATTCCTTTTTTTTTGTCAAATTGGCAAAATTATTAAAAACATAAATTAAATTAAATAAATTAATAAATCAATCAATACAAATAAAAAACTAAGAAATCACATGTACAAATTTATAAACATAATTATTCAACTGATTATACACTTTTTTTGTCTTAATTTGAAGATAAAGTAGATTTTGCAGCTCCTGAATGACTTTCATCCAGGTGAGCTGAGGCAAAGCGGCACTTTTGAAAGTAAAGGTTGCAGACCCCTGCTCTAGGTCTTTGTGTTCTCAGCATGCAGGTCTGCTCGTTGTACCTAGGGTCTCTAAAAGTAGTATGGGAGGTCGAGCCTTTAGTTATCAGGCTCCTCTTCTTTGGAATAACTTACCGGTTGAGGTCCGGGGAGCAGACACGATCTCAACCTTTAAGAGTAGACTTAAAACTTTCCTTTTTGATAAAGCTTACAGTTAGAGCTGGATCAGGTCTGAACCAGCTCTTAGCCATGCTGCTATAGGTTTAGACTGCTGGGGGGAACTGACACACAGGGCTCCTGTTTCCCTCTTTTCCTGTCAGTCCAACTTCTAGTCTTACTGTTCTGTTATAGTTACTGACTATACACCTTAAGATAAGATAAGACTCCTTATCTTGTCTTGATGTTGGGTTTCTGCCAATAAAATTTTATTAACATTTATGGGTCTATACCTGTAAATGATTTTGTAAAGTGTCTTGAGATAACGTTTGTTATGATTTGGCGCTATACAAATAAAGATTGATTGATAAAGAGATTGCTAAAAAACAATATCACATAAACACGTCCCCTGAGATATTTTTCTGACTCATAACCTGATCTAAACTCTGCTCTGCTGTTGTCCTGAACTGACCCTGAAGCCCGCATGGACCCATCAGACGTTTGGACCTGTTTATCAGTGCAGACCACGTGAACCGGTCCAGAGACCAGCAGGTCCCCTTATCCAGCATCCTGCCTCTATTTTTACATCCTCCAGCACGTCACTGAAAAAGGTGCTGGTGACACAATAAACACAAAGCCATGGATAGGTCTACCATAAACACGGAGCAAAGCTGCAACAGGACAGCGGCGTTTTATCACGCTAAGTTAAAGAGCTGGGATATGAGAAAGCAGACGCTCTGTCCATGTGTTAAAAGCTTTAAAAATATCAAAAGTAAAGTTCATCTGTACTTAATATTCTGGTTTATTTCATTGCATCTACAGTGATAATGAATTCATAAACTCACAACTTTATTGCACTCAATCAGGGCCTATATGCGTCCATGGTCAGCTGATCTTAGGTTGTTTGGTTGGAGGATGGTTTCTGCACCAGTTGAAGCACGCACACGTTAAATCTGTGGTAGACGGCGCTGCACCATCGGCTCAAACAGCACTGTCTGTGTCATGACTGTCTCTGTCACTGCACAACGTCTAAACTACCAGTAGTTTTTGTTTAGCTGCTGATGTGCGTGTTCGTGGTCATGTGGCAATAACAGCTGCTATGCTATGTTATTATCTATGTTTGTTTAAAGTGCCTGATGTGCTTTTAGTGACTGAATTTTGCACTGATGTACTAAAGATTATCTCTTTGAAGCTTCCTAAACTAAACTAAACTAACAGGAAGAGGCCCCAGGATGGAGCCTTGGGGGACTCCACATCATATTTGTCTGCTTGGATGTGAGGTTAACTGTGGTTTCACTACTTATTATTAAAACTAAGAGGAGCTAAATGTAAATTTAAACAAGGTTTTGGTCATTAATGTGTCACTAAATTGGCTCATCTTCCAAAACAGTAATTTAGATACAATCACAGTGACTTGGAAATAACCCCAGGGACTCAGACATGACCTGACTTGTACGTATGACACAAACAGGATTAGACACTCTGGTAGTACACACTGTCATAACTCGGGTATTTAAACTGAGTACGAATATTGGTGTTACTGAATTGAAAACAACATATAACATGGCGTTATGATAATGACCTGACGCCAGCATTTAGTGACCGAAAAATAGAAACAGACAAGACTCTTGTTGAAACAAAGAAGAAGAGTTTTGGGCTTTAAACTGTTTAAAAATCTAAAGACAGGTCTGATGGTTATGAATTGCAGCACTATGCTGCTTTTGAGCATGTTTTAATAAATAAATAACTATTTTGGGCGTACACAAGCTATAAAAAGCCTTGTTTCATAACTTTAATACTCTAACGAGGAGTTGGGTTAGTGGAGTCTTTAACTAACCACCTTTTAAATCAGCAGGGAGATGTTAAAGATGAATTTAAGCCTGTAGTATAACTCTGAGTGCATTATTTGTCATATTTTTAGGACTTTAGAGGCAAAAACTTGGTATTTCCCTGCCCAGGTGACTGCTGCAGGTCCTGGTTGTCCTCAGGTGACCCTGAAACACACATTTTGTATTGGAGTAGCCCTGCTCCCCTGCAGTGACGTCAAACACTCCTCCATACACCCCAACAACACCAAACTCCTCTCGGTTCCCTCAGCTCTAAAGCCTCCATCTTTATTATTAAATTACACCTGTGATCAGCGCACCTGGGAGGCTTTAGCAGCCCAGTCAGCGGCTATTTACGTCCTTAAAATCGTATTAAGGGACTAGACTGCAGCAGGGTTGGAGTGGTACCGTGTGTCTGCGGGCAGAGGAACAGCTTGACGCCGGGGGAGTCGAGCTGCAGCGCGGGTTGAAGTCGCCCCTGGTGCCGCGGTGCTTTCCTGTCTGTCCCTCCGTGTGTGGGGGTGTCTACCTGTCTCCCGCCTCTCTCTACCTGTCTTCCCGCCTTTCACTACCCGTCTCCCTCTCGGTACCGTTTCGGGTCCAGCCGCCATTTCTGCTCCCGAGGACGACAGCTGTCAGTGACCGAGGACGAAAACACCGACGGGACCATGTTGACTCTACTGACTACCATGTATCTGGTGGTGCGGGCGGTTTCCTCACGGGTGAGTGAACGCAGCACGGCCGGGTGGGACGCTAAAAAAACCGCGGGGACGCTGCTGACCGTGCGTCCTTGAACGCAGCATAACCGTTACTCCCTAAAGTTAATCGTGGGGCCCGTTTTCCCTCCGACATGCCGTAGATTAAACCAGACGGTAGTTGTGTCTCACACTGTTTATTCACAGAAACATCCGCCGTGTCTCTTTTTTCTTCTTTTCGCGGGCCTGTCACCGTTTGACTGAAGGAGAGAAAATGGCGGCCGTAAACTTTTCCCACCTTCGTGTAGGTGAGATATCGGCATGTTGAGCCCTTTTCTGACCCCGTCATCTTTAATTCATTAAGAGTAGATCCTACTTGGCAAAGTATCAGTGGCACGGTGAAGCTATTCAAGGTGAACAGGGAACTTCCGGTCTTAGCTTCCAAAGTAAAAGACCAACGCTAATGGTTGCACTAAGATATGACTGAAGAAAAAAAAAACTTTACTACTAACTATTAATACTTGTAGGCTGGATTAAGAAATTTGAACTAATTCCTAGTTTTGTTTTCGTTCTTCAATCACGAACAGAGGCAATATTTTTCAATTCAATTTGATTTTTTTTTTATAAACTTCTGTTTGTTGGGGTTATTCCTTTTATCAAACACATAAGAAAAAATGAGAGCTCAACACTTGTAGGAAAAAAAAAACATAAAAAAGAGCATAAAATATGTTTAAAAAACACAAGTGAAAAGAAATACACCAATTATATAATAACAATAAAATATATATATAAAAAACTTACAAAGTAGAACTAAACATTTTTCTATTTAATTATGTATTTATTTACTTATTTATTTATTTATTCAATTCAAATGGATAACTGAAATGATGTGAATAGGCACGAACAAAAGCTTAAACAACTTAAATAAGTTTGATTTAGTCAAACATACTTTTTAAATGTCAAATGTTAGGTCGAACTGATTGAGCCAAGTTGGTTTTCTTTATTATTATTATTATTTTTTTTAACTTTCTGTTAATCCGAATGTGGGTTGGCCACATTGCGCAGTCATATTCATACTGGCTCTGGTGTCCACTTACAGTCCATGGCCGCTACATGTTAAGCCCTGAGGTGATGCCAGAAGCTAGTTTTGTGCTGGTGATATGCGAACTCTTAGTTGCATAAGTCGCACATGCTATAATAAACTTTAATTTTATTAACCCAACATTTGTTCTATAGTTAATTAATCTTAGCTAACACTTTAAAATCGCAGCTGTATTTAATGCCCATATAATCTAAAAATGCTTTCAGTAACTTCATCAGATCTGAAATGTGTAATTTTTGTATGGAAGGCCTAAGCAGAGATGCAGAAACACATTTAATTACTGAATTTTCCTGTAAATGGTGAATTTATTTTGGTTAATGTATCCTGAGACGTAGACTCATTTTTCATTTAATGTTGGTAAAAACAAAGTGTTATTTTTTTCATTATTTCATATAGTTATCCTATGCTAACAAGCCTTATTTTGGAATGGTAATGTGACTAAATACTGGTGATTTCAGAAAAACTTGGATAGGCAGTTTTATATTCTATTATATTATATGTGATATTTTCTGTCATATTATGTAGGAATTTTTATCAGTTTCACATAATGTTATAGTTTTACTTTTTCCTTTTAAAAAGTTGTGTCGGACCCCCACTGTATAACAAAATCAAACCCTAAACTTTCTTTGTGTTCAGAAAGTCTTCCTTTGTGCTTTTATTCTGAAGGCGGGGTTAGAGACGCTTCAGGTTCTGCTTCCTGTGTTGTTGCTGCCTTGCTGCAGCCATCCTGGATGCAGATTATCAGCACCATGGCCAGCTCCTGCCAGCAGCACAGAACTGCAGCCTGTTTTAGCCTCTCAGAATCTGGACCCAGTCATCAGATCCAACATGGCCGCCCGTGTCCTTGATAGGCTGAGGGATGAATGAAGGCCTGAAACTGATACTTCCTGTCTGAAAGGACATCTCTCTCCTTCAGCTACTTTATTTTCTCTGTAAGGGGGGTGGGGTCCTTTACCAGAACAAGAGGAGACTTTTACCTCCTAACTTCTACTTTAGCATGTCAGTCCAAACTTGTTGATTTGCTACAAATAAAGATCTAGAAACAGTCATTCAAACGTGTTCATGGAAGGATGACCTCCACTTTATCCAAGACGCCACCTGACATCGTTATGCTGTCGATGGGATCATTAAAAGCATGTTTACTGTGGTATTAAATCAACCAAAGTAGAGACTCTGATAGACTTTAACTACCTGTCTGCACCTGTAGATCGGTCCCCTGCTGGTCACTGGACAGAATGCAAATGTCAGACTCTCCTGCACTCTGATCTGTCAAAATCCTGTCCCTGTATGCCAGCTCTTCCCCCCTGATTTAAGTGTGTGATCAAAGTGACGTCTGAACTTTCAGACGGTTGACTCTGATCAGATTTACCCCCAGTGAAGCTGCAGATAACTGGCTGAACAACAACTTAACAGGCTGGCTGCAGATCTCGGTGACTTCATGTCGTCTGGAGAGTGAACTTGACTCCAGGTGACCTCTCACGTTCAGCTGTGGTTTCCAAAACAGCGATGGAGAGTTTACGTACACGTTCCTCAAGGTTGTCATACAGTAGATGAGTTCTCAAAGATGTTGATGGATCTGTTTCATGCTCCACAACAGGCCACTAAAAACGTATTAAGACCTGTTTTTGAGATGATACTCCAGAGGGTTTCATGTAGCTCTTGATTGGATTCTTGTAATCCAATAGGGATCCTTGTTAGATCATCAGTGGGTTTTGTGGATCCATGGGTTGGTGGTGGTTAAAAGCAGTTCTGGTTCTTGGCATGGTCATTGGGTAGTTTTAGTGGTTGGATATTGGGTTCCACCAGTTCTTGTTGGGTTCCTGAAGCCCTTCCACAGGCAAGGTCTTCCAGAAGCGAGACCTTCCACCTGAAGAGAACGTGTGGCTCTAAGGTTTAAGTGTTCTTTACGCGAGTCATTGAAGGATTGATGCAGAAGTTCTTGAGGGTTTTGTGCAGCATGGACGTTTTCAACAAGGCTCTAGGGTTTCTTGTTGGACTGCAAATGGTTGTCAAGAGGCATCCTGAGCCTTATGCTCTCATTTAGGGTGTTTGATTCCCAGGAATGTCTCAGGGTTTCCTGTGTGTCAGGGGGTTTCAAGGGAACCTCTTTCTGGAGTCCCCCAAAGTTTCACAGGTTCACTTGTTGCTTGGGTTGGTTTTGTCGACTTCGAGTTAGAATGAAGGAAGGTCTTGAGGATTTTGTTTTTAATTGACAAGGTCTAGAGTTTCCAGATTGTTCTTTTAGTTCTAAATATGGTTCTAAGGGTTCTTGTGAGTTATGTGAAGGTGGATCTTCAGAAGCAGCTTCAGCTTCAGTGCTGCCAAAGGTTGAAAGTCAGCCAATGGTTTTGTTCCTGAAATATTCTGGTAGTTCACTTGAGTTTTTTGGGTTTCTCACAGCATTCAGTGAGTTCTGAGGGGACTTCCTGATGGATGTTTGGTTGATGAGTAGTCTCCAATGGGTCTGTTTGAGTCCAAAAAGTTTTTGGGTAACAGTTTAAGGAGATGCATTCTATAGGTTTTAAGGTCAGTACTTGTGGGAGCTTTGGGGGTCATCAGTGTATCAAGAAGTCCCTCCATGGAGTGTTTTTACCTGTAGATGTTCCTAGAGTTGTTTTTGTAGTGACAAGAGTTGTAATCCTGGTCTTGATTGGTGTCTGAAGGAGTTCCAGGAGTCTTTAAGGGGATTTCTAGTCCGCTCTTGATTGGATTCAAAGATGCTTCATGAGATTACTGGTAGATCATGAGGTGGATCCAGGGATACCTGCCAAGCTCCAGGGTTCAGGTGATTTCATGGTTTGTCTTCTGGCAGGTTCCTCAGCATATTCATGTGTTTGGTGGTTTTTCAGGGTTTCTTAAGGCCTTGTAGGGGTGACTAAATTATGCTCTGTGTCAGGAAGGGAGCCTTCTGTCTGAACTTTTCGATCATTTTATCTGTATTTGTACCAGCTCATGAAAACTGACCAAACATTGCAGTGCTGCCAAAATCACAGCCGCTGTGAAACTTCCAACATTACGTCAACTTTGTGGTACTTCATGGATTCTGGAGTTATGTTAATCTGGATTAGACTTTGAGGACCCCCAAGAGTTCTTGAGGGAGTTACCAGAGTATTATGCATGTTTTCTAAAGGCGCTGCAGCCTGGAGTTTTAGGGATTTCCAGTTGGTTTGTTAAGGTAATCAGGATGATCTTGGAGAATTTCTGGACAGCTGTTGGTTGGATTAAATGAGGGTTACTGGAGTTTCTTTCAGTAGATCTTTGGGCTCTGAGAGCTCCTGTGTTTTCAGGGCTGTGTTAGTCTCACCTTTTTGTTCTTGGTTTGTGGAAGTTTACTGTTTGGTTTGGGGATTCCAGCTGGTTTTCATGGGTTTCCTGAAGTTTGAAGGGGGGGACTTTGTGGATACACACATTGAGGTTCTTTGGCAAATGTAAATAAAACAGAGGATTCTGATTTTTTTTTTTTCTGAGATAAGTTTTATCTCTGACAAAAACTTGACAGAATCGCTGCTTAGTTCTCAGAATAATAAATGTTTTTTTTCTGAATTCTGATTAAACTGAATAATTCTCTCCTATCCACACACTGGCCTCAGCCTCCTCTGTACGGTGGCCCTGAGAGCTCACTGCGCTGCGGTTTATGAAAACACTCAAAAAGACAAAACACAAGCAAATTAATATAACATCTTCATCAATTTGACAATGGGTGCATTTAGAAAAATGCGCTGTGAACACTACAACACAATGGAAGTGTTTCCAGGGGACGCCTAAAACTGATGCACAAATGCTGACACACTTGTTGTTGTCGGGGATTTTCAGTCACAGCTGAATGTTTGTCGTCAAATCATCCAAACGGTACATTTCTGTTGTTGCTGTGTGGTTAATTTTAATAGTTATGTTGAAGTTTTGAAGTATGGCTTGTTTTTTTACGCGCTGAAGGAGATTAAGTGTGATTGTACATAATGTCCCTTTAAAGACAGAACGACTGTACGGCTCTTTCAGCCTCCTCCTCGCCCCTGCTGTGTGCTGTAGGAGAGATATAACATGCTGAATAGATTCACAGTCTGAATCTCTTGTGAGAAAGTTTTGTACATTTATTTGTTCAGGGATGAAAGTTGATATTTTGCTGGAAAAAAACGACATCGTTCCTCTTCCTGCCTTAAATATATTATTTGATATGTTTGTTTTGTTTAAATGTGTCTGATTTTATAAGTGTGATAGGTCATTTAGAGCTAAAAGCCTGTTACAGACCCGTCAGAAGTGCACAGTACTTTTATTGTTGGACAATAGCTGCAGTCTCGCCTCTGGCCACAGGATGCCGCCAAAACACATCTGCCTGAATCTCATTGAAAAACGACTCATTTCAGAAAATCCTCTGCCGTATACAGCACGGGTGGGCGCGGTGTCCTCGGCGCGGTGCATTCTGGGAGAGTGTGTTCTCTTTGTCTGTTCGGCTTTGTTGAAAGCCTGTGTTAGCACTTTTAAAAGGACTACAAGTCCCAGAAAGAGCGGAGTCCGGGACTCACCGCCTGACTTTACATTAGAGCATAGAGGTGACCCTTCCGTCTAGTCCGTCTGAGCAGGAGAGCAGGCACCGCTGATCCGAAGCATCTCCATCCGACAGTTGAAATGGTAAGCTGGACCCGGGCTGCTCACTGTCTTATTGTGGAGGTTTAAACGCACTTTAATCGACCTCTAACTGCGATCTGCGTTGAAGACGTTGATGCGTTTGTAGCGGGCTGACATTGACAGGAAGGCGGCGGAGTTAGACTTTATATTCACCTCATTCTAACAGATTTGGGGCTGTGCTGGAGGTTTTCCCTGAGCCGAGTTCATGTTCACGGTAACAAGGAGAACAGAGCCTCCTCACGCACTCTGCTGCGCACTTACAGCCCGCAGGTCACGGGTGGAGGTGGCGTGAAAACCCCCGCAGATGAAGCGTTTGCATCCGCAGCAAAGCGGATTTGTTGACGCTGTTTTAACACTTGCTGAACAGTTTTCATGTGATCCGCCTCCATCTTAACACCGCGGCGTGGCATCGGCGTCAAGTTACATCATCGGCCCATTCTTTGATCCAGCCGAGGAGACCAATCGAGGCGCGGGATTCCTCAGGCCGAACCCCAGCGGAGAAATTAGCACTTTAACGAATCGGTGCTGGCCAGAAAAGTTTGCGGCAGTTTAACAGATTTACAGATTCCTCTAAAATGTCCTCGGAACAAACTTAAATTCGGCTTACATAATACTTGCTGTGAGCCTGTACCAGGCCGTGAAGCACTCTGTTTGTCAGCAGCTTCTCATTGATTTCCTGTACAGTGAAGCGTACCCCAGAGTTCAGCAAACCGCATTAAAATTATCGTTTTTTAAAGTTTATCAGCTCTAAGTTTGTTTCTGTGCACGCCGAGTTTTGAAGAGAAGTCAGATGTTTAATTTAAAGTAAACTTGGACCCAATGACGTGACTATCCTTGTGAGAGTACAAGGTCATGCTTCATTGAGCCGTTTCCATAATGGGGTTTGGTGCTGCGTCCTCTACCATAAGGGGGCGGAGCTGCAGGAAAAGGCCCTGTCAACCATAACATCCTCCTTGGTTTCAGCAGTGACTGTACAAGTTTTATTAATTGGAAAAAAATAACAGTTAGTGGTTCAGCCAGTTCAGAGCTGCACACGCCCTCCCTCTGACGTGGGTCAACATGTCAACCAAACCTGTTTCTCTCTGCAGGCTGAACCAATCCGTGTTGTGGTGACCGGCGCTGCTGGCCAGATTGCCTACTCCCTGCTGTACAGCATCGCCAAGGGGGACGTGTTTGGGAAGGACCAGGTAAGAACAGCTCTTTGGTTACATAACCCGCAGAGCCCCCTTCCCCCTGGAGCTCATCGCAGCACGGACAGCTGGGCCGCGCCGGCGTGGGGCCCGTTACATAACACACCATCATAAAGAATACATGTTTTACAGCAGGGATGACCTGAGAGAGATCTGAGGCTTCATTAGAGCCAGATTAAGGGGATCTTGTAAAGCAGAGGACTCCAAGCAGAAAGAAGAATAGCAGCATATCCTGGGATTATTTTTAGGTTAGCGTGACTGTGCTGCACATCTGTGTCCGTGTCATCCCATTTTTAAAGAAACAGTGTAACCAATATGAATAACCACTGAGGTTGAGCTTAACGGCACATTTTATTCATGTGGTTTGGTGGAAGTGGTCCTGCGAACTTTAAATCTGTCCACAATAAATAAAACAGTCGGAAATGATGAAAATGATGAATCGTCTGTTTCCTGTCTCTAAACCACAGAGGTAGAGGATTATAACTCTGACTCTTTAGCCTAGCTTATGAAGCTAATACATACTAGTATGAAAGTTAAACTGGGTCTTATATGATGGAGATGAGGTCACAGAAAAAAGATGATAATCATTTCAAGAATAAAGTCAGAATGTGAAAAGATGAGTTCAAATGTTACAAAATTAAAGTCCAAATATCAGGAGATTCATTTTAATGTCTTGGGATTAAAAGTCAGAATTTTACAAGATTTTAGTCCAAGTGTTTTGAGGTTTATGTCGTAAGATTTTGAGATTATTGTGGTTAAATTATGAGATTAATATCATGGTGTTAATTCCAGTCATTTTGTCGTGTTGTTCCTGCTTCATTATAACTTATTCTCGTAACATCCTGTTTCCCCTGACACTGTGATATTTTCCTATAAAATCATGATTATAATCCTCATAATCTACTCTAATCTCACATTAGGAGTCAAATCTTGACATTTTTTATTTATTCATGAATTCATATTCAGATTAGAGAGCAATCCTAAACTGAATGATGAACAGGTAAAGATCATTTTCTCCATAGGTGTGTGGAAATAAGAACTTTATTTATCTATTTGAAGATTTTAAAAAAGTTTTTGTGAAATTGGAGTCGGTTTTGCGTCAGTCTGAGACGTTTGACCCTGACCCACGTCAGTCTCTGATGGTCAGGTAAAGGTTTCCTGGTACCTGACCACCCGTCCCCTGGTTCTCAGAAACACCTCCACCTGTATGAGAAAGCCTTTCAGCTTCAGGTGTGTGACCTCACCTGTCCCTGTCCTCTCTCAGCCAATCGTCCTCATGCTGCTGGACATCCCGCCCATGCTGCCCGTGCTGGAGGGGGTCGTCATGGAGCTGCAGGACTGCGCCCTTCCACTGCTGAGGGGTGAGTCCAACGCGTGACCTCTGACCTTTATTCACAGACTGGATCCAGTCAGCGCCTGACGTCTCAGGGTCTGTGGACTGAAAGAGAGCCCAGCGAGCGTCTGCTGAGTCTTCCCTTCAGGCTGAAAACACACAAGGAGGGTCTACACGTCTTAAAGTGACAGTAACAGCCTGTAACTATGCTGCTGTACGTCCTCTCAGGGTGCTTTTAGTCCCTCACAGGCACCTGTCCTTATACTCAGGGTGCTTTTAGTCCCTCACAGGCACCTGTCCTTATACTCAGGGTGCTTTTAGTCCCTCACAGGCACCTGTCCTTATACTCAGGGTGCTTTTTGTCCCTCACAGGCACCTGTCCTTACACTCAGGGTGCTTTTTGTCACTCACAGACACCTGTCCTTACACTCAGGGTGCTTTTTGTCCCTCACAGGCACCTTTCCTTACATCAGGGTGCATTTTGTCCCTCACAGGCACCTGTCCTTACACTCAGGGTTCTTTTTGTCCCTCACAGGCACCTGTCCTTACACTCAGGGTGCTTTTTGTCCCTCACAGACACCTGTCCTTACACTCAGGGTGCTTTTTGTCCCTCACAGACACCTGTTCTTACTCTGTGTGTGACAGTGTAATGGAAACAGTGGAGGAGGCTTCTCAACCACAGACTGCTGTTAAATTCAGACTTGTTGTCCTTTATTTCTGACTTTGTTTCCAATCTCTTGACTCGTATCACTCAGTCCTCTCCTGGATCACAGAATTTAACCTTTTGTCTTCAAACCTGAACTTTTCTCCGCCTTAAATTTTGAATTTCTCTCAAACATTTTGACTTCAGTCCAGAAATCTTTGTTTTTCAGACTTAAGTCCTGTTGTTCTTTTTCTCAGGATCCAGACTGTGATCTCAGAGTTTAGACCTTCTCTCCTCAGATTCTGACTTCACTTCCTGTTCTTTCCTTTTCTTTCAAAGTTTTCTGTCTTTCAACATTCAAAACTCAAAACATACTGCAAACTTCTGCTTCTTCCCTCCTAAAATTGTGTTTTTTCCCCCAAATTCTGGCTTTTATTTTGAAAATCTGACTGTGTGATCATTGTGAAAAATGTCCTGAGTTGTTTTTTTTTTTGTTCTTTTGTCGGTGTGACTTTCCATTATGAGCAGAGGGTTTTTTATTCTGGTGTTTAGATGTATCAGCCGTCTCCCTCCTCTTCATCTGTGTGTGTGTGTGTCCTCCGTAACCTCTGCTGCTGAGAGGAGGAGGAGGAGGAAGGAGGGTCTAGAACGAGGCTTCTGATTGGTTGGAGGTTCAGGCATCCCAGCAGCCAATCAGAGAAGTGGTGGGACAACAATGAGCAGAGGGAAGTGGACTCTGAATGAAGTCCAGACCAGATAACGGAGCGGCTCCTTCTGATGATCTGTTTGTCTGGATGAGCCAGGGCAGCACGAGTCCATCAGGGGGGCTGAGGGGGAACTGTAGACCAGCAGAGGGTCTGAGGAGGAACTATATACCAGCAGAGGGTCTGAGGAGGAACTATATACCAGCAGAGGGTCTGAGGGGGATTGTAGACCAGCAGAGGGTCTGAGGGGGATTGTAGACCAGCAGCAAGTCTCCCTGAATCCACAGTTATCGTCCGGGGTTGAAGGAAGTTTGTGTTTGACAGCAGCAGAAACATGGTCAGAAAGAGCAAGCCTCACACAGAGACGTCACAAACCGGTTCACAGGATCAGAACGTGGTCTGATCCGCATCCACACGCTGCTGAACAGACGAGTGAAGCTCTGATCCTCCCTCTGCAGATAAGAGAAACAGCTCTGGTCAAAGTGCCCAGAGAGCCAATCAGAATCAGTCTGTCAAAGACAGTGAAACCTGAGAAACTCTTTAAAATCACTTCTCTCTGTTGGAAACACCAGCTCAGAGGAAACGCTGAGATTTATGGATCTAAGAGAGTTTACGATCACTGAAGTAAAAAATAGAAGATTGAAAAACTGTAAAAATTGGTTTAAAAATGAACTACTTTTTAGAAGCTGAAGATACTTGAAGCAGGACTATTTTTTTTAAATGAAACTAAGGTAAAAAAAAAAAAAAAAAAAAAGAAAATCCCAAAAACCAAACCTTCTTCTCTTTAAAATTTTTACTTTTCTCAAAATTTAAATAATTTTTTTTTTAAAAAGTTCATCTGGAATTGATCTGATTACAAAAACAAGATCAGTAAACAGAATAAAACAAATGCTTTTAGCAGTGTTGAAAAAACTTCAATATAAAAGGCAATAAATGTTCAGACAATTTTTTTAAGTGAAACAAATTTGAAAAAAATAAAAAATATTTAAAAAATTAATTCAAATATTAAAGATTTTGAAATATCCCTTTAAAAATTAATCATAATTAAAAAGGTTTATAAAGCTGAAGAACTATGATAAACACATAAGGAAAATACTAAGTTATATATAAGTTTATCAGTTTCTTACTCTACATTTATAACTCAATCATTAAGAATCTAAAAAACGAGTTTATATTAAATAATCTGGTTAATATTAAATTATGTGGGCAATATTAAATAACATGGTTTAAATCTTTTTGTTTGTTTTTTTTCAGGACTCAAAAAATGTAAAATATTATTTTAATATTTCAAAATGAGACAAAAACCAAACTCTGCTCTAATGTTTGAAGCCGTCGTTTTTCTGTGAGTGGTATGAAATCTCTCTGACTGCAGCAAACAGACTCAGTAATGATGTAATGATCTTCATTGTGCATCCTTCACCTGGGTGTTAGACCTGGTCTGATCCCGCCCCTCTGTCCCTCTGCTCCGCCCACAGAGGTGATCCCCACTGACAAGGTGGAGGTGGCCTTCAAGGACGTGGACGCCGCCATCCTGGTGGGCTCCATGCCCAGGAAGGAGGGCATGGAGAGGAAGGACCTGCTGAAGGCCAACGTGGCCATCTTCAAGACCCAGGGGCTGGCTCTGGACATGCACGCCAAGAAGACCGTCAGGGTGAGTCCTGCAGTGAAACCAAACCACATCCTTTGACTGAGAACGCTCCTGGTGTCACCAGCTCTGAGAGTTTGATCCTCCAGGGTCAATGGGGGAGGGCTGGGTCAGTTTCAGTCTGATGGGGTCAGTTTCAGTTTGATGGGGTTAGTTTCAGTCTGATGGGGTCAGTTTCAGTTTGACGGGGGTCAGTTTCGGTCTGATTTGGTCTGTTTCAGTCTGACGGGGGGCGGTTTGTGTGTTTCAGGTTCTGGTTGTGGGGAACCCGGCCAACACCAACTGCCTGATCGCCTCCAAATCTGCTCCATCCATCCCCAAAGAGAACTTCTCCTGCCTGACCCGCCTGGACCACAACAGAGCCTGCTCTCAGGTACACACACACGCACACACGCACAACAGCACACACACACAAACACACACCAGCAAACCAGCACACAGGTTACCTGGTCTGTGACGCAGCTGCTGTTGGCGTGTTTCTCCTGCAGGTGGCGATGCGTTGCAGCGTTTCTTCTGACCACGTGAAGAACGTCATCATCTGGGGAAACCACTCCTCCACCCAGTACCCCGATGTCCACCACGCCAAGGTCAACATCAACGGCTCCGAGGTGGCGGCCTACGACGCCGTGAAGGACGAGGCGTGGCTGAGAGGAGACTTCATCTCTGTGAGCATTGTCCTACAACTGGTTTGTCCTGTTGGCGTCACGCAGAGCGCCGCTTCTCAAACCTCCTCTCCTTCCCCCGCAGACCGTGCAGCTGCGTGGTGCCGCCGTCATCAAGGCCAGGAAGCTCTCCAGCGCCATGTCTGCCGCCAAGGCCATCTGCGATCACATGAGGGACATCTGGTTCGGCACCAAGGAGGTCAGAGCGTCACTGAAGCCTTAGTCACTTCCTGTTTCCCTGTTCGACTGAAACTCCCCGACAGTAGCTCGAGAAATGTCCAACTTACTCTGAAACCTTTAACTTCACTACCTTTTCAGACACACAGAGGGCGCCATTCTGTGCCCGCGCAGTGCATTCAATGACAGTGACGTACTCTAGAAACTAAATCTTTATATTCAGCAACTTAAAGACCCCACAGGAGACTTTTCAAAGTCAGACCTGATGTTCTCAACGTCTCTGTAAGACCTGACATTTCCCTGGTCTCTGTAATACCTGACATTTACCTGGTCTCTGTAAGACCTGACATTTACCTGGTCTCTGTAAGACCTGACATTTACCTCTGGTCTCTGTAAGACCTGACGTTCCTCTGGTCTCTGTAAGACCTGACTTTCCTCTGGTCTCTGTAAGACCTGACATTTACCTAGTCGCTGTAAGACCTGACGTTCCTCTGGTCTCTGTAAGACCTGACATTTACCTTGTCTCTGTAAGACCTGACGTTCCTCTGGTCTCTGTAAGACCTGACATTTACCTGGTCTCTGTAAAACCTTACATTCCTCCAGTCTCTGTAAGACCTGATGTTCCCCAAGTCCCTGGAAGACCTGACATTCCGCCGGTCTTTGTAAGACCTGACGTTCCTCTGGTCTCTGTAAGGCCTGACATTTCCTCTGGTCTCTGTAACACCGGATGTTCCCCAAGTCCCTGGAAGACCTGATGTTCCCCGGTCTCTGTGAGACCTGGTGTTCCCCTGGTTTCTGTAAGACCTCACATTTCCCTGGTCTCTGTAAGACCCGATGTTCCTCTGGACTCTGTAAGATCTGATGTTCCCTGGTCTCTGTAAGACCTTGTCTTTCCCTGGTCTGTGTGAAACCTGATTTTCTTCCAGTCTCTGTAAGATCTGACGTTTCCCCGGTCTCTGTGAGACCTGGTGTTTCTGGCTCACGCTGACTGAAGCTCTGTTCCCCCCGCAGGGCGAGTTCATCTCCATGGGAGTCTACGCCAAAGGAAACCCCTATGGCATCCCAGAGGACCTCATCTACTCCTTCCCTGTCCAGATCAAGGTGAGTCCATCCAATCAGGAGCCAGCTAACAGAACACAGGTGATGATGTCACAGCAACCATCAGAAGTCACTTCTCTGCCCCAAACACGTGAGGATGAGAAGACGAAATCTGACATTATGAGAAACGTCTAAATGTGTCAGAATGAAGGTGTAGTTTTCAGAGATTAAGGTAGTACCTGATTAAGGTGGCAATTTCAGTCTTTGGTCATCATCTGGTGACGTAGCTGTTGGCCTCTGTTGCTCAGGGAGGTGAAACTTTCCCATGAAGGACCCTGTGATGACCTCACCCTTGTCCTCTGTCGCCCCCTGCAGAACAAGACCTGGAAAATGGTCGAAGGACTCTCCATCAACGACTTCTCCCGCGCCAAGATGGACGCCACAGCGGCTGAGCTGGTGGAGGAGCGAGACACCGCCATGGACTTCCTGTCCCATTGACTGTCTCTCCCCGCTGGCCGACAGCAGCAGCAGCGCCCAGACGCCCTGAAGGCTGGCTGCTCGCGGCTCTGACGAAGAAGAAACCTTCCATTCTGACAAACCGTCCCAGCTGCCGTCTGTGTGTCACCTCTGTGTGTGTGTGAGTGAGTGTGTGTGTAAGTGTGTGTCATCAGGCCACTTCTTCAGGTGTTCAGATTACCTGTTTATGACCACAACCTGGCCTCCTCCTCCTCCTCGTCCTCCTTGTCTGTCTGAGGGAGTGTCTCTGTTGGTAGATGAGCTAGCTGTTCAGAAACTGTAACAGAACGAGTTATCACCAATAAAACAACCACGAAACTTAGAGACCAGCATCCCGCCTCGTTTGTGAGTCTGAGTCTGAGGTATACCACCGGGGGAGGGTCGACGATCGATCAGGGGAGACCATCAGGGCCAATTAACCACGAACTGTTTGCTGAGAGGTTTGATTTTCAGATTCTCTGTTAGTTCACGTCTAAAACATCACAGCATCTGTTCAGCTTGTGCTTTTTTACGACTCAGCTGAAATTTTCTTATTTCATATATTTTCCTTTAATCAAATCTCAACAGGGGGTCAGCTACACCCGCTCCGGATAATCCTTTCAGAGATGGACTTTTAACAAACAAGGAGAAACAGGCTGTAACTGCATCATGTCTCCTTTGTATTTCCTGCAGTGACGCATTCTGACCACATGGAGGCAGTATCCAACCAGCTGCAACTTTAATGTATCTGTCGAGTTGATAGTTTCTTCTTTGTTTGTGTTTGGGAATGATTTACAGTCTCAGCAGTTTGATGGTCTGAGTATTTGGGTTTTTCTTTCATTCTGGTAAATTATAATAGATTATAGGTTAAAGTCTCCAAAACTGTGAGGTCATCATGAAAGTCCATTTCCATCAGTTAAAAAAACAAATTAATTTAAAATGAGCCAATATTATGAGATAATAAAGTCATAAATATGAGATAATGTGAACAGCAGCTAGAGCAAACTTTAGAGTAAAGCTTCGGCTTTGATTATGACATTAAAATCTCACAAATTTGACTTTTTCTTTTTTTAAATTTATTTTTTTAATTGGCAGAAATGGTCTACAATAATTAATGAAAACACATACAAATTAAATCAGAATAATTTAAAAGGGAGTTATTTGTAAGGCCTGTTTTTGATCTTTTATTGTAAAGGTTCTGCTTACGTTTTTAAAGGGAAATAAAACATCAAAGGCAAGACTTAAAAGTTTGGAGGATATGCCATTTATTTATTTGGAAGATTTGCTATTTAAAACATAATGAAACTTTTTTTAAAAAAAGGATTATCAGGTCTCAAAGCTTGAGTTTATTGGTAAAATTAATCCCAATTAGCTGTGAATGTATATAATAGAAAAATATTGGTATTTTTCAGTTAAAATGAAATTTTCATTTGAAAATTTGTCAAAGTCATTTAAACCTTTTTATAGACTTGACATAAAAAGCTTCTTCACAACAAACTTCTTAAAACGAGTCGATTAATTGTTCGTGTTGTTTGGTGTTTAGTGTTTTATACAGTCCATGGTGTTCATGTTTTAAAAATAGACCCTGGTCGAAAGGCGGGACGCGCTGGAGGCTTCATGTGATTGGCGGGTTTTCTCCTCCAATTAGCGTTCTCCTTCTCTCTACGTCACCCGTTGTCACCCGTAGGCTCGCAGCTACTAGCTAGTCTGGCTGTCAGCTAGTGGAGCTAGCAGCATCAGCGGGAGGAGGATGACGTTAAACCGACTTTGGGCCCTTTAAACCCACTCCTCTGTTCTAAAACCGGGTCCCCCTGGTCTGGGCCGTCCTCTGTCCTGTTTTCAGGTTGTCGGTGTTGCTCTCGGCTGTGTTTCTGAGGTCCTCTCGGTGTTTTGGCAGGTGGGTAACAGTGTGTCCTGACACACCTGTGGCTGCTCGTGCACGAAAAGTTTGTCACTCCACGTTTTTGGGCTTTTTGCAGCTTTGAGGCTTTGAAGGAGAATTTAAAGCTCTGAGACATGACTGCACCGCCGGCAGGAGCTGCTGCTCAGGCTATAAATACAGGCCCGCATGAAGGGGTGTGTGTCCCTGAGCTGCCAGCAAGAGACAAAACACACAGTCCCTTTAAAGACTGCGTCATTAATAATGGTTATTAAAATTAATGACAGGAAGTCACTGAAACTAGTCATTCCTACAGACATGTTGTAAAGAACAAACTCAGGAGGTATCACTATAACACTTTCCTGGATGATATATTGTCCCACAACTATTGACGATTAACAGTGTTATTGACAGTAAAAAGTAAATTGATTTAAAGAGAAAGACAAAAACAAAACAAAACAATCAAAACAAGCTAGTAATGCATTAATAAACCATGGTCACAGTATTTTTTCCCCCCTTTATACTCAGAGTCAGTACATGAGCTGTCGAGGGACATAGATGTCAGAGGTCCATAAGCGGTTTCCATATTTTCAGAAAAGGATACCCTTGTTTTTTAAGATATATGTACGTTGTTCCAGATGTAGAGCTAAGTTCAAAGTTTGTTTGAAGATAGTCGATTAGACTGTATAATTTTTTAGAACAAACTAACCTCTAATATAAAATAAAATATTATAATAAGGGAATAGACCATTTGAAATGTGATTTTAAAAAAAATCCTGTTTTTTTAATGTTTCTAATTGGAAAACTAATAACTTTCAAAAATCCTTAAAAAAGTTAAATAAAACAAACAAAGCAAAAAAAAAAAAAAAAAAAAAAAAGGTCAGTCAAAAGTTGCACTTTTGCAGTGTTTTTTTGTGATGTAGCAAACTTCACTTCCTGTGTTCGTGTAAATTCTCATCATCAGGTCAGAGTTATTCTGAACGCTCCAACCTGAGGAAACTGGACTGATCAGAGTTTGTAAAGACATTTCTTATCCCTGAGGCTTCATCATCCCCATCATCTTCATCAGCTTCATTCCAGACTACAAACAGTCCAGTTGTCTCTGTTTGAAGCGTTCAGAATCCGAATAGATCTGGTGTTTTAGGCGGGCATGTGAGTTTGCTGGGCTTTGTTTTTTTTTTTTGTTGCTGCACACTGTCTCGTCTGTGTTGATGGGCTCACCGAGCTCAGTTTGAAGCTGAAATATTTCCACGCAGGGGCTGTGGCGTTTGGCTTTACAATCAACTCCTAATTATCTGCTTTGTTAGCCTGCATTGCCCCTGACAAGCTCACCAGGCTCACTTCTTGCACCCTGTGTGTTTACGTTAGCCAGATGCTAACGCCACACCTTCCCCTGGAGACAAAAATTTTGGATGACTGACAAGTGTTCACACTGTTCATTACGCCACGCCGTGAACGCGCCCAGGTGCTGAGTGATGCATCAGGTGAACCCTGGTGATATCCAGCTCGTTTGGGGCGAGGAAAACAAACAGGCATGCACCTGGCCATATATCAGGTTATTTTCATTAATCATAGATTAATTGATATATTGACTATCGTCCCAGGCCCAACTCATACCACAGAAATCATCTTAATAAGACGTCCCTCCCTATAGACAGCGTCAGACATGGTAAAACTCTGACTGTTGAAGATTAAAATGCTGAACCGAAACATAACGAAGCACTCCTGCTGTCTCGTGTAGACAGGAAATAGCTTCAACCTAAGATTCAGAAGAGGACCGAGGTGTGAGCGAAGAGAGGAGACAGAGTCCAGCTAAAAATAGAGAATTACAGAATAAAAAAAGACCCTCTGACATGAGGCGTGGGTTCAGACTGAAGGTCACGGCCTCAGCGTGGAGGCTGTTTCACACCGACTCCTACATGTGATCCCAGCTTTGGTTCAGAGCCTTCGAAGAAAAATGAGGAAGCACTTCCTCGTTAAACTGTGTGTGCGTGGTCACTGCTGATTAACCTGCGTGCCACCGAAACACGAAATCCTGACGGACAAGAAAAACCTGAGCGAGGAGGCTCTGAGGATAATAAAAGCTATAATTAAGATCCAACAGATAATAGCTTTGATTCATTACCAGATCACCTGTACAGGTTTGATCGGTACGGCTCCTACAGGCCAACCTGTACAGGTGACGCCGGGTCACCCGTCAGGTATCTGCTGTGCTCAATCAGGCTGTGAGCAACAAACACGCCTGAGGAAAAAAACTTTCCTTTTCTTCTTAGCAGTGACATACAAAACGCCTTTTTTTTAAATAAATGATTCAAATATAAATGAATAAATAATAAAACATAACTCGATAAAGACAGAGTTATTTTTTTCCACAGTCTTTCCAACTGACTGCTGCTTCTTTCCTGAAGGGGGCTGGTTGAGGCAAAGATGGCTGAAATTCAAAGTGTTACCCTCCAAATGAATGGTTTAATAACTGCTGTAAATAAACTTTTTCCTCCTGGTTAGAGTTATCACAGACTGCTGTGACCGTCTGAAACCCTCTGACCTCAGGACCGGCTCTCTGTCCTCTGAGACGTGTCTGTGCTGAAACTCAAACAGACTCTGACTCTTTCTGCAGCTCCCGCGCCTGCCAGCTCAGAAAACGTTTTACTACACTTTACAGCACTTTACAGCACTTTGAATGTAGTTTGTGACATGACTGTGTGTATATTCTAAACATGTATGATAATAATCAAACATGTTATTACCGTACATCATCAGAGCCCGTTGTAAGTTTGAGTGTCCCAGAATCCCCGTCCCACAGCCCAGGGACCCCAGGGACCCCCTGCAGGACCAGTCCACTGATCCTCAGAGTCCAGAACAAACTCAGACCACAGAAAGTCTGAACCGGACTCTGCTCCAGACTGAACTCTGTGGATACTTTCATTGGTGTTTCCCTCCAACAGCTCACACACACGGCGTGGAGCTGTGTGTGTGAGCTGTGTGTGTGTGGAGTGGGCGGCCCTCTCACACCACACACACTCCGTCCCTGGCTGTGTGTGATTGGTGTGTGTGTCAGTGGGCAGGCCTTGTGTGGAGTTCAGGGTCAGAGCTGCAGGTCTGTGAGCTTCATCTCAGCTGAGGATGAGGAGGAGGACTGTTGTTCTCTGACAGCGGCTGCCTCTGGTTTTCTGGGACCATACCTCGCTCTGAGTCCTCCTGAAGCCGTCCCCTCTTCAGATCCTCGGTCTCTCTGTTGTGTTCAGGTCACTCTGCTGAAAATGTCTCTGACGGTTGCTGGTAAGTTTCTGCTCACTCACACAGATTAGAGGCGTGTTGGCGTCAATCAGTAACTTTGTGTTTTGTCTCAGACGGTTTTCCTCGAGGGGAGAGTCTGGTTCAGGAGAGAAGTGTTTTAGAGAGAGAGCAGATTAATGTCATGATGGATCAGGAAACGCCTCGTTTGACTTGATCAACTTGAATTTCATAGAGTGAAACGTCATGTTTTCATTTCAGGCTATCATCAGTCTAACTCTCATATCCTCAAGATTTGTCTCATCATTTCAACTTTTTCCTCAACACTTTAACTTTTTGAAATCCAAACCTTTTCTCAGTTTCTCAACAGTCTCATCATTTCAGCTGTTTTCTCATGAGTCCAGCCTCTGCATGATTTTATCCTCCTGGTTTCACAGTTTTTTCTCATACTCTCATTTTTTCTCATCTTTGTAACTTTTTCTCATTATTCAGACTTTTTTAAATGCCCATAAATTCAAAGTTTTTCCCGTAATTTTAACTTTCTTCGAACTTCAAACCATATGATTCAAACTTTTCTCATAAGTCTTTTTCTCATGTTTCAACCTTTGTAACTCTAATTTACGATCTGATGACTTACTTTCTCATCATTTTGCTATTTCCTCATATTTTTGACTTTCTCATTTTAGGGATTTTTTAGCTCACAGCTAGAGTTTACCGTCCCTTTAACACGACGTCGTAACATCGTCTGTCGTTGTATTTCTCTCATGATCCAGCTGATTTTTCTCCGTACGTTGTGAATGACATGTTTTTATCATTGGATTTTACTTTTTTCAACTCATGGGAGTTTTCCAGTGTCAAACTGTGCTGGTCCAGCCGTTGGTCGAGCATTCTTCTGAAAATACGTTTGGTAAAAAAAAACCTTATCTGTACGTTTCACTCTACAACGAGCTGGTTTATCACAGGAGCGCTGAGCATCCTGGGAAAATTAGTCTGGAACAAAGAAAAGTAGAGTTATAAAAATGGCGCTGTGAAAGAAACGCACGCCTTACTCCTCCACAGTGGGTGATGGGGCTTATGGGAAATTGAGTCTGTATACTCTTTCTGACCACAGGTGTCGCTGTGACCAAAGCCTACAGACAGTCTCCACACAGACTTAAAAGCTCCTGTGAGGAACTGATGGTTTGGGGGGTTTGGCGCCACCTGTGGTCAAAGCAGTTCTTCCTCTTTCACTCTGTGGACATTTTTTCTGTGACGCCTGTAAAATCGTCTGCAGAGAGGTTATAAAGCTGAGGGTTGAGTGTAACGGAGGTTTGTGTCTGCAGACCTGACCAGAGGAGCCATGACGGAGTTCCAGGAGAAGCTCCGTCAGCAGCACGAGGAGTCCATGCACCGCGAGCTGGAGGCGCTGCTCGCCACTGAAACCAGCAAGACGGAGGCAGAGGTGAGGGGACGGCGCTAACCACGCTATCAGGTGATATCTGTTAGCTGTGACTGTTTACATCCAGGTCGTAGAGCTGTTCAGGGGAGAAACCAGGACTAAACCAGAACTAAATCAGGACTAAACCAGGACTAAACCAGGACTAAACCAGGACTGAAGCAGAGTCTGAGTGTCAGGAAGGTCACATGACGCCAACATGTTCACATGTGGACATAAGTCTGTGTCACACACTGGACTAATGTTTGAGTCCATTAGGTCATCTTATCAGAAAGACTCTGTGTGTGTGTGTGTGTGAGAGGGTTTGGGTGAACAACCCTGAGGACACACACACAGAGTCTGTTGGTGAGAACATATTAAACTCTGTGTGTGTGTGTGTGTGTGTGTGTGTGTGTGTGTGTGTGTGTGTGTGTGTGTGTGTGTGTGTGTGTGTGTGTGTGTGTGTGTGTGTGTCTCACTGACGTTGTGTGTGTGACTCGTCTGTTCCAGATCTCCAGAAAAGACTTCGATGGCTTCAAGAAGCTCTTCCACAGATTCCTGCAGGTCAAAGGTCCCTCAGTGGACTGGGCCAAGATCAACCGACCCCCGGAGGACTCGGTAAGCAGCCATACACACACACACACACACACACACATACACTGTGCTCCCAGTGTTTACCACGGGTCAGAGTCTCATGTTGCAGTCCTCTGAGCTGCTGGCCAAGGTCGGTGTTGGGGCTGAGGCACAGCTCAGGCCTCAGACGGCGAGCTGTGTCCACAGACAGAGAACCCCCCCCCTCAGGGAGGGTCCAGAGGGACTAGCGAGACCAGGATCTGGATTTAACATGAGCTGCTGTGTGTTGGCAACGGGCTCTAAAGTGACCGAATAGATGTGGTCAGAGAGCTGTGACAGAAACACTCGCTCTGAACATCTGGTTAAACAGCTGGTTCAAGGAGTGACTCGAGATATGAGGAGAACAGTCCAGGACTGGTCCGTTCTGTGATGTCACAGATCTGTGATGTCACAGAATGGAGAATCTTTGAAGAGAGCTCAAAAACAAAGCCACACTCCATCATTCGCTGTTTGAAACAGAGACAAACAGGAAGTTAAACAACTTCTTTGGCACGGCGGCACCTAGGGAAACTTCAGGAGAGCCAATCAGAGCTCTAGAATTCAGTCAACAGAGGCAGAGTTCTAGAATTCTGCGATCAAAGACTAATTCTAGAATTGGTGATCGAAGACAGGAATTCAGTGACCAAAAAAGATAATTCTAGAACTTTCAGATAAATTATAGAATTTTCAGATTAATGATTAATTTCTAGACTTCCATTGATCAAAGACAGAATTCTTGAATTCTTGATTAAAAAAGTTTGATGATCAAAGATGGAGTCCTGGAACCAATAACAGGATTCCAGATTTTGGTGATCCAGACACTAAATTCTAGAACTCTTGGATCAAAGACTGAATTCTAGAATTCAAGCTTAGAATGTGCACCGCAGCCAGTTACCAGAGGTAGCTCTGAAAGTTTTGGCTTCACTTCCTGGGAGCTGTTGTGCCATTCATGATGTTTAGTTTAGTTTGATTTCCTTGAACAGAAACACTCCATTCACAGTGAAGTGGAAATGAACACGTGTTGAGTCAATGCTGGTTCTGCATCAACACCAAACAGTGAACAACAACAACAAAACAAGAAAAATAAAGCAACATAACAAAAACAAACCAGGACTGAAACAGTGAGGGCTGAAGCCTTCACTTGTTTCCCCTCCTGTTTCAAACTCCTCCCCGGCTCAGCTTCCTGTAGGTTTATGTAAAACAATAAGGTAAACATACCTAAATACTCATGTATCATACTCAGACCCTGTGTCCGTCCAAAGTCTCAGACACACTATGATTTCAAACCCCATTTCTGTCATTTTCAGTCAATAATTCTTAAACCATTTAGGACCGAGCACTGACCCCTGTGGAACCCCACAGCTGACCCGTGACGTTCTGTTGTCTGTTTCCAGACGTTTGATGTCGTACAGAGATTGATTTTTAATCTCAATAAATCTGGATTTTTTAATGAAGCTGAGGGCTCATTAACCATGTTCTGATTCACTCAGTAAAAAGTTAAAAAGTTGCAAATGCTGATTTGGACCCAGTGCTGACAAAGATCTGGTCCCTGAGCTGACGAAGATCTGGTCCCTGAGCTGACAAAGATCTGGTCTGTGGGCCCTCAATCCAGACTCTCAGATGCTGCAGCGGTCAGACTATTCTTAGAGCTAACCTTCAGTGTGCCTGGATATTCTGGGAACACAGGGGTGTGTATGTGTGTGTGTGTGTGTGTGTGTGTGTGTGTGTGTGTGTGTGTGTGTGTGTGTGTGTGTGTGTGTGTGTGTGTGTGTGTGTGTGTATGTGTAAAATGTCATGCTGCTGTGAATAGCTGGCTGAAGTCTCTGTGTGTCCTCTGTTCTCAGATCAGGTTTCATTAGCTTGTTTCTGAAGTCATTTAAAGGGACAGTTCTACTCATTTAAAGGGACAGTTCACTCATTTAAAGGGACAGTTCACTCATTTAAAGGGACCGTTCACTCATTTAAAGGACCAGTTCTGGAGACCAGGCCGAGTACAGCCTGAAACATTTGGCCGAGGCTCTGTATACACTGCGGTGCATTACATCACAACATATCACATGTCCACAGACACACGTGTGTTCAGTGTCTGTGCTGTCAGGTGCTGCTGAAAGCTCTAAAGGTCAGACTCAGACTTAAAATGATCCCATGCCCCAATCCTGAGCTCTGTGTCTGTGTTTAAGCTCTGAATCCATCTCTACAGTTTCTTCTGTGTGTGTGTGTGTGTGTGTGTGTGTGTGTGTGTGTGTGTGTGTGTGTGTGTGTGTGTGTGTGTGTGTGTGTGTGTTCAGATTCAGCCCTATGACCGCATCAAGGCGAAGGGACTTCCTGCCGACATCAGTGCCAGCCTCAACAAGCTGGCCGTGGTCAAACTGAACGGCGGTCTGGGGACCAGCATGGGCTGTAAGGGCCCCAAGAGTCTGATCAGCGTCCGCAACGAGAACACCTTCCTGGACCTGACGGTGCAGCAGATCGAGGTAGGAGACAGCGCCCCCTGTCGTTGATCCTCTGTCCTCTCGGCTGCTCCCATCAGAGCCGCCGCAGCTAACGGCGTTTCTTCTGTCCAAGCATCTGAACAAAACGTACAACGCCGACGTGCCGCTGGTCCTCATGAACTCCTTCAACACCGACGAGGACACCAAGAAGATCCTCCAGAAGTACAAACACCACCGGCTGGTCATCCACACCTTCAACCAGAGCAGGTACACACACACACACACACACACACACACACACACACACACACACACACACACTCACACACACACACACACACACACACACACACACACACACACACACACACACACACACACACACTCTTTGACCAACATCATTTATTTTCACAGCATAATCCAAACGTCTCCATGTTTCCTGATCTCAGTAGTTTGAACTGTTCCTTCAGTGAATGTCAGTGTTTATCTCACGGCCTCAAGTTTTTTATCCTCTTGTTTGATTTTTCTTGTTTTGTTTTTCTTTATCTAAACTTTTTTTTCTCAGAATCTGAAACTTTTTATCCTGTATTTCAAGTGTTAGTCTCTTAAATTTGACTTTCAAAATAACTGACCTCCTGAAGATTTTGACCTCTCACAATTTGATTTTTGTTCTTTCTGATAATCTGATAATTTCTACTTTTCAGTCCCTTAATTTAGACTTTTGTTGTGGATTGTCCTCTGAGCATAGATTGATGAGATTATTTTAAGTCTAAGTTTTAATCTCTCAGGTTTGACTTTTTAACTTTTTCATCTAAACATTCAGGACGACCATCATTTGTTTAAACTTTTATTTCTTATTTTTGACTTTTTATCTCTAAGTTTTGACATTTATCTCTTGGTTTTGACATTTATCTCTTAGTTTTGACATTTTTATTTTAGTTTTGACTTCTTATCTCTTATTTTTGATGTATATCTCTTAGTTTTGACTTATCTTTAAGTTTTCAACTTCTTATCTCTTAGTTTGAACACTTTTCTCTTAGTTTTGACATTTGTCGCTTATTTTTGACATTTATCTGTAAGTTTTGACTTCTTATCTCTTATAGTGTGACATTTTTCTTTTAGTTTTGACTCATATCTCTTAGTTTTGACATTAATCTTAGTTTTGACGTCTTATCTTTATGTTTTGACTTATTATCTCTTATTTTTGATATTTATCTCTTATTTTTGACTTTTTATCTCTTAGTTTTGACTCCTATCTGTTATTTTGGACATTTATCTCTTAGTTTTGACATTTTTCTCTTAGTTTTGACTTCTTTTCTTTTAGTTTTGACCTTTTATCTCTTAGTTTAAACAATTTTCTCTTAGTTTTGACATTTACCTTATAGTTTTGACATTTATCCTTTAGTTTTGACTTCTAATCTCTTATTTTAAACATTTATCTTTTAGTTTTGACTTCTAATCTCTTATTTTAAACATTTATCTTTTAGTTTTGACCTTTTATCTCTTAGTTTAAACAATTTTCTCTTAGTTTTGACATTTATCTCTTAGTTTTGACATTTATCCTTTAGTTTTGACTTCTAATCTCTTATTTTAAACATTTATCTTTTAGTTTTGACATTTTTTCTCTTAGTTTTGAATTTTTATCTCATTGCATGATCTTTTAATCTGTTATAAATCTAATCCCTCAGTTTTTTTTAGATTTTCTGTCTTGTTTGACCTTTAATCTCCTAACCCCTCCTCCTGTGTTGTGAACTGGTGCAGGGTTGGAGTCTACCTGTGAGTATGTGGGCTTCAGGCTCAGCTGGTGAAGGGTATTTACTGACTTTAAGCAGTGAAACAGGATCGGGGGGGTTAGTTTGACCCTCACGTTGTGTTCGTTTCTGTCAGACATCTTTGTGTCCCGGTCAGAAACGAGCTCTGTCACGGCTGGTGATGAAAAGTTTAGAGAGCTCGGTGATCCAGGTTAATGTGTGAGAACATGAAACTGTAGCCGAAGAGGAAATCGTCCGTCAGTCTGTCAGATTTTGAGCAGAGCACAGCGTGAGGGTTAAACGTGGTCAGTCAGGTACGGTGGCTGAGCGGGGACACCTGCTGGACATTTCTGGGTGTGAACAGAGAAACTGTGGCTCCATGTGAATCTTCATCTTTGGTTTCTGGACTCTGTAAACTGGTTTTCCTGGGGCCCCCTTCAGGTACCCGAGGATCAACAAAGAGTCTCTGCTGCCGATCGCCAAGGGCATGGGGACGAGCGGCGAGAACTCGGACAGCTGGTACCCGCCGGGCCACGGCGACATCTACGCCAGCTTCCAGAACAGCGGCCTGCTGGACCGGCTCATCGCCGAGGGGAAGGAGTACATCTTCGTGTCCAACATCGACAACCTGGGCGCCACCGTGGACCTCTTCATCCTCCACCACCTGATGAGCCAGCCCGCCGAGCGCCGCTGCGAGTTCATCATGGAGGTCACCGACAAAACCCGGGCCGACGTTAAGGTCAGACCAGGTCACGGTAAGGTCCCCGATTCTGCACCCGGCTGTGGTTCAGGTTTCTGAGCGCTTCCTGTGTCCCCTCTGCAGGGTGGGACCCTGATCCAGTACGAGGACCACCTTAGGCTCCTGGAGATCGCCCAGGTCCCCAAGGCCCACGTGGACGAGTTCAAGTCGGTCACCAAGTTCAAGATCTTCAACACCAACAACCTGTGGATCTCGCTGCCCGCCATGAAGAGGCTGCAGGACAAGAACAGCATGGACCTGGAGATCATCGTCAACCCCAAGGTACCGGACCGGACCAGACCACTCCAGGCTGGGTTTGGGGCCCAGACCAGGCTTGGTTCGGGGGCATTGTGATAAACTGGTTTTAAAGTTGAACTCTTTGAGTCTCCTATGAAGGCCGGGTCTCTGGACCCTGAACCCGGCTCAGTGTCTGGTCTCTGTTTGTCTCCTCAGACGCTGGACGGTGGTCTGAACGTCATCCAGCTGGAGACAGCCGTCGGCGCCGCCATCAAGAGCTTCAACAACGCCATGGGCGTGAACGTGCCTCGCAGCCGCTTCCTGCCGGTGAAGACATCGTCCGACCTCCTGCTGGTCATGTCCAACCTCTACAGCATGGACGCCGGCTCCCTCACCATGAGCAAGAAGAGGGAGTTCCCCACCACGCCACACGTCAAGCTGGGCAGCTCCTTCACCAAGGTCAGCCCGCTCGCCTGGTCTGTGTGTACGGAGGCCCAAAGAGGACAAATGTCCTCCTTCAGTTTATTGACTGACTCTCCACTTTTTATCTGTATCTAAATATTTTTTATTTTGTCATCTCAACTTTATCTCTTTATCTCAATTTTTTTATCTCATGTTTTAAACATTTTATCTCATTTTCACTTTACATTAATTCATCGTTGGATTAATTTTTTCTTATCTCATAACCATGATTTCTTTATCTTTACCCTTTAATCTCAATTTAATCTCTCCTTAGCTTCATTTTATTTCTTGTGATCTCATTTTTTTACCTAAGATCTTAAATCTTTTTAATTATTAATTTTAATTTTTTTTTTCTTTTGAGCTCTGTCTTTTCTCTAAATATCGATTTTTTTATATCCCAGTCTTACCTTTATTTTATCTCAATTTGAACCTCATGATGTCAAATTTTATCTCTAAATCTGTATTTAATCATGTATCTCATTTTCCAATCTCAATTTTTCATCTTCTGTATCAATCAAACTTTCTTGTCTCATTTATCTCGTTTTTAAATCTATTTCTCTAATTTTTCATTTTTGTAATCTCAGTTTTTTTGGATGTCATGTTTTCTGATCTGACTCTTTAAATAAATGATAAACATTTTTGTTTTGTGGAATAACTTTAGGTGAATTGACACATTTTTTCCTTATTATTTAAAAAAAAATGGACGTATTTTTTCTAAAATCAGTGAATAAGCTTTAATTTCAGTAAATTTTCATGTTGAGAGCAGAATATTCATCTTGAAGGAACAACTTTTTGTTTTCTACCAGTTTTTATTTTATTTTTGAGCCTCTGTTATTTCTGACATTAGAAGTGAATTATTTCAGTGGTGGCGTCTTTGTGCCTCCGTACTTTGTCTGTTTGGTTTGTTTGGATCGGTGTAGTTTTCTCTTTTCTCAGAGGAACGGTTGTTGTTGTTGTTGTTGACGTCTTCTTGTTGATGATGTCGTTGCGGTCTGCGCTGCAGGTTCAGGAGTTCCTGCACAGGTTTGAGAGCATCCCCGACATGTTGGAGCTGGACCACCTGACCGTGTCCGGAGACGTCACCTTTGGGAAGAACGTTTCTCTGAAGGTAAAGAAAGACAAATCGCTCCACGCCTCACGTTTCAGCTTCTTTCAGGGTTTAAGGTGATGATCCGTCTCTTCCTCAGGGCACCGTCATCATCATCGCCAACCACGGCGACCGCATCGACATCCCGGCCGGCGCCATGCTGGAGAACAAGATCGTCTCAGGAAACCTGCGGATCCTCGACCACTGAGGCCTTCTGGGAAAAAAAGCCATTTCCACGTCGAACAGACTCAAAGATTTATTTCTTCTCTGATCGACTCCGTCCGTCCGCTCCTCCTCTTCCTCCTCTTCGTCCTGATGCTCTGCGGAGCGGACGCTGTGAAACTGTGACACAAAACACTCAGTGGGCGCTCTGCTGTCTATTAAAGAGGTGAAACAAGATGAGCAGAGTGTGTGTGACATTATTTTAAAGAGTGTGTGTGACGTTCATTTGAAGAGTGTGTGTGACATTATTTTAAAGAGGCGTAACGAGGATGAGCAGAGTATGTGTGTCGTCGTTTTTACGATCAGCTGATGGTAGAAACGAGCTGAACATGAAGGAGAAACACACAGCGTGGCTCCAGCAGCCTGGTTTATTCTCAGCAGGTTTGAAGGATTCAAGACAGTTTGGATTCTCAGACTTTCAGCCCACACACACACACACACACACACACACTCACTCACACACACACACACAGTGGTATGGTAGGCACACTGCAGTGTGGCGCTCAGACGTGTCGATCTAGAGGAGGCACTTCTGGAGCCGACAGTGGCGACGGGCGACACTCACCCTGAGAGCTCCTGAAAACAAAATCAGATCCAGATTCTGGTCCTGGTCTGATCCTCTGCAGGGTCCAGAGACTCCAGGTGAGCACAGTCCCAGGTGAGCCCAGACTGAGCTCAGAGAAGTCGAGCGTCACTCAGGAACAGAGAATCTTGACGAGTCTGAGCCTGAAGGTCAGACGATGAGCGCGGCGGGAGCTTCGGTCTCTGTGCGTCATGTTTTCGTCTACATGACGTGAAAACGATCAACAGGAAGTGCTTTTCCTTTATGGTGTGTTCGTTGCTTTCAGCTGTTTAAAATAAAGAGAAGCAGCGTGGACTTTAAGACGTCTGTCCCTGAGCTAAATCAGCTCTTTTTCCAACAAATTAATGAAATTAGAAAAAACAACACAGTAAAAAACGACGCTGTTTTCAGCCGCAAAAAAAAAACTTAATCTGTGAACCAGGTGGAAAAAAATAGTTAAACTAATCCCTGTCTGTTTTTTATCTTTTTTTCTCAACATTTTTTTAATCTTGTAATCTCATTTTTTATCTCTTATTGGTGACATAAACACTGACTAATCAGCTGACTGATTAATGTTATATCTACTAATCTTGTTTAACCTCATTCAATCGTTTTTTCTCATCACCTTGATTTCTTTATCTCAATCTCATGAGCTCAACTTTATGTCTAATCTTGTCTTTAACTCTCATTGGCTTATATTTTTATCAAACTTTGATCTTTAAAGCTTAATTTAAAATCTCTTGGGCTCCTAATCTAACATTTTTTTCCTCTTAGTCTCGTTTTTCTTATCTTAGGTTTACAAATACTGTTCTTAATTTTATAATTTATCTCAATAAGTATCTCATAATCTTTAATTTTAATCACCTCATTTGAACTTTTTTACTTTGTATCTCATTTTTTTAATTCCCCAATCTCAATTTCCACTTGTAATCCCAATACTCTTTTTTCCCAGTTTTTTAAAAAGAAAAAAAAAGCATACGGTTAAATTTCCAGAAAATGTTTTGTTTTTCTCAGGTTTGAAACTTAAAGGAAAAACATTTTTTCGTTATCCTCAAATCAAATTCAGGGGTAAAAAAAGCGACAGAGTTCAGACTTTTTTACTTTGAATCCTGACTTTCATATCATAATAATAATAATAAAAAAATACCTTAAATTTTTTTTTTTCTGAAAAAAATCTGGTGAAAAAAAATCATTTCCAAATATTTTTTATTATTGTGACATTAGAGTCAGAATTCTGACTTTAATCTCAAAATTTAGTGGAAAAAAATGACTTTTTTTATATCTACGGAAAAAAACTGGAAAAGTTGTCAAATATTTTATCACAAAACAAAAATTAAAAAAATAAATATAAATTCAACAGTTTTTATGTTGTCATTCCTGTACTTTAAAAAAAAAAAAAAATTTATTGTCCTGCGTTTAAAGCCAGAGTCTTTCTTTTTTTTAATTTGGGGGAAAAAGTCAGAGTACTGATTTTCATCTGAATAAAAATAAAAAGTTATTGGTCCTTATTTTATTTTATCAGTGGCCCTGATCCTCCTCCGTAGAAAACCCACTGAAAACAACAAAGAAAGGAAAAAGAGATTTGATTTGAGTTGTTTCTCCCTTTAACATCCACTTTCACTGTTAGAGCTGCTGTAGAGATAATGTCGACATAACGAGATGAGTTCGTCAGATTCTCTGTTCCTCTGAGCGCCGAGGAAAAAACGCTCGGGCCGAACTCAGGAGGTTCATCAAACAGCAGGAGGAGGAGGAGGAGGTTGATTATCATGCTTCATGTTCTGCAGTCACTCTCATCATCATCATCATCATCATCATCATCATCATCATCGTTAACTTCAGGTATAAAACCCTCATCACAGAAACAGGAAACGCCTCAGCAGCGCGTAATAGAGCTACTTCCTGTTTGACTTTGGTAACAAGGGGACGGGTCTTCAGTGGGTGGAGCTTCAGTGGGTGGAGCTTCAGTGGGTGGAGCTTCCCAGTCTGCATGTTTCCAGGAAGTAAACCCTCAAACTTCTCTTTTGATCCAGGGTGGAGCTCGAAGCTGTAAAATAATCTTAATCTGAGTATAAAAGGTTAGAGTCGGTAATCCAGCCGTCACCACAGCTGAAGCTAATCAGCTGTTGGAAAAGAAGAACGGTTCCTGTCCAGGAGGACCCGCGTGGTCACCTGACCCCCCTCAGAGTCAGCTGGTCCTGGGTCTGAGCAGAACCAGCCGCAGCACAGAATGACTGAAGAGAACAATAAATTACCCGCCTTGGCTCCGCCCACAGCGTCTCTAATAACCAATCAGAGTCCTGCAGTGAGGCGAGGGAGCGGCAGGTCTAAGGAGGCTCTGAGTGTTACTTTGTGAGGTCTTAAAGGAGGAGCGTCTCCCCTCATCAGGTTTGGTCCCTGTGGGGCCTCCCCCAGCCTCAGCGGGCCATGGTGGGCCCCTGAAGTCGCCCCCTAGTGACGGGGTCAGCCCGTGAGTGGGTCTGTGACGCCTGCTCTCCGCCCGCCATCACCTCTTCTGCTCCCAGATCTCGGCCATATTCAGGTCCAGCCGCTCCAGACTCTTCAGGGCCTGGGTGTTCTCGGTGTAGAAGGCCACGTCCACCACCACCAGCCTGTGGACACCAAGCGCTCCGTCAGTCTCACCTACACCTGAACACTGCTGAGTCACATGATACTGAGTCAAACCAAGTCAAACTGAGTCCAACTGAGTCAAACCAAGTCAAACTGAGTCCAACTGAGTCAAACCAAGTGAAACAGAGTCAAACTGAGTCAAACTGAGTCAAACTGAGTCAAACTGAGTCAAACCAAGTCAAACCAAGTCAAACCGAGTCAAACTGAGTCAAACTGAGTCAAACCAAGTCAAACTGAGTCCAACCGAGTCAAACTGAGTCAAACCGAGTCAAACTGAGTCAAACTGAGTCAAACTGAGTCAAACCAAGCCAAACTGAGTTAAACTGAGTCAAAATGAGTCAAACCAAGTCAAACTGAGTCAAACTGTCAAACTGAGTCAAACTGTGTCAAACTGAGTCAAACTGTGTCAAACTGTGTCAAACTGAGCCGAACTGAGCCAAAATTGGGCCAAACTGAGTCAAACTGTGTCAAACTGAGTAAAACCGAGCCAAACTGAGTAAAACCGAGTTTAACCGAGTCTAACCAAGTCCAACCGAGTCAAACAGATCATACTGATTCAAAATGAGTCAAACCGAGTCCAACTGAGTCAAACTTAATCAAACTGAGCCAAATTGAGCCAAACTGAGTCAATCAGAGTCAAACCAGGTCAAACTGAGGCAAACCAAGTCAAACTTAGTCTAACTGTGTCAAACTGAGCTAAACTGAGCCAAACGGACTCAAACGGACTCAAACAGACCCAAACGGACTCAAACAGACCCAAACGGACTCAAACGTAGTCTGGGTCTGATATGAGGTCTGAGGAGTCCAGTTACCCGTGCTGAGGTCCTCCATCGTTGACCACCCCGAGACGAGCCAGCTGCCTCTTCAGGTGCATCTTAAAACTGGCGTTAATCCTCAGAAACAGCATCTGTGGGAGGAAGCACACGTCAGTCTGCGACCGTCTCTGAACAAAGGTCAGAACGAGGGAGGAAGGGGGCGGAGCCTGACCTGCGTCTGCTCCTCAGGTAACAGCTCAGAAATGGCCTCGTGCATCTTGGCCATCTGCTTACAGACGTTCCTGAAGCAGGCCGAGGGCATGGGGGCTTTGACCTCGTACTGAGGAGACAAACAAGAGAGACCTGGTCACATGAAGCAGACGGTGGAAACGTGACCCTACGACCCTCAGAGCCCACCTCACCTTCGACAACAGCTTCTCAAACAGGCTGTCCATGATGGCCACCAGCTTGGCCGAGATCTCCGCGATGTGGTCGTTGTAGTCCTGGAGACAGGAACACACTGATCTCCAACAGCTGCTCTGAGCATGTGCGTGTGTGTGTGTGTGTGTGTGTGTGTGTGTGTGTGTGTGTGTGTGTGTGTGTGTGTGTGTGTGTGTGTATGTGTGTGTGTGTGTGTGTGTTTTACCTTAGTGATGTGGTCAAAGTGTCTCAGGACGCTGAACTGTTTGGGCTGCAGTTTGGTCTCAAAGTGAGCTCTGATGAGGGGAATGTAGTGAACCACCAGCTGCAGGCAGCGGGAAGCCAAGGCTGCAAACACACACACACACACACACACACACACACACACACACACACACACACACACACACACACACACACAGGATCATGGTCAGAGATGGAGGTCACAGCTCATTGTGCCCCCCCGGAGAGCAGCCATTGGCTGACCCTGACGTCACTGAGCGTCTTCACCAAATTTGCACGGTGATAAGAAATGTGCAGGTAACTGTCATGGACGCCAAGGACAGAGGAGTGACATCATAGGGGGACAGAAAGCGTGTGAAAACGCTGTAAACATGAGTATCTGGGATTCGTCTGCCGGTCAGTGTTTTGGGTAAAGGGGGCACACGGCAGAACCTGCAGAAGTCTCTAGATTTGTCGCAGTTGTTTTTCTGAGAAACAGACGGGTAGGGGGTCCGAAAAGTCACCAAAAACTGGATCTGCCCAGAAGCCCTCCAAAGACCAGGAGCAGGACTAAACTCTACTTTGGTCGGTTTGGGAACTGATCCATCGAGCCTGGTTCCTCTGACGGAGGTGTTTACACGGAGCGTTTTTATCGGGGGGTTTGGGCTTCTGACCCGGTTCTGTCAGAACATCAGGCTCCATGTGAACCCAGTGAGTCAGGCTGGTCGTACCCAGGTTTTTGGTAGTGATGGTCTTGAGGCCGACGACCTGCAGGGCTCCAGCTCCCAGAACCAGCTGACAGCTCCTGGAGTTGAAGTGCTGCAGAGACACAAGGGGGACCAGAGGAGCAGGTTTAGACCCAAACCCAGATCAGCTGGAAACAGGGTCTCAGTCTGATGTGTGAACAGCGTGTGGTTCTGACCTTGAGGAGGTCCGACAGGCGGGTCAGCATGTCAGTGGCGATGGATGGGATGTCGTTGACACACTGACAGTATTCCAGAAAGATCCGGATCAGCAGCAGAACCGTCCTGTGACAGGAAATGAAACCGTTCAGGACCAGTTTTTACGTCTCATGACTGTGGGACATCACCTCAGCGACATTTACCCGACCACGGCGTATTTCTGCCCGTTGACCAGCAGGAACTCCGTGGGCTTCCTGTCATCTGGACCTGCAGAGACAGAGACACGTTAGAGCGAGAACGGGCCTCGTGGAGCTCAGGTCCTGCAGGGTTTGGGGGTCAGTCTCGTACCTTGGATCTTGCGCTCTGGTAGTGTTATCCTGCCGTCAGCGATGGAGTTCACCAGATCCTGAAACTCAGCAGGGACCTCGGCCTGCTTCCACCGCTCGTTATCCAGGAGAAGGCTGCAGAGACAGGGACCAAGAACACAGGTCATCCTCAGGAGACCAGCCCCCAGACCCCCCAGAGCCCCCAGAGCCCCTCCACCAGGTGAGGACAGGTCTCACTCTGGGAAGTCGCTCAGTGACACAGACCACAGCGTCCTGACCTGAGTTTGGTTTTTCGTTCCTCGTGGAAGCGATGGACGAAGCGGTTGGCTTGGCTCTGTAGCGCCCCCCTCAGGGAGACGCTGCGTCGGCCACACAGCTCCTCTGTGTCCCTGACGAAGCCCTCCACGGCCTGAGAGAGATTCACGAACTCTGCCGAGCTGAGACGCTCCAGAGAGCCGTCCTGAGGGGGACAGGGATGACACAGACCACATCACAAGTTGACTAGACCAGAAACTGGTCTGAAGGTACCCACAAAAACTCCAGGGTCAGGGTAAGACTTTGCCTTTGATCTTTTAATTCGGTCTTTGATCTTAAGAAACCGGATTTTGTCATTATTCTGGTTGTGGTGGTCTAAGGTCATGGTCTGGTGTGGTAGTCTGGTGTAGTGGTCTCATGGTCTATGGTCGTGGTCTATGGTCATGGTCTGGTGTTATGGTCTCATGGTCTGGTGTGGTGGTCTCATGTCATGGTCTTGAGTCCTGGTCCCGTGTCCCGGTCCCTGGTCGTACCTTGGCTCTGGCCGTGAGGACTTTGACGCAGCGGTCGTGGCTGACGTCGGAGGCGGTGTGCAGCAGCTCCTGGAGGTTGTTGATGACCCGGTTCAGCTCCAGCTCAGAGGGCATCATGTTGTCCCCGGACCTGAGGACAGAGGACACACAGAGACGGTCTGAGGCGTCAGTAAACCCTGTTACGGGGGACCAGTCCCAGTCCACTCACATTAAGCTCTGCTCTCTGCTGGTGGAGGCCTCTGATGCAGAGCTGCTGTTTGCAGCCTCCACCTGGCCCTGCTGGGTCCTGGGTCCCACCGCAGAGCTCTGGTCCTGGACCGCCTGCTGCTGCTGCTGCTGCTGGGCCTCGTTCAGAGCGTCGCTGATGAACAGACCCTCATGGGTGAGGTAGGCAAGCTCCGCCTCCCCCTGCAGGACTGACGGGCTGGGGGGAGGTTCCTGACTAGTGGGAACTACTGTGGCCTCTTCCAGGGGCCGGGTCCTCTGGTTTGAGGCCAGAACCTCCAGAACCACGTTTCTGATCACGTTCAGAGTCACCTGACAGACAAAGAGGGACACAGACCAAAAGGAGGACAAAGACAGGGTCAGCCGGTCCATCTTTTTTAAATCTATGAGTGAGAAAATCAACTAAAACCAGCTCCAGGTCTGTATTCATCAGAACGGAGGGACACAGAAAGAGTTCTAGAATCCTGACATCAGGTCTGTCATTGACCTCAGAGTTCTAGAATCCTGACATCAGGTCTGTTCTTAACTTCAGAATTCCAGAATCCTGACATCAGGTCTGTTCTTAACTTCAGAGTTCCAGAATCCTGACATCAGGTCTGTTCTTAACTTCAGAGTTCTAGAATCCTGACATCAGGTCTGTCTTTGACCTCTCAGTTCTAGAACTCCTTCAGTTGCCCTCCTTACAACCAGTTTCTCCTGCTGACTCCTGATTGGTGGATACTTCTCAGACCATGAACAGACACCAGGGGTCAGGGTTCATGTTGTAATTCTGTACCTGAGTGTCAGACTCACCTTGATCCTCTGCAGGAAGAGAAGGAAGCTGTCGAAGACGTCTCTGAGCAGCTCGAACCACTGAGGGAACGTCATCACACGCATCTGATCAGCTAGCCTGTCAGAATCAGACAGTAAAGTCAGCTAGCCTGTCAGAATCAGACAGTAAAGTCAGGCCAATGCTGTTTTAAGACTTCTGAAGTCAGGCAAGCTGGTTTTTAACTCACTTACTGAATGAAACCTGACGGCAGTCCACAGTTCAGTAATTATCCTTCTTGTATTGATGGTTTAATCTATTTTTTTTTTTAAATCTTTCCAGTTTCAAACAGAGTTTGCAGACAAAAACTGAGCCCCTTTCATCAGATCCCACTACAGGGGACTGATGGGGTCCTGGTTGAAGATGTTTCTTTACAGAAAGTCAGACCATGTTGGTCATGGTTTCTGTCATTTCCTGACTCATGGATGAGCTGTGGTTGATGTGATGTGTTGTAGAAACCTCCTGGAGGCCCCTCATAAAGCCTTTGAGCTAAAAGTTCATGACTGTCCTGGTTTTTGAAATGGTTTTGAGTCCATGTGGTGACTTCCACTACAGAGTCATGCCTGTTAACATTAATGCAGTGACCTGATCTACAGAGGCTGATCCAGCTGTTTATCAGCATGACACAGCTTTTTGGTCTCCCTGTTTGGAACATGGGGCTAGCTTCAAATGTCAGTTTCAACATCTGATTTGTTCCTTTTTAACCAAACTGATGTTTTTTAATGAAACCGACGTTTTTTAATCATCATGTCTCTTCTACTCACTTAGTCACGACTTCAGTGTCGATTTCTTCTATGTGCAAAACACTTTCAGCAACGCACTGCAAACAAACATCAACACATGAATTAGTATTGGTGTTACTGTGTGTCTCTGTGTGTCACTGTGTGTTGTTGTGTGTTGTTGTGTGTTGTTGTGTGTTACTGTGTCAGAGTCTGACCTGAGTGACGATGGCCTTAGCAGCCACAATCATCTCATCGCTGTAAATATCCAGGAAGTCTAACTTCCTCTGCCGGAGCAGACCGAACACCAGAGACTCCAGACGCTCCTGAAACACACACACACACACACACACACACACACACACACACACACACACACACACACACACACAGATGAGTAAAGCAATGATTCAATGAGCCACAGTCAGAATGATTCAGATTAACACAGACTATGAACCATCAACCAGAACCCCACGATCACAGTAATCCCAGTGTGATGAGCACAGGAGACTGAGCCATGATGGAGGTGGGCTCAGCTTCAGTCTCTCTGTGTGGTTAGGATGAGAGCGGCCAGTGACGGACTCTGAGTGTTAGTCTCCAGCCTCAATCAGAGAGGCCTCTCCAGAATCACAGACCCTCCAGCACGGTACTGATTGATGCTGACCCACTCACACCAGATTATCTTAGAGACAGTTTTTCCCCTGATGGTTAAGACCCCCAGACGTGATCCTGATGATGAACCTGGCTCGGTTGCAGCTCCATAGACAGGTTCAAATCATTAATCTGATTACAATCAATCATCTGCACCATGAACTGAATCAACAAACTGAGCTTCAGGTTTGATTCCACAGGTTGACATTTAAAGAGTGTGTGTGTGTGTGTGTGTGTGTGTGTGTGTGTGTGTGTGTGTGTGTGTGTGTGTGTGTGGATGAGTGTGTGTCCCACCTTCTCCGAGGCAGTGTTGGGTTTGTCAACCTGTGACAGACACAGCATCCGTTACAGAGCAGGATTAATAATCTGCTTCCCACATTTTACACATGGATTAAAGATTCACAGTTTGTCAAACCTCAACATGTCAACGTCAGAAAATCCCTGAGTCTGTCTGTGACCTCACCAGATCACCACGCTCTAAAACAAGCTCCAGATCTACACCACATAGATCCACAACAAATAGATCTAGTACAAAATCCTGACAGTATATTTACAGGAAATATTCATGATCTTTACAGGATCCATACGAGACCTTTATGACATTTAAAGGATCTTTTATCCAATCAGAATGAAGAGGGCTTTGGAGCCTTAAAGAGACAGGAGCACATTTTTCTAGAACACCAGTTCAGGAGCAAGTAAATGTCGTACTGACTGGACACTGGAGGATTATTTGGACCAACAGTTGGTTAAGACAAGTTTTGAACCAGGCCACGCCCCCAATCCCAGCTGGGGCCAAATCAAGTCTAAGATCTGGATTAAAAGGTCTTGTTGAAGACCTCAGCTTCCAAACACTAAAACTATCATCCCTAAATAAACCTAAAATCTAGAGTCTGGAGGTTTTACTGAGACCCCACAGAGAAAGACTAAACCCTCAGACCTCCACTTCACATTTAAGCACTCTATGAGCTAAAGTCCTTCAGAGGTTGGTGGATCAGACCTTCTCCAGGACCAGGGGCTCCTCCTTCAGGCTGCGGCTCAGGTCGCTGCGGGCGTACATGCTGAAGTCCTCCACCATCATCTTATCGATCAGCTTCTCCAGCTCGCACAGCTGGGAGCCTAAATGTCTGAGGGACACAGAGACGGAGGAGAAATCAGCAGCTGCTAGGCTAAACCTGGACTAAACCTGGACTAACCCTGGACTATACCTGGACTAACCCTGGACTAACCCTGGACTATACCTGGACTAACCCTGGACGAAGTCAGGACGAACACCCTGGACTAACCCTGGACTAACCCTGGGCTAACCCTGGACTAAACCTGGACTAACCCTGGACTAACCCTGGGCTAACCCTGGACTAAACCTGGACTAACCCTGGACGAAGTCTGGACGAACACCCTGGACTAACCCTGGACTAAATCTGGACTAGGCATGGGCAATCCCTGGACTAAACCTGGACTAAACCTGGACTAACCCTGGACGAAGTCTGGACGTACACCCTCGACTAACCCTGGACTAAATCTGGACTAAATCTGGACTAAACCTGGGCTAAACCTGGGCTAAACCTGGACTAACCCTGGACTTAACCTGGACTAACCCTGGACTAAACCTGAACTAAACATGGACTAAACATGGACTAAACCTGGGCTAAACCTGGGCTAAACCTGGGCTAAACCTGGACTAACCCTGGACTAACCCTGGACTTAACCTGGACTAAATCTGGACTAAATCTGGACTAAACCTGGGCTAAACCTGGGCTTAACCTGGACTAACCCTGGACTTAACCTGGACTAACCCTGGACTAAACCTGAACTAAACATGGACTAAACATGGACTAAACCTGGGCTAAACCTGGGCTAAACCTGGGCTAAACCTGGACTATACCTGGACTAACCCTGGACTTAACCTGGACTAACCCTGGACTAAACCTGGACTAACCCTGGACTAACCCTGGACTAACCCTGGACTAAATCTGGACTAACCCTGGACTAAATCTGGACTAACCCTGGGCTAAACCTGGGCTAAACCTGGACTAACCCTGGGCTTACCCTGGACTAACCCTGGACTTACCCTGGGCTTACCCTGGACTAAACATGGACTAACCCTGGGCTGAACCTGGACTAACTCTGGACTAAACCTGGACTAACCCTGGGCTTACCCTGGACTAACCCTGGACTTACCCTGGGCTTACCCTGGACTAAACCTGGACTAACCCTGGGCTGAACCTGGACTTACTCTGGACTAAACCTGGACTAACCCTGAGCTAAACCTTGAAATACCCTGGACTAACCCTTTACTAACCCTGGGCTAGCCCCGGACTAAGTCTGGGCTAACCCTGGACTAACCTGTGATTTTCCCTGGATTTATCCTGGGCTAACCCTGGGCTAACCCTTAACTAACCCTGGGTTAACCCTGGACTAACCCTGGACTAACAGGAAGTGGAAGCTGGGTCCTGACCTGAAGCTGTGGATGCCCTGCAGCTCCTGCTGCAGCACCTCCTTGGTGGTGGATATGAGCTCCAGCGCCCCCACGAACTCTGAGGTGGAGAGCAGCAGCTGCACGGTGGGCTGCGTCTGGTGCACGGCCGCCATCAGCTTCAGCTTATTGTGCAGCTTCACGCAGTTGTTGCGAGTCAGCGCCGTGCGGAGCGCCCGCAGAGGGCCCTCGCACATGACCCGGTCGATTGCGGCGGTGCGGCCTCGCAGGACGGCCACGGCTCGCTGCGTCTCTTGCAGACGGTCCTGCAGCTCGTGCTGGGACGACATGGCGTGGAAGAAGGCTTCAGAGCGCAGAGAGATCTGACGGGCGATGCTCACCTCCACCACGTCCAGGTAGTGACTCAGCTGGAGGACGGATTAACAGACCGGATTAACAGACCGGATTTACGGACCAGAT
The DNA here is from genome assembly GCF_033239565.1 of Halichoeres trimaculatus. Taxonomy (NCBI): domain Eukaryota; kingdom Metazoa; phylum Chordata; class Actinopteri; order Labriformes; family Labridae; genus Halichoeres; species Halichoeres trimaculatus. The sequence goes on along the minus strand of NW_027437180.1, from coordinate 38,715,852 downwards.
TAACAGACCAGATTAACAGACCAGATTAACAGACCAGATTAACAGACCAGATTAACAGAGTAACACCTGATGACACTTTACATGACGAGGAAAAGCCTGATCACCTTCTCTTGCAGCAGTTTGGAGGACGCCACGTCTCTGCTGCTCCGCCCCCCGGCGCTGTTAAAGTGCGACCACGGCAGGACGGCGTTGAAGGTAGCTGGGTCCTCCAGAGCGAAGTCAGGCTTCATGAAGATCTGCAGAGGAGCAGAGAGGAGTAGGGAGGAGCAGAGAGGAGCAGAGAGGAGTAGGGAGCAGACACAGGGCTAAGAACAGGTGGAACAGGATCTGGCTGACTCTAAGGGATCAGCGGCCTACCTTAGGGACCTGGTCCAGCTCAGCTCTGGATTTCTCTGGAAGAACAGAGAGGGTCACAGGGTCAAAGTAAAGAAAGACTGAGTGTTTCTCTGGTCATGGACTGAAGAGGGCGCCGTCCGCTGCGTCCTACAGCAGCTGCTCTGGGACTCGTACCGTGGTTGGAGGTGATGCTGGAGACGGCGTCCACGTCCTCTTTGCTGGGGCAGATGGTCTTACAGCGCTCGTGGATCCGCTCTCTCTGGAAGCGTGGACAGAAAGAAGTCATGAGGGTCAGGAGCTGTAACCTGAGGTTTGACCAGCAGGGGGAGCTACAGCACAGACTCAGAGAGCTGCAGAGGGGGAGGGTCCTGCTGAGGGTCACATGACAGCCAGAGAGGAGGCAGCAGAGGAGGGAGACGCTGATAAAACCCTCTGACGGTCTGAGAGATGGAGGGAGTACTACTCAGAAAGAGGTCTGAAGGGATCCTGAACATGGATCTGGGTGCTCAGACTGAGCGTGTGCAGATCTTCAAAACTCTGCAAGTTCATGTGTCAGAGAAATCCCTGACCCTGGGACTGATCAAACACTCTGTTCTAGTTCAGTTTTAGAAACTCTGTTTTCAGCCCCTGTCTGAAATGCCTCTGTCTCTTTAAGGCTGGACAAACCCCCCTCACTCTGATTGGACGGCCCTCTGGGGGCTCGTTGGGGGCGTGGCTATGGGCAAAGCTTGGTGATTGATCAGTCACAGACAGATTCAGGGATTTCTCCAACATGTCGAGGTCTGGGGATCTGCACACGCTCAGTCTGAACATCCAGCTTCTTCACACCCAGCTTTAAAAGCAGAACACCCCCTCTTTAATCTTTGATGGAGAAGTGATGATCTAATGTTTCACAAAGGGAGCCTGTTGGAGGTGAAACTGCTCTGAGCAGATTCCTGACACACCTGCAGCAGGTGGAGCTCAGCATGAACAAAGCAGGTATCAAACGTGTTCAGCTGGTCCAGAGCTCCGCCCCCTCCATTCAGCGTCACCCTCAGCGGTCTGACTGGATCCTGTAGAGACTCTCAATAATTTAGCGGGTGTTACCTGAGCCGTCTCCTGCAGGTACGGCCCGAAGTGTTCCCTGGTGATGCTGGGGAGGCAGAAGGAGGGCATCACCTCCGTCTCTGCGAAGTCCAGCCCCCAGGTCTTAGTGAAGAAGTCCGACTCCCGCTTGGCGAGCCGGGGGTCGTTCAGCGCGGCGGGGAGGTTGACCTTGGAGCTGTACACCGTCCACCTGTCGTGCTCCGCCACCACGGAGGGGCCGTCGCACAGGCCATGCCCCTCACCTGCAGGACAGGGGTGTGAACAGACTTAGTACGGGTCGCACAGTGACGGCCTCCAACAGCTGCGGCGTCCTCACCTGTGGGCTCCTTGGGGCAGACGTCAGGCAGCGAGCGGATGGGTCTGAGGCGAGGTGGAGAGGCGTCCCGCTCTTTGTGGAAGATCCCATCTCGGCCTCTGCCGCCGCCGCCGCCGGGACGAGGCACTGGGGAGGAGCTGTGGCTGGAGGCCATGGCATGGGGACCGGCCTCCTGGGAGGCTAGCTGAGGACGGAGGGAAGACCGTCAGGAAGAGTCTGTGAGTCCTCAGGGGGTCGCCCCTCTGAGGAAAACTGTCCTCTACCAAAAACTGAATCAGGAACACTGACCTCAAATATTTCAATCAACTTTACTCCTAATCAAAAACACCAGATATTTAATTACTTTGATTTTTTTAACCCTTTTTTTTCCACTAAACAGTGAAAATGAGAAACTGAACTATTTTACTCCAAAAAGAAACCCTGAGATTAGAAAAAGCTGGATCAAACTGTACAGTGACTTAATAAACTGGATGGGACATTTCTGTCCTCTGACATCTTCAAAGGGTCAGAAATTAAAAATCTGACCCTGCCAAAAACAAAACAAAGCATCAAAATCAGTTTTATACTAATCTTTGTTTAACCCTGATATTAAAAAAAAAAACAGACCTCCAACATTTTTAATATGAATTAACCCATTTTATGTTTTTCTCACAATAAAAACAGTGACTTCATGTAACCCAATGAGCTTCTTGGGAATTTGACTGAAAGAAATGAGCAGAAAAAAAAAAAACAGTTTTATGGGAATAATTGTTTTTGTTCCATTATGCTCTCAGAGGGTCATAAATTTGACCTTAGAAAAAAGCAAAGTTTAAGATTTTTTTTTTACAAAAATAAAAAACCCTTCTTACAAAATCTCGTTCCATGTGGAGAAACAACAAAAATACATCCAGGGTTAGGAGCTGAGAGGACAAAAACATCCAGTTACAAAAACTCAGGGTTAAAGGAGCAGGACGTGTGTTTTCCAACCAAAACTAGACCAGAGTTTGTTTTTTAACTCAACGACCAGAAAGACGTTCGATTCCTCCTCCACGCTAACGGTTTGTGTCAAACAGGAAGTGACACCTGCTCTGGGCGCGCTCCAGGTGCAGCAGCTGGAAGCGTGGATGAAGACAGGTCTACGCTCTACGTGTCTCCAGCTGGGGTCAGTCTGTGAGCTGTGGAAGTTCAATAAAAAGACTTCCTGCTCTTAGTGGTCAGACCAGGGCCCACAGATGGATCCAGACTGACTTCAGACTAGAGCTGGGAGTAAAGAGTCTTTAACGTCTGAGAGGAGTCAGCTGATGGCTCTTTGAGGATTTCACTTTCAATTCAGAGTCATGTGAGCTTTTCTTAGCGGAAAGCGATTAATCCCACTTTAATTCAACTTTACAGGAAGCAGTTTGACAAACTAATTCAGAAACATCGTCTCTGATCAGCCTGTGAGGCTTTTTTTAACCATGAACTACCCAGAAAGTCATATTTTAAGTTAAACTCTATTTCTCAGGAGAAACCTGACTAAGCTAGCAGCCTTAGAGTCACAGAGAAAATTACACAGATTTTAGCATTTCAGAGCTGAAACGCCATCTGAAGCTGCACTGCCTTTGTTACAGAGGAATCATGGGTATAGATGATGATATCATCAGCAAAGAGATGTAATTTTTCTTTAATGTCTTCGTCTGGGTTATAAAAAAAAAAATAGAGGGGGTCCCAGAACAGAGCCTTGGGGGACACCTCCACATTTCAGAAGTGCTCCTTAAATCACCGTAACTTCCCAAACATTTGGGCTGGCACGAAAATTCATCAGCTCCTTTAAGAAGACAAGATTTTATAGAGTATTAGCAGAGGAATCCACTTGTAACGACGTTACAATCACAGGAAATAACTGAGGCTAGCTGTTCTCACTACCGTAACTCTTCAACTATTCAGGCAAGAGAAAAATATTCAATGAGTTCCTGAAAAGAAGAGACAATGAGCTTTGATCTCTGACTCTTCAAGAGGAATAAAACAAAAAGTCCAGATGGCCCACACAAACAACCTGCAGCCTCCCAGAGAAAGGAGCTCCTCCTCTGATTGATTTAAAGATCAACCAAAAAGGGAAAAATTCAAACAAAGCAGGAACATTTTATCTGAGCATATCACAGAAGCAACATCTGAGCAGAGATGGAGAACGAGAATTTCCCTTTTCTGAATCATTCTGAGGATGGTGTTTTTTACACTCCCACTGAGCAGATTGTGCTCAAAACATGAGCGTTTGGTGAACGTTTCAGTTTTGCTTTCATTTCACCTGGTCAGGGATCCACAGAGGAAACGTCTGGTCCAGAAACAACACTGAATGTGAACTCCAGCCCCACAACACTCCCTCCTCACACTAATATATATATATTTATATATTTATATATATATATATATATATATATATATATATATATATATATATAAGGGGAGGTAGGAAGGGACCTGAACAGTTTTCTGTTGCTGCGTTATAATTCGAGTTACATACAGTACACGTCTGTGAAAAATGTGATTCAGGGAGAAAATAGACGTGGTGTGAAAGACGAGGATCGTGATAACTTTTGTTGTGCTGCTGACAAACAGCTTTACATGGACTTTATTTTCCAGATAAACTAGTTAACCTATATCTTTTACGTCTACCTAGCTAGCAGATCTGGGTGTCCTTCCTCTTTCAGGTGAGCATTTATCTGAATAACCCTCAGTTACTCACTATTTATAGCCTCTTGCCATAAACGGCTCCTCTACATTTGACTGAGTAACTCTCCGTGTATATATCAGTTAATTTGACCTGACCTATCTTTTCTCACAGCTGTGGAGTCTTTTTGTACTTTGTCCACCTCAGCTCATCTCTGCTGGACCCTGAACCGACAACCTGATCCCTAAGCCCTGACAGTCAGGGCTTACAGGGCAGATCTTCACCTTCTTCCCTCTTATTTCTGTAGTTTTATCATATACAGACAGGACTTTGTAGTCCAGTAAACCCTGGATTAATGAGTAAAGGAGCAGTATTCATCTTCATGTTAAACACAGACTGAGACAGTCAAAGCTTGGTGTTAGCACTGACTGTTAGCTTTGGTTTCAGTGGTTTATCCGACTTATTTCATGTTTCTCATCTGGTACAGATCTCTCTTTAACTCTAACGTGAAAATTAGAGGTTAGATCAGGGGTCTTCAACCTGCGGCTCTGGAGCCTCATTCAGCTCTTTGACTCCTTTGCAGTGGGTCCTTGGAGCTCTATAAATATTATTAAAATAAAGGGCTTTCAATGTTTTTCTTACACAGGGTATTAATGATAACGACACAGACACTAAGTAAAATCATAATATAAAATTTGGACTAAAATGCATCACCTCTTGTAACAGAGCTTTGAGAGCTTCCTTTTTTTGCATTTTTTTTATATTTTTTGGGACTTTTTGATTCATTTTTTTTTTTACATTTTTGCAAATAAAGAAAAAGAATTCCACATTTTTAAAAAATTAAGTAAATTTTTGAATTTATTACATAAATCCCTCTTATTAATTTTAAAAAGTTTTAACATTTTTTGGAAATTAAGCAAAATTTTGAAATTGCATTATTTGGGGATCTTTATTTTTCAAAGTTATGACATTTCAGCAATTTTTTTTTTTTAATTTTGCACATTTTTTAAATTTCATTTTTTTATTTTTGCACATTTTTTTTTTAATTTCCAACTTATTGAAATTTCATGAATTTTGCAAATGTATTAAATCTATGACATTACAAATTTCTTTTTTTAAATTAAATTTGCAAATTTATTTAAAAAAAAACTAAGAAATCACATGTACAAATTTATAAACACAAAAACTTCTCGTTTAGATAATTATTTACCTGATTATACACTTTTTTTGTCTTTAATGTGAAGATAAAGTAGATTTTGAGGCTCCTGAATGACTTTAAACCAGGTGAGTTGAGGAAAAACGGCTCTAATGAAACTAAAAGTTGCAGACCCCTGGGTCAGATAATAAAATAAACGAGTTTTGTCCTCTCAACTCCCTGCGTCAAATCATAAACCTGCCCTCAAACAGTAGTGACAGGGCTAGCCTGTTAGCTTAGCACCTGTGCTGTGGTCGCCGAGTTAGCTTTCTTTACATTCACTGAGCTGTCGGTGAAGTCAGCGCTAAATATTAATAAAACACACTAAAATCTGATTCCACTTTCGATGTCAGGACCGATAAGGCTGTGAAACCCCGCTGCTAATGCTAAAGCTAATGTTGTCACCGAGGGTTACACGTAGACCGGCTAATGCTACAGCTAACAGGCTAGCCCTGAGAGGCGGAAACAAACAGAGGCTCCGGGCTTCGCGGGCCTTCAGGAGGCTCCGTACCTGTCGTCTGATGCACAGCGGGCGGTCGGTCTTCTCTGGACCATCACAGACACACCTGAAGAACCATCACAGACACACCTGGAGGGACAACAGCAGCAGGTAGCCCCAGTTTACAGACCATCAGGCACCGCAGGAGGCGGGGCAGCGGCGGCTTCTTCTTCTACTGTCACAAACCGCCATGCTGCCCCCTGGCGGCGATGAAGGTGAATGGACTGCAAACATGAAGCCACACAGGTTTATTCTTACTGGTCTGTTCGTTTTATTAACACGCAGGGGCGTAGCTACAATTAGGCAAACACAGGCAGTTGCCTGGGGCCCCAAGATTCCCAGGGGCCTCCAAAGCATCTCTTAAAAACTGATTTATGAAGTTCTCTTCAATTGAAAGCATTTCTTTTTTCTAAATCTTACTTCACATGCTTCGAAATCCATCAAAAGGCTTAATCTGTAATGATGGTTTTGGGTCCTCCCCCTCCCTTCTTATTCAATGGGCTATTCCATGTTACAACACATCTGAACATTTGATTCAGGAAGAAAATGGTAAAAAACACCTTTTATTTCCATTTTTTTCTTATTTTCAACCAAGTGGGAAATAAAACCAATGTTGCTCTGAGATCTGAGATAAACATATCAGACTTTTAGGATTTTAAGGACTTTATCTAGCCCAGGAAACAGGATCATTTTCTCTAACTCAAACTTTTTGGAGTTGCTGATAAACATTATTGTATAAATCTCTTTTTTGGATACATAACTCACTGGACAGGGGGTCAAATAAAAATACATTCACTTTAAAATAATAGTACCAAAAAGTATGGTAACTGTAAATATCACCTCTTTCAGTAGATTTTTTTTCCAGTTTTATGTTGTGCTTGATATTTACATATTTTTTCTTTACTAAATTATTTTTTTCAATATTTGCCTCTTGTAATGTTTTTCACTTCATACTTTCTTGTTTGTTCCTGTTACTCTGTAAATCCCCCACTGTGGGACAAATAAGCTGTCAATTGACCATAAAAGATTTCAAATCCAGGACAAAGTGGACTAAATGATGGATTCACTTTTTTCTAAATCAAACTAAAGTACAGAACTTGAGGAAATGCATTTAGTTTCGTTAAGTTAGCATGTACAAGATTAGCACTGTCTCATGCCTTGATTCTGGGAAAGAGACAGTGGACCCAGGGAAGGCCAGTCTAGCTCTGAGGAAGAGGAGTTACAAGGACATGGAGGGCCCCATTGACTGGGTTTGCCTTGGGCCCCCAAACCACTAGATACGCCCCTGGTGACATGTTCCCAGCTCCTCTCAGCTCTGAGCCACCGAGTAACTTGGGATGGTGCTGTTCATGTGGATGTTCAGGAGGAGGGGCAGTAACTGTGACAACATGCAGCATCAGCTCTGAGGAAGGCTTTCAGCAGCTTAAGGAACTAAGGCAGGTCCAAGGCAAGAAAGGGTCCAACCTGGTGCCAGCGAGGGGGACCTAATAAATGATGACCAGTGACTCCAAACTCCACGGAACATATTATTGTTGTGTTAGTGGATATGAAAACCAGGTGATACAGCTGTGAGTCAGCACAGAGGGTTACAGAGAGCAGACACAGGAAGGAGAAGACAGACAGTTTTCCAGTTCAACAAAAACAGAAACAGGCTGTTTTTATTAACCCTTTGTGGAGCAGAGAAGAATTTACCCATAAGCCTTTGTGACATTCTGAGGAAGCTGAAAACATGCAGAGGTTTCCCCTGAACACAGCGTCAGGAATCAGCTGACGGCGTCTATACACGCTCAGAGTCACATTAAGTTAAAATAAGTTAGAAAGCTTTAAATAATCTGGATCCAGAGTCCAGAGTCCAGTCCTGCTCCCAGTGCAGGTCTTAGTCCAGTGGGCTCTGGAAGATGAGCCGTATGAACCCGGACTCTCCGCTCAGCAGCTGGATACAGAATGGGCAGGCGGCGTGCAGCGTGTGTGTACCATGGGGCAGCGGGATCTGACTCCAGTAGGCCGCCGTCTTCTCCGAACACACGTGACCACAGGGGACGAAAGCGTGAGTGGGCGGCTCCGCGTCCACATAGAACCCGGCCTCGCAGCCCAGCCACAGCGGCACGTAGGGGCCCCTGGACCTGCACATGGGGCACTCCCTGTCCTGACACTCCGCCTCCACCTCGGGGTTGCGGCGCCCCCCCCAGCCGTGGTAGCCGTGCACGTGTCCGCAGCGCAGGTAGACCCAGGGCTGCTTCTCGTCCAGCACGTCTCTGCGGCGCAGGCTGGGGAAGGCGAGCGTGTTGAAGCCCACGGGACACTGAGGACGCCCCGCGTTCAGCTCCTGGCGCAGCGCCTCCAGGTGTTTGACGGTGGGAGTGCGCGACAGGCCCTCGGCTGTCCTCCACAGCAAGGTGGCGCCGCACAGGTCGATGAGCGAGCCGTCCACCAGTTTATTGGACTCACACTCCACCTGGAGGACAGACGGTGAACTGCAGGTCAGAACAGACGGATCCTGGTGCAGGAGCGAGCGCCGCCTGCAAACGTTTACCGTTTAATTTCTTTTTTTTTTTTTTGGGAGGAAAACACTTTAAACATAATTCAGAGAAAATTCAGAGTCAATTCAGAAAAAACTGCAGATTTTTCTTTTTTTCCTCAGGAAACAGAAACTCGTAGTTTCATACACTGAAAAAATATATATATATATATACACATTCGCAGTGTTTTATATACCAGACCTGTTCTTGTAAAAGCCCTCCAAAGCCCTCCATAACCAGGCCCCCCCATACCTCACGAACATGCTCCACCCCTACATCCCTTCCCGTCCCCTCCGCTCCTCGGATTCTAACCTCCTCACCGTCCCTAGGACCAAGCACCGAACCTGGGGGGACAGAGCCTTTTCAGTTGCCGCCCCCTCTCTCTGGAACTCACTCCCTCAAAACATCCGCAACTCCACTGACCTCACCATCTTCAAATCCAGTTTAAAAACACACCTCTTCCGCACTGCTTTCAACCAGTAATCCACAGTCCCTCCTCAACGCTCTATGTTTTTACCTTTTTACCTTTGCACTGTAACCTTCCGTTTTTATCTGTTTTCTGTTGTTCACCTGTCTTTTATCTGCACTTTTAACTTTTTATGTAAAGCGACTTTGAGTTTTGTTGAAAAGCGCTCTATAAATAAAATTTATTATTATTATTATTTATTGTAAGTCAAGTTTTTTTTCCTTCATTCAAAAAGTGTTTGCATTTTAGAAAACCAAGTTTTTTTCTCACCACAAAAAATAAAAGTGTTTATTTTCCAGAAATAAAAACTTCCTGTAATTCAGAGATAACAATTGTGTTCTTGAGAAATAAAATATTTAAATAAATAACTTTTTTCTTTTTCAAAAAGCGGCTCCTAACATAAACAATAACGCAGCTCATTGACTCAGAGAGGAGCCAAAGTTTATTTTTTATTATTTTTCTGTTTTCTTCAGAAACACTTTGCTCATCATTTTGAAAAACTGATTTATCTCATTAATTTTTAAAAAAGCAGAATTTTTTCTTTCCTGTAAAACTTTTAAACTTTTAAAGTTTGTTCATGAAAACCTCTGGCTCTTTAGCAGTGAGAACCTTCTGGAAACAGTGGAGGAAAGAGTCGGCTGCAGTCTGTGCTGATGCTGTTGTACAGAGCAGCCAGCAGGGGGTGCTGTGGCTCAGTGGCTGAACATCACCCACCTTCTTCCCTCTCTGCTGGGACGACCTGGTCTCCCTCAGCGTGAACACGTTCCCACACACAGAGATCTCCCTCCACAGACCCGGTTTGGAGTCCCGGTTGAAGCCGTGGCGTGGGTGCATCACCAGCACGCCGTTCGTAGTCAGCCCGTCCATCTGGCCGTCCTGCATCCTCCACTTGGCAGCCTTCTCCTGTGAAGAGAGATTACAGTCAGTGATGAGCACTTCCTGTTTCCTCACCCCCAGGCGGCAGCAGCGGCGCTCGTACCCCGAGGAAGATGTTCTTGGAGCTGTCGAAGCCGGCGGCGTAGATGCGAGCGGAGTACGGCGGGTTCCTCTGGCACATGATGCGGCAGGCGAAGCGAGAGATGGTGCTTTGGACCGCCTGACCGTCGGCCTGGTTCTGACCCCCGGGGACCGTGTCCGTCACCACAAAGTCGATGGGAGTCTCTGTAGACCGGCCGATCTGAGACCACACACAGACAAGATTTAAGATCCTGGATCCAGATTCAGGGTCCTACTTTGATCTGGACTCAGAGCTAAAGAGGACCGCCCTGTCAGAGCAGCTGGTCCTGGTCTCTGAGTCCAGGTCCTGACCTCTCTGGGCCGTTAAGGCTCAGGAGCTAGAATAACTGACCACAGCAGAGGCAGCGTGGCGTGCTGGTACACACCTGGAACATGTCTGTGTTGGCGTCATGCGTGTACTCCACCACCACGGTCTGAGCCCGGGACAGCGTGTAGGAGATGCTGTGCTGCTCCTTGTTGCTGATGGCCTGGAGGAGCAACACGGACACAACACCATCAGCTCCGTTAGATACTGCTTTAACCATCGTTCTTATTACTGTTATTATTATTTTTATTAATGTTTTTATTAATGTTTTTATATTATTATTATTATTATTATTATTATTATTATTATTATTATATTATTATTGTTATTATTATATTATATTATTGTTACTATTATTATTATTATTATTATTATTATTATTATTATTATAATCATCATTATTATTTTTATTATTATCATTATTATTATTTTTATTATCATTATTGTTATTATTGCTATTATTATTATTATAATTTATATTATTATTTTTAAAATAATGATATAAATAATAATAAAAATAGTGAATGATTATAATTATTATTATTGTTAAATAACTACACACACACACTCACATTTCCTAAAGGTAAAAACTACTTAAACAACAAAAATGGGCATTTAAAGGGTTAAAATAATCAAAATAATTAAACATTTGTTTTTTTCAATGAGAACTGAAGTTAACTGAAAGATCTGCTCCTCTCACCTTGGCAGCCTGAGGCGTGCAGGATGCGTGGACAGTGCTGGGCTTCACCCCGTTAGCTTTGTTCCTGCGGCACAGAGCGAAGCGGCTCTTCCTCCTCCCCTTGTCCCCGCTGAGCAGAGAGCCGTTACACCTGAACGCACCGGACAGGAAACAGGAAACAGGAAACAGATCAGGGGTTACTCAGAGGATCCAAGAAGAGCGGCGAAGGAAAGAAACATCATCGCCAGGATCAAACACGTTTTTAGGTTTTACTAAACTTTCTCAAACTTTGACCAAAGTTTCTCAGACCTGGGATCAGCTCAGAGGTTTCTTCTCTCAGGGATCAGCAACGTTTGTCAAGTTCGCACAAAAACACCCTCCTGTGGTCTGATGGGTTTTCAAAAGTTCCTCCAAAAGTTTCACACAGTTCTCAGGATGTGCCAAAGATTTCTCTGATTCAGCAAACGTCTTCAGTGATCTCTCAAAACAAAAGTTTGTTCATTTTGCTCTTCCAAAAGTTTTTTCATGATCTCACAAAAGTTTTTTTTCCAGATTTGGTAAAGATTTCTCAGGATGTCAGCAAAGTTTCTGAGAGCTTAAAGTGAATAGTGATTTAGGAAACACTCTTTGAAAAATCCTGAAAAGGTTTTTCAGAACCCTAAAAGAACCCTGATATTCCCCCAAAAAACTTTTTTTGCAAATATTCAAAAACTTTGGGGATCACAAAAACTTCTTCCTGAATCTCGAAAGGTTCAGCATGAAAGAGTTTAGATGATCCTGAGAAAATTTTGAAGGATTATAAAAAAGGTTTGCGAAACACAGAATTTTTGGAAAATCTTAAGAGACGCTGCTAAATCTTTGGCAACATTTCAAAGAACTTCCTGAGAAAATCCTGAAAGATCCAGAATGGCTGCCCCATCCAGATTAACCTTTGTTCAATTTCCAGAAAAAGTTTTTAAAGCTAAGAAAGTTTTTATGAAGTCCCGAGCATTTTAGGGGATCAGGAAAACTTTCGAAGAATCCAGAAAAACTTCAGGAAAAAAATCCAGAGAACGTTTTTACAAGATTTACACAAAAAAAGAAGAATTAAGATCATAAAAAATCATGGGCTGAATTTAGCAAAAACTAGTTAATATTTCTGGCGATCTGGGAAAGTTTTTTAAGACTTTGCTTATCCTGAAAAATATTTTTGGTCCCTAAAAACTTTTGCAGAATCCTGAAAGTCAGACAACGTTTTTCAAGATCCTCAAAAAGTTTTATGACATCCTGAGAAACATTTAAATGAATCAGAAACTTTTTCCAGATTTTGAGAAACTTCAAGATAAACTTAGTCTCCCTTAAAGAAAGGTTCCTGGGATAAGAAGTTCCTGTGACTTTGGTGGAAACGTGACTTTCTGACTCTGTAACACTCTCTGCTTCAGACGTGAATCTTTCCAGAGCGTCTCTGAGGTTTTTTAATGAACTCTGTTGGTTTTCTTTCAGGAGCAGAAACACGCTGCCTCAGACCATCTGGACTCCAGCAGACTCTGACTTCCTGTCTGGAGTTTTTCTCTGAGGGTCTAGCAGACAGTCTGAGGTCCAGGACCTGGTCTGCTGTGGTTTCAGACTCTTTGTTTGCTTTTCTTTAGTGAAGTCCACATGTGACGTCAGACCGTCTGAGGCCTCACAGACGAGCCCACAGCCACGGCGCTCAGACGGTCTCATTTAGAGAGCCGTGGCTCCGAGGCGGCGTTATCTGAAACAGGAAGTTGGTGTTTCTCAGAGGAAGAATGGATCCTGGTCAAACTGAACTCTGCTGTTGGTTTAACCTCGGTGTGGCAGCGAGCTGCGTCCACAAATAACCTCCACGTCTGAGCGCACTGCAAAGGTCAAACGCCCAGAGTTTCTGTTCAGACTGATGGTGATGATGATGATGATGGCGTTCATGCTTTGTGAAGGAGTGTAGGTCAGCTGATATCACGGTTAACTCCGCAGCACTCTGCTCTTCAACCCTCTCAGCCCTCTCCCTCTGAAAGTCTCAAAGCGACTACGGAGGCCTCAGAGGGACAGAATAAAGACCAAAAACCCTCCATGATACCCTACAGCATCTAAAAAAGCTGTTGCTAGGTGCGGCCTGAGTGGCGTCCTGCTGCAGCAGACCTCTCTGCGTTCTTGATGTTGTTTCTCCAATTCGTTTTCGGAGCCCGTCGTTAGCGTTTGGCTCAGTTGTTGGTTTGAAAACAAACTGGTCGCGTCTGCTCTGCTGTTTTTACAGAGTGTGTCCTGAGATACCCGCGTTTACACACCAGATTTCAGCTGTTAGCAGCCTGAAGTTAGCATGTCGATGCTAACTGGTGCTGGGGCGGGTGTTCCCTGTGAGCTGAGGAGAAGGAGGCGAAGGGATTACAAAGGTTAACAAAGTCCATTTTTCTTACCCCAGCACGATGAGCTCTCCGTACTTCAGCAGGCCTTTGGGGGGCGTGGGCGAGGTGGGGATGTTTTCCTGACCCGGTGAAAACATCTCTGTAGCGTCTCCGAGCGCCTCCGTCCCCTCAGGACCACATCACCTGCAGTCAAAGGTCAGAGGTCAGGTCTTTGGTGGAACAGATACAGTCAGTGAGGGCTCCAGCAGGACTCCATCAGACCCGGACTCTCTGTGTTGTGGGGCAGCAGTGGGACACAATGTGAGCATTGAGGAGGCACACTGAGCGGCTGTGAGGTGTGAGCCGTGGGGGTGACTCACTGGCAGCCATGTTTTCCTTCTTTGTGCCGTGGAGAGGACAAACTGAGCATTCATACAGGAAGTCAGCTGTGAGCTAAGACCACGCTGGACGCCAGGTTTGACCCTGATCCAGATCCTCCCTCTCAGGTCTCCGGGGAAACCTGCAGCCCGCTTTGAGACAGTGGGTCTGGGTTCAGTGGGTCTGGGTTCAGTGGGTCTGGGTTCAGTGGGTCAAAGACATTCAGGACCAGAGCCAGACTCAGAGGTCTGCAGGGGGGGCGTTCACCGCCTGTAACGGGTCGACCTCTGCAGTGACATCACTCCTCTGGGATAAACGCTCTTTGTGCGTCTCGTGACAGAGACGGAGCGTGGAGTCTGACGGCGGTGAGTCACACGTCCTGCTGGTTTTAACCTCAGCATGTGACTCACTGATCCCTATCAACACGGGGAGGGGGGCCCACCAGACCAGGATCTGACTGCCCCCCACATCCTTAATGGAGAAGCACCAAGACCCTCTGAAACCTGACTCTGGTTCTCCACTCAGAGAGTGGACAGCTCAATGAATCTGAGTTTAACCCTCTGATCTGACGACTCTCTCTGAGCTGATTCACATTAAGAGGAAACACTGAATTCATTTAACTGCTCACATCAACCAAGAGCTACACCTACAGCTGAAAGACACACTGATGGAGGGATGGATGGATGGATGGATGGATGGATGGATGGATGGATGGATGGATGGATGGATGGATGGATTAATTGATGCATGAATGGATTAATTGATGCATGAATGGATTAATTGATGCATGAATGGATTAATTGATGGATGGATGGATGGATGGATTAATTGATGCATGAATGGATTAATTGATGGATGGATGGATGGATGGATTAATTGATGCATGAATGGATTAATTGATGGATGGATGGATGGATGGATTAATTGATGCATGAATGGATTAATTCATGGATGGATGGATGGATTAATTGATGCATGAATGGATTATTTGATGGGTGGATGGAATAATTGGTTTATGGATGTATGGATTAATTGTTGGATGGATGAATGGATGAATTAATTGATGAGTGAATGGATGGATGAATTAATTGATGGATGAATGAATGGATGAATTAATTGATGGATGAATGGATGGATTCACTGATGGGTGGATGGTTGTATGGTAGATGGATGAATGGATGGATGGATGAATTAATTGATGGGTGAGTGGATGGATGAATGGACGAAGTAATTGATGGATGATGGGTGAATTAATTGATGGATGGATGGATGGATTAATTGTTGGAAGGATGGATGAATTAATTGATGGATGAATGGATGAACTAATTGATGGATGAATGAATTAATTGATGGATGAATGGATGAATTAATTGATGGATGAATGGATGGATTTATTGATGGATGGATGGATGGATGGATGGATGGATGGATGGATGGATGGATGGATGGATGGATGGATGGATTAATTGATGGATGGATGGATGGATGGATGGATGGATGGATGGATGGATGGATGGATGGATGGATGGATTAATTGATGGATGGATGGGAGCTGGCTTTATGTCTGTTTTGGCCTCTTGTCAAAGCTCTTGAACCTGGACAAAAGTTTTCTGGAGTGGAACAAACCTTCCTGAAACATTTTTCAGTATTTGTTTAAAGTTTCCTCAAAGAAATCCTCAGGATTTACAAAAGTTCATCAGCATTTTGCACGGTTTACTGGATTCAGCAGATGTGTATGGTGATCTTAAGAAGTTTTGCACTCCTTGCAATAAAAAAATAAAATAAAGTAAACATAACCCGGGGGATTGTTATTAGGGTCCCACAGAAAAATGTAAAATCTTTGTCTGGTTTTTCTAGGACCTGTGGATGTGCTGACTGTGTTTTCCGTGAGCTCTCCTCAGAGCTGGGCTCCGTCGCTGTTTGAGTTTCTAAAATCCAAAGAATGAAACCTGAAAAGTTGAAACGTGACCTGAATCACACCTCACACTGTTAAGCCTCTTAGCTCAGATCAGAGATGACGACCGAACACACACACACACACACACACACACACACACACACACACACACACACACACACACACACACTTTACGTGTGTTGTTTGGTCAGGGAACAATACCATCAGTGCTAACAACTCAATTAAAGCAGATTAGAGCTCCTCAGTCTGGTTGCTGCAGCATGTAAACATTTTAAACGGATTATTTCAGATGAAATTAGGACACATGAAGCAGGTTAATAACACTGGGTCACTGCTCCGAGTGTGAATGAAAAACCAACAGACACGGAGCCAAACAAAGCCCAAAGACCTCCTCTACGTCACCGCTGGAGCTTTTTCTGGGAGGTCTTAGAGGGAAACTCAGACTTTTTATACGTCATCAAAAATACATTCAACATGTTTTTTACTGTTTCTGACATGTTTTTGCATCTTAATGAAAAAAAGTACAAATGTTTTTTAAATTGCTGAAGGACAGCTGATAAATATTCCAGAACATGTCCTTAATCTGCAGCGTAATGTTTGGAGAACATTCTGGAATTCATCCCATTGTTTCTGATGCCTTTCCAGGGAACATTCTGGAACCTTTCCTCTCTTTTAATCCACAGCCTTCGTTCTCAGAAGAACCCGAAATCCTGTTTCTGATTCTTCTGAGAACAAACACTTCGAACAATCCTGGGTGTCATTTAAAGCTCCTGTGGTGAGGTTTTTCTTTAAATTGATGGACTGGATTAAACTCTGATTCCTCTCAAAGTTTTTTATATTTCAGGTGAACTGTGAAACAGCTCTGCACACTCTTCAGCCAAATCACAAACACAATAACTCCTGAACATCTTACTGAAGTGGTTTGATTTTCTTCTGTAGAAATATTTTTCTAGTTTTTTAGAGGTTGGGTTCATTACAGCAGGGATTGTTTATATTTCATGGTGTTTTATTCATCGTTATGTCCCGTTTAGAGGAGGCTGAAAACTCTGACTGTGACCCCCACCACTGCTCCAGCTCCGCTTTAATCCAGACTAAATAAACTTTCTCTCTATTTCAGAGGTCAACATTTGCGTGTGGAGAGGGGCTGACGTGCCTTTGGGATTTTAATAAGAGCAGACAGTTTGACAAAAAGGGCAAAGTTTCAAGTTTGAAACAGGGGAACAAAAGCAGCGTCTGTGGGGGCAGATGCTCCTGGAGGATGGTGCATGTTAATCAGTTAGTGTGGTCCAAACAAAGGAGAGCAGCTGGGCTTCACGGAGCCGGACAGAGCCGCCTGACGACCAGCGCTGGAGCCTGGAGCACACACTGCGCTCACAGGAAACAAACAGTTTTAGGAGTTTTTAAAGGCTACACCAGGAGAAAAGAGGAACTGGTGATCAGGATCTGATGTTTGGTGCCACAAAGACACTTTTAGGGGTTTAGACAGACTAAAGAACAAGTTAAAGAGTTTGGGGGATATAACACTACATTAAAATAAAAATATTAGATCCATAATATGGAAAGAAAACCACAGAAACAGCTGATTTTACAGATATAGGATGAAGTTAAAGAAAATATGGAAATATGATACAGTTTATTAGAATTTTAGTGTCACTCCCACAGATCATGGGAGCATTTATGTGATTTTTACCGAGGTGATACATGAAATATATGTCACAAAGACATTAAGACAACATTTTAAAGACAAAGAGAATAAATGATTTAATCTGGATTTAAATACAACATTAGTGTGTATAAATGAGCATTGTTGTATATGTAGAGAGGGGAAATGAACGTTACAGTCCATAAAGACACTGACATGTCTCTTTAGTATTAACACAATGTTTTCATTGAGATGACTGTTTTTTTTTTCAGTGTTTAAGACGAAAACCAAGACTGCAGAAAAAAGAAAAAAAAAGCTTGAAGTTGAAAAAGATCGTCAGATCAAAAAGTGAGTTCCGTAAACTTACCAGAGTTACTGGTCTTAAAGTCGTGTTTTCATCTCCAGGAAGTTCCCGCTCCGTTAAAACGCGTCATTCAAAGCTTCAAACCGGAAATAAAGATACGTTTGTTGAGTTTTCATCGATTAGCAAACGGAAAAGCTAAAGAGAAGCTGAGAAAAGACGCTTCCATCAGCGCTACACTCTCATATAAACTTCACCACACACGGAAGTGACACTTTCAGCGTAAGAGCGTCTACTTCCGGTCTCCACTTCAAAATAAAACGAAGGGTGTTTAAAGTACAAAAGCATGAAAAAAGGTCTTATTTTCACTCATTTATCTTTAAAAAAAAAATTAGGACACCATTTCTCAAGCGATTTGCATTTTAATTTTAAAGAAATCAGAAATTATTTCTGTCTTTTAATATTTGAAATAAGATGTTTTAATAGACTTTAAGGTAAACCTGGTTCATAGAGAAACTTATCAGTTAGTCATTGCTTGGAGTTTGACATAAAAACTTACTGGGTTTTAGTTTCTGTGTTGTGTATCAAATGAACACTATGTAGTTTGGGCTCATATATTATTTATATTTCCTGTAGTTTAACAGTTCTGTACATATTTTTCTTTGTAACACTTATATTATCTTATACTATAATTTTTATATTTTTTTTATCATATTGTTTTCAATTCTGTTAATGTGGTAAATGTCATGGGACCAATGAAGTATTATCCCATCTTATTTTAATTATTTAAGAGAGCAATAGAAATAAAGATTTACTGTACAAGTTTTTGAATATTTCTTTTATTTTGATTTAACAGTGGTGTTATTAAGCAAATGCTCTCTACAGTTTTTTTCTTGTATAATTCAATTCAAACTTTATGAATTTGCAGAAATACAGTAAATGTTCATTTACTGTATTTAAAAAGAGATAATACATGAATCTTTACTGTAATAATCAATCAGATTTATTACCACAGAGTTTTTACGTTACAAGGAAAGTTTCTTTGTTTTTTGTTTGACGGAGCAAACAGTTAAAAACAGAAACAGAAAGCATTAATATGAAAATATTAAAACTATAAGGACAGAAACTCCACTGTAACAGCTGTGTGTTAATGTTAATGTTTCCTCTCAGATTCTCCTGGTGCCAAATAAACTCACGTTAAAGATTTCCTATTACGGTTAAGAGTACAGACTCCTGCAGTTACAAACTGTTCAGTCCAGAGTCCGGTCTGAGGACCAATCATGGCTCACAGTGTCCATAAAAAATGATATTAAAGTGTTGTGTGAGGCTCAGAGTGACACTATGTACCGTGTGTAAAATGACACGCTTCAAAGAGCAAAACTAACACAAGAGTAAACGTCACGTGAAGGAACATGGAGCTCTGAGCACACACACGTTTTCAAATGACTTTAACCAAAGACAACAGAGAGGTTCACACACACACACACACACACACACACACACACACACACACACACAGAACAGGACCAACCTGCTTGGCCTTATCTTCATCAGGCATGCAAAGCATCATGGGTAATATTTCCTCAGAGTGTCAATGAGTTTGGATCCACTCTGAGTCCTTCAGTCATCAGTTTCTTTCCTCCTCTGGACAAACAGGCTGATCTAAAGTCTGAACCTGCACGCTCAGCTCCTTCTGGAGTCTGTGAGGCCATCTAGTGTCAGAGCTGTGAAACTACAGGACAACATCCACTGATTTTTCCTCTCAAAAAATAATGAATGCTTTAGAAATGATCAACATTTTCATTCTTTGAATGTAAATACAAAAAAAAAAAGCTTGATTAACAATTCAAGCATGGCCGCCTTCAGACACTTTTCAAAGTGGGTTTCCCCAAGCACAGCGCTGAAATAAGCCGGGGTGATGTTTCTGTCTCTAAACCAATCAGCATTTAGCGTCTATTAAGGAGATCCAGGACAGACGAGGTGTTACAGGTGAGCACAATGCGTCTCTGGATGAGTGTAAACTTCCTGCTGAGTGCTGCGCTACTGTACGATGCTGCTTATCCTCAAAACATCCACAACCAGTCACTGTGGAGGGTTTTTGAGGTGGTTAAAGCCACCCCTGGTCTCCCCTATGGGCAGGGGCGTAGCTACAATTAGGCAAACACTGGCAGTTGCCTGGGGCCCCAAAAGCATCTCTTAAAAACTGATTTATGAAGTTCTCTTCAATTGAAAGCATTTCTTTTTTCTAAATCTTACTTCACATGCTTCAAAATCCATCAAAAGGCTTAATCTTTAATGATGGTTTTGGGTCCTCCCCCTCCCTTCTTATTCAATGGGCTATTCCATGTTACAACACATCTGAACATTTGATTTAGGAAGAAAGTGGTAAAAACACTTTTTTCCATTTTTTTTCTTATTTTCAACCAAGTGGGAAATAAAACCAATGTTGCTCTGAGATCTGAGATAAACATATCAGACTTTTAGGATTTTAAGGACTTTATCTAGCCCAGGAAACAGGATCATTTTCTCTAACTAAAACTTTTTGAGTTGGTGATAAACATTATTGTATAAATCTCTTTTTTGGAAACATAACTCACTGGACAGGGGGTCAAATAAAAATACATTAACTTTAAAATAATAGTACCAAAAAGTATGGTAACTGTAAATATCACCTCTTTCAGTAGATTTTTTTTCCAGTTTTATGTTGAGCTTGGTATTTACATATTTTTTCTTTACTAAATTATTTTTTTCAATATTTACCTATTGTAATGTTTTTCACTTCATACTTTCTTGTTTGTTCCTGTTACTCTGTAAATTCCCCACTGTGGGACAAATAAGCTTCAATGGACCATAAAAGATTTCAAATCCAGGACAAAGTGGACTAAATGATGGATTCACTTTTTTCTAAATCAAACTAAAGTACAGAACTTGAGGAAATGCATTTAGTTGTGTTAAGTTAGCATGTACAAGATTAGCACTGTCTCATGCCTTGATTCTGGGAAAGAGACAGTGGACCCAGGGAAGGCCAGTCTAGCTCTGAGGAAGATGAGTTACAAGGACATGGAGGGCCCCATTGACTGGGTTTGCCTTGGGCCCCCAAACCACTAAATACGCCCCTGGGTCTTCCCTATACGCTCACCCGGTATGTTCCCAGAACAAAACGAACCTGACAAATGGATCAAACTCAAACTGATGTTACCTGGTTTCAAACAGCACAGGTGAGCACTGTCTCCCATATTTTGCATGAAGCTTTGTTTAATGAAATGACCTGAAACTCTCTGACACACCTGAGACCTGCTCGGAATGACGAGTCCCCGTGTCTGATCCTGAACGAGACCCTCAGGTAAAACCGTTTCCCTTCATCTGAAACAAGATTTCACTCATCTACTTCTGAAACAGTCACTGCGCGTGCGTCATTACTTCCTGCAACCGCCAAGCGGTGAAGGCGCGCGCGCCTCATTCATCCAGTTCACTCGTTCAGAGCGGGACCAGTCCACGTCCTGACCCGGCTCAGACACTCAGGTGAGTCCTGTTTTCATTGTTTGAACATATTTGTACCAGGAGAGAGTGGGTGGTCTGTGGGAGCTGTGGAGGACCCCACGCTGAGGTTAACTGCACGTGTTACCGTCACGCTGCCAGGATGGCGCAAACTGGGCTCAGAAGGCGCTAAACCAGCATCTGATTGGACTAAGACCCAGCTGCAGCTTTTATTAACACAAAAACTGAAAAACATCAACATCAACATCTCTGACACATGAATCTAAACTCTCACTGAGTGACCACGTGTCGACACAATCCGGACTTTTATGGACTTCCGGAAACTTTCTCTCAGAGAGAGTTGTGTCCAGGTGACTGACCGCGGATGTGACTTTGAAGAAACATCTCATTTTAATGTAAAAGTCGTTAATTTTTTACTCTGTTAAAACCAGGATGTACAGTCTGAGTCAGTAATGTCAGCTCGTTTGTTGCCAGATCCTTGAAAAATGCTGCAAAATAATTCAAAAGCGATGATAAAATTCACATTTTTAGAAGTAGAAGTCGCTTTGATGCTGAATTTTCCCTGCTGTTTGAAATCTTTACTGATAGTTTTATTTTAATATTTGTTATCACTCATAGAAAATTAGCAGAGTTGTGTTTTGTGACTTTTGAAGGGTCGACGGCAGGAAAATGAAACGTGGGTAAATTATTCAGTAAGAAATAAAAGTCTGGTCTTTTAGAAAGTTGCATGAAAAGTTCCCAGAAGCAGAGGAAAAGTTGTTGTTGTCAGTTGACTTCAGTGGGAGAGGAGAGGAGACGAGGGGGGTCCGTGGAAGAGCCGGACTGGTCCTCTGACGGCTCGTTAAGTGGGTCACATTTTCAAAACAATCCCTGAACCATTTTACCCGCCATCAGCGGAATAACCGCCAAACATGGCAACCCAGTTTGATTCAGAGTTTCTGTCAATTCAACCAATGAGTCAAACTTCCGCTGACTTTCCTTTGAAGACGAGCGAGTGTGAAATGTCAAGTTTGCGCATGCGTGTGGGTTAACATGAGAGGTTGTAAAGACTGTCGTAAACTGCTGAAATACTACACCACACGTGGAAATGAGTGATGGTGACCCGCCTCAGTGAGAGTGTTTCATCCTGAGGAGACAGAGCCGAGTCTCAGTGACAGGGACCGTGTTTGGAAAGGATCAACACTTCACAGCTGCATGATGGGAAAACGTAGAAACCAGCAGGTCTACGTAACAACACCTGGAGGCTTCATGAAGTTATGTAACACACAGCTCACCTGAGTCTATCATCTCAACACACCACTGTGTCTTCCCAGGCTGCGTGCACAGGAGCGTGACAGACCACAGGATGTCCACCGTGAAGAAACAGAGTCCACCTGTCGACAGGTGAGTCCCATCGACCCGGGGTTACAGCTTCAGCAGTCAGAGATGAAAACACTGAGGATTAAATCTTCAGGAAGGAGATTAGGTTACAGTCGTTTTGTACGTTAAATCCAGTTTATCGTTATATATGGGGCTACATTGATACTGACGATATCATATTTTCAAGTTTATTTCAACTTTAATCTCTTAATGTAAAACTTTATTTCAGTGTAATCTCATTTCTTTACAGTTCCCGCACTAATCTTAATCTGTTGACATTATAACTGAAACTACTGAAATGTAAAGTTTTCTGTCTGTATGCCTTAATTTTCAGAGCAGTAACCTCTCAGTAATACCTTATTGTGCTGAAATCTGGATTTAGAGTCAGAGATTTCAGATTTGAAGTGTTAAGATGAAAACCTGTGAGTTGATGGTGTTTGTTCCCCCAGCGGACACGCCGTCGCCCTCATCATCTTCATCCTGGGCGTGGGAACTCTGCTGCCCTGGAACTTCTTCATGACGGCCTCTCAGGTTTAACCCCCAAACTTCTTCTTCATCATGAAAACTTTAGATTAACAGACGGACGGATAGAGACTCAGCTCAGACACAGGTTTGATCAGAGGTGTGAGCAGGATCTAGACCCTTCCTTTTCTTAAACCTTTCCCCTGTTTGTTTCTGATCCTCAAAGTATTTCAACGGGCGACTCCACGCCCAGCACAACTCCACCAACGCCACGCGGGGCAGCACCAGCAAAGACTACAACTACGACAGCTGGATGGCCTTGCTTTCCCAGCTGCCCCTGCTGCTCTTCACCCTGCTCAACTCCTTCCTCTACCAGTGGTGAGTCCCTGATGCTCCGCCCACCACGCAGAGCTAACGGCTCAGAGCTAACCACTCAGAGCTAACGGCTCAGAGCTAACCACGCAGGGCTAACAACCCAGAGCTAACAACTCAGAGCTAACGGCTCAGAGCTAACAACCAAGAGCTAACCACTCAGAGCTAACAACTCAAAGCTAACAACCCAGAGCAAACAACCCAGAGCTAACAGCGCAGAGCTAACGACTCAGGGATAACGGCTCAGAGCTAATGACTCAAGAGCTAACAGCTCAGAGCTAACGGCTCAGAGGTAACGACTCAAAAGCTAACAGCTTGGAGCTAACGACTCAAAAGCTAATGGTTCAGAGCTAACAACTCAGAGCTAACGGATATGAGCTAACGTCTCAGAGCTAACAGCTCAGCACTAACGGCTTAGAGCTTAAGGTTCAGAGCTAACGGCTCAGAGCTAATGGTTCAGAGCTAACAGCTCAGCGCTAATGGCTTAGAGCTAACGGCTTAGAGCTAACAACACAAAGCTAACAACTCAGAAATATCTTCTCAGAGCTAACAGTTCAAAGCTTACAGCTCAGCGCTAACGGCTTAGAGCTAACGGCTCTGAGCTAACAGCTCAGCGAAAACGACTCAGAGCTAATGGCTCAGAGCTTATGGTTCAGAGCCAACGGATTGAGCATACAGCTCAGAGCTAACGGCTTAGATTTGACGGCTTAGAGGTAACGGCTTAGAGGTAACGACTCAGAGCTAACAACCCAGAGCTAACGGCATAAAGCTAACGGCTCAGAGTAACCATAGCGCCCTCTCTCTGCAGGGTGAAGGAGCGTTTCCGTGTGGCCTTCAGCCTCGTCCTCATCTTCGTCCTCTTCTCCCTCACCGCCGCGCTGGTCCAGGTCAAGATGGAGCCGGATACCTTCTTCTCCGTCACCATGGCGACCATCTGGTTCATCAACAGTGAGTTCAAACACTTTCCTCTGGATGTGGACTCCCTTATCCCGCTGTGACTGATGTGGAGTGTGTGTGTGTGTGTGTGCGCAGTGTGTAGTGCAGTCCTGCAGGGCAGTCTGTTCGGCGTGGTCGGGCTCTTCCCTCCTCGGTACAGCACTCTGTTCATGAGCGGTCAGGGTCTGGCCGGGATCTTCGCCGCCCTAGCCATGCTCCTCTCCATCCTCAGTGAGTTCCTCCTCCTGCCTTGCTCCGTCAGAGCGACTGGTTCATGGATGACCCTGATCTAAACACTCCCATCTCTCACTGCTGGACTTCAGCTCAAACGATCTGTGACTTTCTTTGTGCAGGTAAAGCCGATAAAGACTCAGCTGCTCTGGGATACTTCATCACGCCCTGCGTGGCCACGCTGCTGACTCTGATGTGTTACCTGCTGCTGCCCAGACTGGTGAGGAGACGGTTTGTTAATGCAGTGATCTCCACTGCAGAGTCACGTCTGTTTTTAACGATGTAGATGATGAAACCCTCTCATTCTCGTCCTGATGAACATTTTCCTTGAACAGTTGAACTTGTTGCTCACGCAGTGTCTCACACAGTGATCGTTAGCCAGGTTAGCTCAGAGATCCTTCTTTACCTGTTTCCTTTCAGTATTACCCGACTCTTTATTCTTCATGTTTTGTTTCATTAACAACTTTATTTAAAAAAACAGTTACATAAATGAAGTTAGGAAGATAATTAACGAGGATTATCGTCTGTTTTCCTTTGTTTCTGCCATCTGTTTGTTAAAAATTGAATGTTAAGAAACACAAAATGTTTACAATCAATATTTAGAAACTTGAATGAACAGATTTAAAAATGTTTGCTCAAAAAATGTGCTGAAACTTTGGGAAATTAACTTTTTTTTTTTTAACTGCTGACAGATCAGGAGCTCATATGTTCCACATTTTATTCTTAAACATCACGTTTTTGTCTTTGCAGGAATTTGCTCGTTTTTACCTGAATGGAAGTCTGACTGATGGAGCAGAGACAGCAACAGAAACAGGTAGCTGTTAGTTAGCAACAAGCTAATGCTATGCTTAAGTTGTGATCTTGGTTACACAGTGCATTCAAATTTTACCAATGAAGTCTGTTTGTCTTTTTTTTTTCTTGATGTTTTTGTTTTTATTGTGAAAAATCTTAGCATGTTTATAGACTGTAGCATAATAAGCTAGCATACTGTAACTCTCATGCTAGTTTTTTTTCTTTTTGTTTGAATCAAAAATTACAATTTGACTTTTTCAAACATTTATTGAACTCATAAATTTTACAATCAGATTTTTTCATCGTTAACTGTGATTGGACACGCTACAGTAAGAGAGACGTAGCGCTTTATGCTAACTGACGCTAACAGAAGTTTGCTGTGCTGTGTTTAGTGACGTCTTTCAGTTTGAGGTTATTATTAAAGAACTGTGAAGTTTCAGCTCAGACGTGTCAAACCGGTTTAGCTCTTCACAGGTCGGACGTCTCTAAGCTAAGCTAACGCCACCTCTCAGTGAGCTACGCTGCGGTTAGATGGCGGTTAAGGCCACCCGTGTAGAAACGTGTAACCTGTTGATGCTGTGGATGACTTGCTCACTTTTTTCCTTTTTCCTCTCTAAGAAAAGAAACCGTTAAACGCCGGCCCCAAAGACCTGGAGGCTAACGCACAGATCCAGTTCAGACCAGAGGAGAGCCAGGAGCGCTCGTCCGTCTTCGCCGTCTTCAAGAAGGTGAAAAACTCCCCCTGTGTGTTTTTTTATTCTTCCATTAACTGCGGGGTCAAAGCACTCTACGTTAAGGCGTTCTAGCGCCCCCTGTGGATGAAACCCACATGTCCCCCACACACTGACGGACTGAGCCCTGATCCTGGAGGTCTGTTCTGTGTTTGCAGATCTGGCTGATGGCGCTGTGTGTGACGTGTGTGTTCGCCGTCACTCTGTCGGTGTTTCCTGTGATCACGGTGCGGGTGCAGACGGTCTACACGCAGAGCGACGCCTGGAGTGAGACGCCACTCTTTCCTTTTTATCAAACATTTTCCAGACCCGGGGCGGTCTCAGACTTTTAAAGACCCCACCCCCCCACTCCACTCACCTCTGCCCCCCTCCCTCTCTCAGTGAAAGTCTTCACCTGCGTCTGCTGCTTCGTGGTTTTCAACGCCATGGACCTGGCCGGCCGCAGCGCCCCGTCTCTCGTCCAATGGGTGAGTCTCCTCCCGTCCTCTTTCCCCGTGGCATAGACCTTTCCGGACTAACAGCTGATGTTTGTGCTCAGCCGTCGAAGGACAGCGTGCTGTTCCCCGCCGCCGTGCTGTCCCGTGTGGTCTTCATCCCTCTGCTCATGCTCTGTAACGTCCACAACTCCAAGCTGCCCGTCTTCTTCAGTCACGACTGCGCCTTCGTGGTCATCATGGCGCTCTTCTCCTTCTCCAACGGGTACTTGGCGAGCCTCTGCATGGCGTATGCCCCACAGTGAGTCCTGCACACAGCTTTCATTCAGCCAGTCTGACCAGCAGGGGGCGCTCGCAGGCTCTCTGTGTTCTGTTGAATGTGTTGTTAACGTGTTGATGGTGTGTATTTCCGTCCGGCAGGTTCGTGCGGTGTAAAGACTGTGAGACGGCGGGCTCTCTGATGACCTTCTTCCTGGTTCTGGGTCTGGCAGTGGGAGCCTCCTTCTCCTTCTTACTGGGAACACTGGTTTAACTGGCCGGAACAGAACGGTCTACCACGTCAGGCCCGAACCAAACGAGTCCAGAGACTGACGAGCAAACTACTGACAGGAAGGAAACAACCCGTAAAGATGTGTGTCAATAAAAACAGAGTCAGCATGGGTTGGAGTTAGCGCCTCATTAAGGAGGACAACATGAGATTATCAGTAAACTACGGTGGCTGAGGAGTGCCAAAATCACCAAACACTTTAACAAACTTAAAAAGAAATACATTTTATAATAAAAAACTTCAGTTAATCAGCAAAACACTTTTAAACGTCCTGAAATACATTGACAGAACTTTTGGCTGATGAAAATTATTATTCTTCAATATTTCTGATTTTTTCAGATTTTTCATTCACTTCTTTAAATCCACACTATGTGACACATGATGATGATGATGATGATGATGATGATGATGATGTGTACAGACTGTATCAGGAGTCAGATTACCCCCCAAAAAACGCCCATCATGAGTCAGAGAAAAACATTTCGCCCTCTGCTGGAGAAAAGTGGTAACTCTTTTTCCACCCAGTTTGTAAACAAAAACTAAAATGAAGGATTTACATTCAGAGAAAAAATGACTCTTGAACCAAAAATCACAAAAAAAAATCCTGAAATGTTTTTTGAATCAGTTTTTCCTCCTACCCAAACTAAATCCTATATTTGAATCAGGGTTTTAAGTTTACACAAACCACCACAGATTAAAGGGACAGTGCACTGAAGTCAAACATGTTCCTGTTCGTTGGTTTTTTGATGACTTCATTAATTCAACTGTTTTTTTTTTATTTAATTAGATATTTTTTTTATTTCTGTCGTGTTTGTGTGAAGATCTGATCCCACAGGGACGTTAAAAACTTAACCAGACTCAGATTTTAATGTAACTTCTCCTTTAATATGTGACGGAGCTCTCCTATTGGCTGATGACTTCAGGAGCGATTTAAAGGGACAGCGCACCAAAGTTGGAATGAATTACCTGTTTTTATTTATTTATTTTCTGTTGCTTTTTAAATACATTTTTTAAAGAAGGTGAACATAAGATAAGGGCATTTTTATATTTGAGTAAAAAAGTTGTTTTTATTCTGTTTTTTACTTTTTTTTTATTACTGTCAGAAACATTAAATGTTTCCAGAGTGAAATGTTTTTTTTACTTTAAGGTTATTTATGTTTTTATACTGAGGCTGAGCTTTGATTGAACCTTAGTCCTGTTGTTTGTCTTTTTTTGTTATTGACGTCCTCCTAAGATGCTCTTCTTCTCAGGTTTTTCTGAAATAAAGAAACAAATTCATCAAATGAAGTCAGAAATCTCTTTTTATTGGTCTGGTTTGTGCTGACGTTGGTCCCAAAGAAAATACAGGAGGATCTGTTAGTCTCATTCATTCAGCCTCTAGTGGACGTTCAGGGAACTGCAGTTTTTGGGACTCCTGGGGGTGGCCTTAGTTAAACACATGAAGTAAACTGAGTCAGAGGCAGAACAAGACTTCATTCAGATCAGAAAAAGATGACGTGGTGTTTAAAGAAGCAGACTCAACATGCTCGATCACTTTAAAGAGGACATACCCTGCTTGTTTCTCCTTTTCACTGTGCTAGACTAGGATGCCTGTAAAGCATTTCTGCCCTCAGTACAAGTCATTTAGTTCCTTCATTGCCCCACAATAGTGTTCTCAATATCCTCATTTTAGGCCATTCTGAAGATCTCGTTGAAACGCTCCGTTTGGAGAATGACCTCCAGTAACCTCGCAACGTCACAGCCCTTTGTGCTCTGATTGGTCAGTTCTATCAGAGGGGCGGAGGGGGTAGAGCCAGGGGGGCGGTTTTTGCAGCATGGCTGTATTTACAAAATCGCCATATTGGATGGAGCAGACCGAGCGAGTTTGCTGTTTGTCAAAACTTCACTGTAAAGCATTGATAGCACTAATAAAATGGCAGAGTGTAGGATACGTCCTTTTGTATTGGACCCCGAGTCAGACCCGGACGGTTCTGCAGCTCAGGAGGAAGAAAATCCACCTGGACACAGATCATCTCAGGACACTTCAGTGTGGTGAGTCAAAGCGGTACTGTAACATGTATAGTTTATACGTGGAAATATAGGCAGACTTCACCAATAAACTATTTCTATAACAGGGCTCCATCCTGCTCCTTCACTTTTCTCTGTCTGTTTTATCCATCATGCTGAAAGTGTCGTCTAAAGATCGCCTCTACCGTCAGTTCCTCACTATGTTATTACCGCAGCATTATTGTGGTCCAGGTTCACAGTGCATGTCAGAACAAGCAAGCAAATATCACAGTCTCACAAGTATTAGGACGTCTGCTAAAACTACAGTGTTTGAACTGCTAATTCACCATGTAAAGCCGAGCTGCTCAGCAGAGCAGAGTCCCTGCATCCAGCACTCACTCAGTCAGTCGGCTCTTGGTGGGTGTATCCCTCGGTGGCGGTTGTGTGACTAACTGACATCACAGAGGAGGAGCTGCTTTATCAGATTACTCCAATAAAAAGAAAAGATCCTCGTGCCATCATGAAGGTCGAATCTCGAAGCCAAGTGTCAATGACCTATTTTCAGAGGCATCAAATCTTGTTCTAGGATATCAGAAAAAATACAATATCTCATTTTTTGAAAATTCAGGGGGTGTAAGGTCTTGTTTTCAAATTTATTATATTATATGTAAGTATTAAATCAGGGATCAGCATGATATGTCCCCTTTAAGTCAAGCGTCTTTCTCCTGCTGCCGTGTTTCCTCCTCTTCCTCCAGCTCCTCCTTTTTCCTCTGAGCCCGTGTCCTCCTGCTTCCTCCCATTCTTCTCCTCCCTCCATGGAAACAGAAAGGAAAGTTAAAACACAGGACGAGGCCGTTCATCAGTCAGCGAGTCACTGTAAAAATGAAGCAGAGCCTCAGACGCAGACGTAGACACGGTGAGTTCACCGATCAGACTTCAGCAGACTCCACCTCAAACAACAAACGTCAGCTCCAAGCCTTTGGTTACCCAAACAAACAGACAGTAAACAGACAGTAAACAGAGCCACTGTGGGAACTCCTTTGAGAAAACACAAAGACTATCCTGTCAGACCTGGTCAGGGGGTCCAGGTTTTGGTTTGGATCAAACTTCCAGTTGGACTTTGAGAAACTTCTTCTTCTTCTGATGATACTTTGATCCCAATCATCAGGGGGCTGTCAACCAAAAACTGGTACTGTTGAGTTCTGATTCTGGTTTCCGGGTACCGGGTACTGGTACTGTATCGGTTCAGATGTTAAAGGTACCTGTCTCTACTCCAGACCGGCCTCTGACAGGATCCTGTTTCTGTCCCAGAGTCAGGGGACGGAGAGGAAACCTGTGGGTCAACAGGCTGAGGGGTGTCATGGTTGTAGTTTGTGATGGTGGCTCTGACCAATCAGGATGGAGCATTTCAAACAGAAGATGGGAAACGTAGTTTTTTAATGAGAGCTGAGGAGCGCTCTGAGCGGACTCTGCTCTCTGCACAAACACACGTCGACAGAGGATCCTCTGACTGCTTCAAACACCAAAAACTTTCTGGGTCAGACCGCTTTGGGGTCCAAGGCAGCTTTAAACTTCTCTGAAGCTTTTTGGTTTGTTTTTAAAAGATTTCAGACGGTTTTTTTTAAGTTTTTTGAAGTGTGTTGGAGAAAATGAGCAGAGGGTTGAATATTTGGGGCTTTGCCTGCAGTTAGAGCCGCACAATAAGCTCTCTTGTTATTGACCTGAGAGCAAGAGAGGCATGCAGGGGCAGCTGATTACCAGAGCTGTGTGTGTGTGTGTGTGTGTGTGTGTGTGTGTGTGTGTGTGTGTGTGTGTGTGTGTGTGTGTAATGAACCAGGTTGAGGCTGTTACGTCAGCGGGGGCTTGGTCTACAGGAGGCGGCTGAAGCAGAAAAACTGGACCTGCAGCTCATTTCCCTGAGAGCTGTTTCCTTCAGAGGAACAACAACATGGCTGAAACACACGGCGGAGTGACGGCGGCGCCGGGCAGGAGGGTGAGCTCTCACACACACACACACACACACACACACACAGTTATGTGAGCTACAGGTCAAAGGTTATAAACCAATCAGAGAGTAGAGGTCTTTGGTCTGTCCTCCCTCGTCTGTCCTCACCGTCCAGGTGAGTCTTTGGACGGTGACAGACCTGGACCTGGGTTTACTTTGGGAAGCTGCCCGAGGGAGAACTGAGACTTCCTGTTGACTGTTCACAAAGTAAAAGTCTGATGGTCTCCATGTGTTAGAGCCGTGTTCACTGTGAAGAGTCAGAGCTGGATCAAGCCAGACACAGAGTCTGCTCCGTAATCCCTCATCTGCTTCATCCCAGACGCTTTTATTTTGAAGGGGAACTTTGGCTCTTTGATTTTCTTGCCTCAGACGCAGCAGGCAGCACGCGCTGCTCACGGGTCATGTGACCTCAGCTGTCAGTGGTTAAAGGTGACAGATTCAGGAGTTGGTCTAAAGACAGGCGTGTTTCTTCCCGTCAGGTCACAGCTCTGTTTTTTTTTTAAGCAGTTAGCATTTTAGCTGCTAACATGAAGTTCAGTTAAATTCAGTCTTCTCTTTAGACAAATTCCTCCATCACAAAGAAACGTCCCAGCTTCGCTCCTGGAAACATTTTTGCTGTCATCAGGTCACGTCTTTTTTTCCTTTAACTTTATGATGTCATTTGGTTATTATGACCACAGCAGTTTGATCATCATCTCGCCACGTTACAGTTTTTAATCCTCGATCTGTGTATCTTGTTTTTTCAGCGTGGTCCTGATTCTGCTCCAGTGGTTTCTCTAAATGTGTTTTTCTCCTTTCAGAAATGGGTTTTCCCTCAGAGAGGAGCGGCCGATGGAAACAAACTCAGCGTTTGTTCTTCAGACAGAGACACTCACAGGAGCCTGGTAACCCTAACCCTAACACACAGAGTCACACACACCTTTAAGGGACCTGAGGACACCAGAATTATAAATGATGATTAGAAAACGACCTCAGAACAGTTTCCATTCAGCCCTCTCTACGTTTAACATGAGATTACAGGAGTTCGTGGTGAGGTGCCCGGATTGCAAGACAGTTGTTTGATGATAGAATAGAATAGAACTTTATTGTCATTGTAACAAGTACAACGAAATT
Organism: Halichoeres trimaculatus; assembly: GCF_033239565.1. Lineage (NCBI taxonomy): Eukaryota > Metazoa > Chordata > Actinopteri > Labriformes > Labridae > Halichoeres > Halichoeres trimaculatus. Next base: position 38,683,762 of record NW_027437180.1, on the reverse strand, counting down.
GAAGTCACAGCAGCAATCAAAAAAACCAAAGCAAGAAAGTGTATAGAAAGTGTAAAAAGCTCCATAAGAAAACAGATGCTGACAGCTTGTCCATCATTGTCCAGTCAGCCAGCCTCCACCTCCACAGGGTCCAGGACTGAGCTTCTTCAGCAGTCTGTTCAGTCTCTGTCTCCTGGATCCTGTCTGCTCACAGCAGGTGAAGCTCTTCACATGTGGCCTTGGTGTCTGATGTTAGCTCTGTTAGCCATGTCTGTGAATAGCATGATGCTACTCTGCTCTCTGGTATTCCCTCTGTTGCTGGGTTAGCACAGCTAGCTCGTCCATCTTATTGGAGATAGATCTTACGTTCCCAATAACGATGGATGGAAGGACAGGTCCATGTCGTCACTTCTTGAACCAGCACGTCGTCCTCACCTCCTTCTCCTCACCTTGTGGGAAACATCTGGCCTTGCACCAGTTAGCATTGACATGCTACAGGCTGCTAACAGCTGAGTTCACATGTAAACAATGCAGCCATGGTTACATGTAGGATCTCCAGACAAACACAGGAGAAAAAGTAGTAAAAATATCACTGAAGACACAAAGAGTTTGGTGTCCACGACCAACAAATGAACCAAACAAAGTAATGATCCACTCCAAATACAAAGATTAAGAAAAAGAGACAAAAACATTCCAAGAAACGGACAAAGAAGAGAGAGCTGCTGCAAAAGGCAGCCATAGGCAACAGGCGCCTCTGCGATGTGTCGAGAGGGTAGAACGAACTAAAACAACACTTTCTTACGTCACCCATTTTCACAATATCAGACTTTGGAGATGTCCCTGTATGTTTTCAGAAACGTGTGTGTGTGTGTGTGTGTGTGTGTGTGTGTGTGTGTGTGTGTGTGTGTGTGTGTGTGTGTGCAGGCCGTTCCCTTCAGAGGTCACATCAGCGATGGGATGTGTGTTGGGAAGAAGGTGGTGCTAGTTGGCGTTGTGGACCCCCGTCCTGACAGGTGAACAAACAACTTCCTGTTCCCTCCGCTGTGAACTGATCACGCGTTGAGTGTTCTCAGGTCTTATGGTTCCTGTCTGTTTCTCCTCCAGGTTCTACGTAGCTTTAACCTGTGGTCGAGGAATATCTGGGGAGCCTCCGACTGACGTAGCTCTGGAGCTCTGCGTGCGGTTCAAGGATCAACAGGTCCTACGTCGAGCCTGCGTGTCTGGATCCTGGGGGGACGTGGACAGAGCCGTGCCTTTCTTTCCCTTCATCAAGGATCAGCCGTTCAAGGTGATTGGAAGTTGGAAAAGTTGATTTATTGATTTATTTGTATTCAGTCATCATATTTAAGTCAGGGTAACGTGATTTTGTTTGTTTGCTTCTCAGTGAGGTCAACCTGTTACATTTCACAGTAACTGGTGTCTATCTAACTGTCTCTCCTCTCAGATGGAGCTGCACTGTGAGCACAGCCGGTTTCGTGTCTTCGTGGACGGACAGAAACTGTTTGACTTTTCCCACAGACTGACGTCACTGGACAAAATCGACACGCTGTGGATCAAAGGCAGCCTCACCGTCACCAAGCTGGCCTGAAACTCACTGAGTGACACTTCCTGGACTCTGTGGAGCTCAAACTGACCGGACTCATTCATGGAGCGCTAACAGGAAGTGGACGAAGCCAATGTGGTGTCACCCATCGTCTGAGGACTCCCCTGGGTCAGCCCGACCTTCAAAAGCGACCATATTTGGAGAAGAGGGTGGAGCTTGAGTGGCGTAAAGGATGAGTTAGAGCACGACATTTTCTCTGAGACTTCTAAACAAGCAGTCAAAGTCGCCCCCTGCTGGCTGGTAGGAGGATGCACAAAAACAAATCACAAAACACAAGAATGTTTCACAACATATGCAAAAAATATTTCCCTAAATCACTTAAATTATATGCAAAAATGAAAAAACAAAAAATGTTTTATGAAATGCAAAAAGGAAAAAGCAAAAACTCTTGGATTGAAAAAAAACTCAAAAAATAAAAAAAATCGCACTTTTTAAAAAACTTTTATTTGTAAAAGTTATATATATGCTGTGCTACGTAAAACTCTCTGAAGTTTATTTTAATTTTTGTAAAGTAAAAAAAATAATTGGCATGTCAAGAAACATTTATCAATTTTGATGAAAAAGTAAATAAAGTAATAGAATAAAAAAATAAGAAAACTTTTTGTATAAATTGATTCTTGTTTTGTGAAATGTTTTTGGGGCTTAGTGTAATCCTGGCATGTTTGTATAATTGACCTGCAGGGCCACCGTACATTGAATTTTTTTTTCCAAGCTCTGTTTTTGGTTATTTTTGCCTTGATTTGATCAGACAGTAAAGAGCAGAGAGTTTGGGGAGACGTGCAGCAGAAAGATGAGCTGAAGCCTCCGTACATGGGGCACATCAGGGCCACCGTATGATTTGAGTTTTGTTTCTAAAAGGTCTGACCTGCCAAACTTGTCTTATCCTCATGATCTCTGGACAATCAGGGATGTGGTGTGGGAGTGTCTGACAGGAAATCCAACCTCTTGGTTTCTCTGTAACTCCTATTTTTATATGAAGCTGAAATGTTTCTCTGACATCGCTCTGCCACTTTTATAAAGCGCAGTTTATTTTTTTAACTTTCCTTCAGGGTATTAAAACTTCACTGCTCAGACTTTTTCTCTTTTTGTTGTGACACAGTTTGGTTATAAATCTGTTTCTCTGTCTCTGGTTGTGAATGTAATCACTGAGTGTTCTTTGACCTCTCTAGCAGCAGTTTTCCTGACTCGTCTGTGGGACACATGGCAGCTTTCAGAGAACACAGGAAGAAGATTATTTGATTTCTTTGAGTTTCTGTTTCTGTCATGTCTAACATGTGCTGACTACCTCACGCCTCACAACATTACACTCTGCTGTTTTCATTTATCACAAACAAACCTGAGGAATAAATCCTTCTCTTTAAACTCTCTGATTTTCTGAGTGATTCCTCAAACTCCACCTCTCACAGCACCGGCTACTAAACTACGGGACAAACTGACAGAGTTTGGATCTGGGAAAAAGTTGACTTGAACAAAGAAAATTTCCAAAACAAACACACGCCTTGATAAAAGTCACATCTTCATGACAGTGGGCGTGGGACTCCAGGCCAATAGGTGGCGCTGCAGTCTACTTTAACAGATCCTCCTCACAGCCTCTTTAAACTTATTTTGTAGAATTGAGCAGTTTGGTGATAAAGTTAGCTGCTGACAGCTGAAAAAAACAGAAATATAAAACAATAAATTCAGTCTCAGTTTCCTGACTGTTATGTTTGGAATTCTGACCTAAAATCAGCCTATAACATTTTTCAATTTTTTTCCGATACCCGTTTTTAGTTTTTTATAACTGACAGCATAAAACTTCAATGTTCCAATCTTATTTTATTTAAAACCATTGAACTACACCTGCGAAACAATAAAGTCTCTATGTTTTAACTTTAACAACCAATACAGTGTCTGAGATTTAAGTCTCAGTGCAAAAAGCAACAATGACTGACTATCAGACCTTCATGAGAGAACATAAATTCAGTTTAATATGAAAGGATGGGCTGAGCACCGATCACACAAAATAAAGGAAGTCAGCTCCAATCAGTCAGTGCATGCCTAGAGTATACCTGTGATTTACTGTTAAGAAGATGTATATGCCTGAGTTTAGATGTGAAGAAGATGTGTATACCTTAGTTTTGATTTAGTGAAGTTGTGTATACCTGAATTTTGATGTGTATACCTGAGTTTTAATGTAAAGTAGATGTGTATACCTGAGTTTTAATGTAAAGTAGATGTGTATACCTGAGTTTTAATGTAAAGTAGATGTGTATACCTGTGTTTTAATGTAAAGTAGATGTGTATATCTGAGTTTTGATGCAAAGTTGATTTGTGTACCTGAGTTTAATGTAAATTAGACGTGTATACCTGAGTTGTTATGTAGTGTAGATGTGTACACCTGAGTTAAAATGTAAAGTATATGTGTATACCTGAGTTTTGATGTAGTGTCAATGTGTATACCTGAGTTTTGATGAAGTGTCAATGTGTATACCTGAGTTTTGATGTTCAAACCTGAGTTTTAATGTAAATTAGATGTGTATACCTGAGTTTTGATGAAAAGTAGATGTGTATACCAGAATTTTAATGGAGAGTAGATGTGTATACCTGAGTTTTGATGTAAGGTAGATGTGTATGCCTGAGTTTTGATGTGTATACCTGAGTTTTATTAAAGAGTAGATGTGTATACCTGAGTTTTGATGTCTGAACCTGAGTTTAAATGTAAAGTAGATGTTTTTACCTGAGTTTTGATGTTAAGTAGATGGGTATACCTGAGTTTTGATGTAAGGTAGATATGTATACCTGAGTTTTGATGTTTGAACCTGAGTTTAAATGTAAAGTAGATGTGTATAACTAAGTTTTGATGTAAATTAGATGTGTAAACCTGAGTTTGATATAAAGCAGATGTGTATACCTGAGTTTTAATGTAAAGTAGATGTGAATACCTGAGTTTAGATGTGTGAACCTGAGTCTTAATGTAAAGTAGATGTGTTTACCTGAGTTTTGATGTTAAGTAGATGTGTTTACCTGAGTTTTAATGTAAAGTAGATGTGTATACCTAAGTTATGATGAAAAGTAGATGTGTATACCTGTGATTTAATGTTAAGAAGATGTATATGCCTGAGTTTAGATGTGAAGAAGATGTGTATACCTTAGTTTTGATTTAGTGAAGTTGTGTATACCTGAATTTTGATGTGTATACCTGAGTTTTAATGTAAAGTAGATGTGTATACCTGTGTTTTGATGTAGTGTCGATGTGTATACCTGTGTTTTAATGTAAAGTAGATGTGTATATCTGAGTTTTGATGCAAAGTTGGTTTGTGTACCTGAGTTTAATGTAAATTAGACGTGTATACCTGAGTTGTTATGTAGTGTAGATGTGTATACCTGAGTTAAAATGTAAAGTATATGTGTATTCCTGAGTTTTGAGGTAGTGTAGATGTGAACACCTGAGTTAAAATGTAAAGTATATGTGTATACCTGAGTTTTGATGTTCAAACCTGAGTCTAAATGTAAAGTAGATGTGTTTACCTGAGTTTTGATGTTAAGTAGATGTGTATACCTAAGTTATGATGAAAAGTAGATGTGTATGCCTGAGTTATGATGTTAAGAAGATGTTAATACCTGAGTTTTAATGTAAAGTAGATTAGTATACCTGAGTTTCGATGTGTATAACTGCGTCTGATGCGTGTACCTGCTCAGAATGGAGAGTTTCCGTGGACCAGTAAACGGCCGACCTGTCACCGCGGTGCATGCTGGTTCCTTGAGGCAGGGCAGCAGCAGCAGCAGCCGGCTGACTCAACCTTCAGTCGGAGCTTCTCTCCCAGCCTCCTGCGCGGTTCGGCCGCTCTCACCGACCAGAGGACAGCGCTGCCTTTAACCGAGTCATGGAAGCAGGTGGACAGCCTCTTACGGTGAGCTCACCTGGTTCCTTTGGCTCCTAAAACACCTGCTGTCACACCGACTGAGGGGAAGCTAACGCTGGAGCTAATGCTAAGATGCTTGTTGTTGACGTTAGCTAGCTGCGTAGTTAGCTCAGGTAGTGGACTTCTCTCTGACTTCTCTCTGGTGGTGTTTCTCTAAAGACGCTTTAAGCTGCTAAGATGAGCTCATGATGCTGCTGTAAACGGGAATAAATGTCCTGTTAGAGAGGAAACAAACTAATGACACATCGCTTTGGGTTTAGCTTCGCTTTAGCTTCCTACACAGGCAAACAAGCCGAGCTAAGTTAGCTTCTGTTCCAGCTCATCTCAGCTCATCTCAGCGACCTGTTTCGGCCTTTCTCGTTAATCTAACGTCTTTGAGTTCCTGCTAACTCAGCTTTTAACTGTCTGTAGGTCAAACCGTGACATGTTCAACAGTAATATCTGGGCTAACTGTCAAGTTAATACTGAGACAGCGACATTAGCAGGTGCGTGTCCACACAGGTCGCCAGGGGTGGCCTGGGCCTCCTGTGTTTCTGATTGGCCACCTCATATCTCACTCCAAAACTCTGCAATATGATTGGCTGCTTCCCTTTACAGAGGCGGGACCTGCGTGTAAATAAACTCATTAGACTGTAGCAACAGGCTGTTAGCTTCCTTTGACTTTGGATGATACTCGTTTCTAATGTTAGTGTAAGAGAGGACTCAGTGTATTGAAAATCTGTCTAAATATTAACATGTCAACCATCTCACTGTTGCGGTTACATTCACTCCTAATGTTTTGGTTCAGATAAATTACCAGTTAACTTTTTGTGTTATTTTAACAAACTGTAAACTGTGATTTTGGATGAAAATCCTCATTAATAATAAAATCAACGTTGGATTGGTTTTGCTGAGTTAGTCATGAACAGTGTTATTATAAGTCATTATTAATCATTATTTGAAAGTGGAGCAGGTTTCCCCTCCACCTCAGAGTTGTTTTACTGGTTAGCTTTAATGTTAGCAGTCCAGCCCTGACAGGCCCCTGACCTGCTACATTAGCCTCCTAGCTTCCTCAATGTGTCAAACCAGACAGACTCTGAAATGATCTCAACAGACAGATTTTGGGTGAACATCTGTCAGGAGCAGCTGACCTTGTCATGAAGGTGACAGACGGCGTGCGCTAATGGATAACGTATTAGCTGAGTGGGCTGATTGATTAACCTGTGTGGGTACGGTGATAAACAGCTCGTCTGTGCTGCGTTTTTCACTTTAACAGTGTTTCATTCAGACACATGAAATGCTTTCAGAGCAGTTTCCTGGAAAATCAAACACTCCGAAAAGATCCTCATGTTCATACTCTCATGGTGGCTAACTGGTCTTTCTGGACTTGCATGTCCACGCCAGCTGTGTCTGAAAGGGAACTACCTGCTTCAGGTATTGAGGAAGATAAGGCCAGCAGAGCAAACAGTGGTTTCAGACGCCGCCCTCTGATCTGATCGGTGGTAGAGAATGTAAACAGAGTCTAATCTTTCAGGTAAAGATAGATTCCAGCTCCTACGCCTCACGTACACATCGTTTACATCTCTGAGCGTTTAGAGTGAGACTTTTTATCTGCAGGATTAAAGTTTTCTAATAACTCCCAGAAAACTTTATTATTGGCCAAAAAGGAGCAAATAGTAAAACTCAGAAATATGGGTCAAAAACCCAACAATGGTCCTCCATCTGTTCAAAAGCAGCACAGACAAAGTAGATGGAGCAGGGTGAGGTGAGGAGACAGAGAGACCTCTATGAGATAAAGGGCCAGTCCCAATTCTACCCCACAGCTCTTGGTTTTAAGCCAGAACGTCTAGTGAAGGGGTGTCCCAATTCTACGTAACGCTAAGGTGAAGGTCTGCACAGCCCGTGAAATGAAGACAAACCAGGACCTCACCTAAATCCTAGGGGTTTGACTATGGATGGGTACCTTTTACGTTTGAAACAATATGATACCAACACCCGGTACCTGGCAATCAATATCAATCCTCAATGGTACCAGTTTTTGGTACTTTTTTGTGTTTATGTGGTTAAAGATATCTTTTTTTAATAATAAAATATCTATATTTTTTCACTTTAACACATTATTTTTAACTATACAACCTTGTAATGCTGTGTTCATGTCTAGCATGGAAAATCACCTACTTTTCCACTCCTTTACAGTTACAAGGATGCTTTTAGGTACCTGAACATGGTATCTTTTGGTTTTATGTGAATCGTACCTGATACTTTTGACAGAATTCGGTCGGTACCTATAAAAATACCTAGGCCTGTCACGATAACAGATTTTGCTGGATGATAATTTTCCAAAATATTATTGCCGATAAATGATATTATTGTCAATATTATTTTGTTTTTTGTTTTTTTTTGTTTTTTTTTCATTGATGTCATTATGATAAATGGGATAATAAAGTGAGTACACCACATCAAAAGCAAGAAACTTTAATTTCTTAAGAGTATTTAACTGTTATTAAAAGGTCAGGATCTTTTAAATAAAATAAATTAAACAAAAAATATAATAAATTTAACAAGAAAGAGAAAAAAATACAACAAAAATGAAATGGACTCTCTTTTAGAAAAAATACATGTCAATGAAAATAATTAATACCAATCAAAAACAATAAAACATAGACCCTGTCTCTAAAGAAAAAACGAAACTCCAAAAAAAACAACAATAAAAACTTTAGTCTAAATAAAAGGGAGTTTATACAGTTCCTGAATTGTTTGTAACATGTCCTTTTTCCCAGTCAATCCGTACTGTCTGTCAAACATTTTTAACATTTCTGGCTTTCAACCGTATTGAAGGGCTGCATTTCTTTGGCAATGTATCTGTCTTTGAGCGCCACCATCTGGCGCTTTTATTTCTATTTACTTTGCAGACCAAAAGCCTCAGTAAGAGTGGATTGTCAAAGAACAAGGCTCCGCTGCACCTCCCCTTCTTCTTCTTCGTCGCCACTATTTTCAAACAAATGTGACATATCAGCTCGTTGGTGTTCATGAGCTCACACTTTGTTCATTCTGATAAAAAACTAAATATTCCCACACTGGGACTGTGGCAGGCGGCTTAAGAACCGTATCTTTGGTGCCATCACTCATATTAGCGTGTTTCCTCCTTACCCCTCAGGACGCTCGCTTCAGCTCTCTCCGTGTGTACGCGCGAGCAGCCCCATCTTCACCCCAAAGATCGCATTTTTGACAGATGCTCACTCCGCTATAAATCCGCTAAATCCGCTATAGAACCTATGCACCCCGATGTTAGGAAAGATAGACGTAGTGAGCCATCTTCTCATTCAGCCTCTTTGGTGGAAAGAGAGGAAGAAAACAAACATGCATGCACGTGTCAGTTTATCGAGGCTGGCAAATTTACCGAGGACGTTTTTATTTATTGTTCGCTTAATTGATTTATTGACTATCGTGGCAGGCCTAAAAGTACCTAATTCGATACCCATCGCTAGGTTTGACAAATTTCCCATGATCTGGATATTTTTATCAGATATCCAATCCTTTCCTCCTTCATGTAAACATTAGCCATGTTTGAATTGTTGGTTGGATTTTAAAATCACTCATAATAGCGATCTAGCTAACGCTGCTAAAGCTAAAGCCATAGCTAGTAATAGCTACAGTGATGTCAAAGCAGGGCGACACATTGACAGATAAGCTGCATTAGCTACAGAAGCTATGAAAAGTTTTCAGGAGCTACAAAATATAGTTTCTGAATGCTGTAATGTTAGCTCAACATTAGCTTCTCCTAGCTTAGCTGTCTCATCAATCGTCTAGTGCAGTCCATGGTAGTGAAGTCTGTTTGCTGTGGACGTCTCGCCCTGATCTGACGTCACTTTATCATCAGTTTGTGAAAATGTGTTCGCTTTGGACGAGAAGAAACAGTCGCTCTGACCACGACAGACAGAGACAGACTAAATCGAGTGGCAGCTCGTTTCTAAGAGATAAGTTTTACACGTCACCCTCAGGATCCTAGATTGATGTGCCAAAGGTCGTGAGCGTGAAGAGTCGGGATGGTTTTTAATTAGCTAACTTCTTCATCCATTAAATAGCAGCTGAAGTTTTGCATTTGCTAATCCAACAGCTGAGTAGAGACAGGAAACGTGTGGAGCAGAGAGTGGGGGAAAGACGTCAAGCTAATGATTGAGTACGGGGGTCTAACTAGCCGCAGGTGCAACAACAACCTAAGCGTTGGTGCATTTGGTATGTAAGGACGGCTAACCTGTGAGCTGTGTGTGTTTACGTCCAGGTAGTAGAGCTTTATAACACTATATCAGACGACATTAACTGGAGCTACCACCGTCTGCTAGCGCTGAGCTGTTGTTTTAGTAAAGCAGAGGGATGGAGTGAGCACAATGAGAGAGGCTAATGAGCTAGCGCCAGGCTAAACTGTAAGTGACAGAATCTGACAGCCCTAGGTTAGCTAATGATTGATTGAATACTTTAATTTAAAATGTTACAAAAAGACATTTTGAAACAGGAAGTCTTTACATAATAACAAATTCTTCAGGAAAATATCCTTTTTTATCTTTTTACAACCTGTTTATGGTCAGAAGAAGCACACATAGGCTAAAAAATGTTAAACTAGGTCAGGTCCAAATATTGAAGTCATCCCTCCTTGTTTTTATATCTCAATCAGCAGGCTGTGTGCCTTTGCCCTCTCGTTGCTCTGGTCATGTGACCTGGGTGTCTGTAAATAGATCCTGACTGATGAGGGTTGACATAGTTTAACTTCTGTTTGTCTCACTTTATCAATCCCAGTCCTGGTTTCTCATTAACGCTCCATTACTGTCGCTCTGACTCCAGTCCGCCTCCGTCATTTGATTTCTGCCGCTGTGGCTCAAACCACATGAAGCTAATTGGTCCACCAGCACCAATGAGAGCCGACCTTATTAGCCTCTGGAGTTTATGGAGTCAGACTGAAGCTGAGCGGGGGTTTAAGATGAGTTGGAGGACAGCGGTGGAGCTCAGCGGTGAGGGAAACAGAGCGACAGCAGCTTCATCTGTTGAGTCCTGTTTCCACCAAGTGGTTCAGTTCAGTTCATCTCCATACAGCTGTTCCTGTCAAAAAGTGTCTCTCAGGATCTTACCTGTGATGTTTTCTGACGCGTAGAATAATGGGCGCACCTGAGAGTGGATCAGAACCGAACCTTTAGACCAGGTGGTTGACTCAGCATCTCCCGTTTGCTCTGTGAACGTCTCTGAAGACTTTAAACTCTCATCCTTTTTCTGTCCTAACTGACGCTTGTCTGTTCTGGTCCCAGGTGTAGGCAGGAGGATTCGTCGATCGGCAGAACACCATGGAGCCCGATGTCATCCGCATGTACTCGTCGTCTCCGCCCCCCATGGAGGACGGCGCAGAGGAGGAGGACAGCGACTTTGGAGACTTCGGCACCTTCTCCGGCGTCCCCAACAGCATCAGCTTCACGGAGTTCGACACCCCGACCACTTTCAACCAGACGCAGGCTCTGAACGCCACGTCCCCGCCAGAGCTCATCAACAACAGAGGGGTGTTGGCGTTCAGCCACAGCGCCTCCAACGGCACCCACAGCCCGGCCAATGAGCTGTCGAAGGCTAACGGCGTGGTGCCGGCGGGCCACCTGGGCGGCAGCCCCTCAGAAAGAACTGAGATGAAAAAGGTCCTCTCCAGCTCCGTGGACCTCGCCGCTGACTGTAACGGCGGCGGCACGGAGGTGCTCACTAACGGGTTCGCTTCCTCGGACATTCAGGGAAGCCCCTCCTCTCAGACTTCTGTTCACTCGTACACAAAAGGAACGTCCAGCGGGGACAACGGCTGCGTCCCCGCCGAGAGCTCAGAGGATGACTTTGCAGACTTTACTGCTTTTTCAAACGCTGAAGGACAAATCAGCCAGACGGCGAGCGCCGACTTAGATGTGTCCACAGGGGGCGGCTGGCCGGCAGAGGAGGAGCACTGTATCACAGCGCAGGGGACGCCATCAGAGGACGATGTCAGGGACACGAACAGAACTGGAGACACACCTGTCCCCACCAAGGCCCCGGACACGGAGCGGGGCCCAGACACGGAGCAGGGCCCAGACATGGAGCGGGGCCCGCACACTGGGCAGGGCCTGGACACGGAGCGGGGCCCGGACACGGAGCGGGGCCTGGACACGGAGCAGGGCCTAGACACGGAGCAGGGCCTGGACACTGAGCAGGGCCCGTACACCGGGCAGGGCCTGGACAGGGACGCTCCTCAAAGGGACGCAGCCTCAGAGGCAGTTTGCACTAACCAGCCGCTTCATCTGAACGGCGTGGACGTAGCTGACAGGGAAGAATCCAAAGATGTGGCGGGCTGCAGTGAAAACGACCTCTCACCGGACGCAGCCGCAGACGGCGAGGCCGGGCAGCCAGACTGGAAAGGCTCTGAGACGGAAACAGAGACAGAGACGGAGACGTCGTTTGGTCGGCCGCTGTCCACCGACGCTCTGGAGGAGTTTGGAGACATGAGCACTACAGGCTCCGTGCCCTCGCCGCTCCTTCTAGGGGAGACCGCCACGCCCGCAGACACCAGCCAGCTGGTGGAGGACGACATGGACGAGGACTTCGGGGACTTTGGAGACGCTTCCTCGTTTGGCGGTCAGGGTTTCACAGACTTTGAGCAGCTGGACGTCCAACAGGAGCAGGGCAGGTTACACAGCTCCACCCCCGAGCAGGAAGCTGCAGCCGCCAAGGACGGCGATGACGACGACGACTTTGGCGACTTTAACTCCCCAAAGTTCCACTCGGGTGAAAAGGCGGCGGAGGACGGGGGTCAGTTTGCTGAGTTCCCCGTCAGTGACAGTTTTGGGAATTTCAGCACGGCTGCAGACGGAGCAGGCGATGGAGCGGACGCCGGGTGGAGCGCCTTCGGAGAGGAGCCGCAGCAGGCAGAGGGGGAGTCCTGGGCGGCGTTCAGCACAGAGGCCAGCGTCAGCGCTCCAGCTGACGGCAAAAAGGAGAAGGAGCAGGAGGAGGAGGAGGAGTGGCACGAAAGTGAAGCTCCTGCAGTCAGCGAGGACAGCAGCAGGACGCACAGACAGACGGTGAGCAGTGAGGGACATTTGACACTCCTGAACCCTCAAGGTCAAAGGTCAGATCACTGATGTGGTGAAGGGGGAGTGAAGCTGTTCACAATCCTGAAACACACACACACACACACACACACACACACACACACTGATGTAGCAGAGACACTCCTGCAGGTGTGTGAGAACATTCCTGTCAGATTAACACACACACACCGTCAGTGAGTCACCTGATCTGCTGGGTTACACCAAACTTCCTGTTTCTGGCTCAGAGTGTAACCTCCATGTGAGGAAGAAGTAACGGGCTCAAAGAGCGACTGACAGGAAGTTATTCAAATCAAATCTGGAGTCCGCCCTGAGTGGTTTGGGTAAAAATATATCTTTAAAGTTCCTGTGAGGAGTTTCTGAGTGATCCTGAAAAAGTTTCTCTTCCAGATATCTGCCTGATCCTAATCCACACTTTAACATGAGATTATCAACAACAACACAGGTTATTCCTTAAAGCTGCTTCTCAGCTTCCTGATCGGGTCGAGCTGAACCAGATTTATTTACAGCACATCTGAGTCTCCATGACAACACCACGCTGGCTGAAGAAGTTTGGCAGAGAGAAGAGAGATCTGTATTTTTCTCTGCTGAAACCGATTTCTGTGATTAATTTTGTAGTGATGGTGGACACTGGAGCCTAACTGTCAGACAGAAAAAGGAAAGGAGAGCAGAAGAAAGAGAAACAGGAGAGAGATAGAGCACGAGCTAAAGGCTAAAACATGAGCTAAAGTCTAACACAAACTTAAGGCTAAATCAGTAGCTAAAAAGGCTGAAAGCTAAAACACAGAAATGATTAAATTAATAGCCAAAAAAACTGAAGACTAAAACACATGGTAAAGACTAAATCAGTAGCTAAAACACAGGCTCAAGGCTAAAACACTGGCTAAAGGCTAAAACACAAGCTAAAAAAAGGCTTAAGGCTTAAACAGAAGCTAAAGGCTAAAACACAAGCTAAAGGCTAACCACTTTAACATATACAAATGGCTAAACAAAGGCTATGGCTTAAAACACAGGCTGAAGGTTAATACTAGCTAAAGGCTAAATCATCAGCTAATAAAATACTTAAGGGTAGAACAAAGGGTTAAGGCTTAATCAATAGCTGAAGAGGCTAAAGGCTAAAACACTGGCTACAGGCTAATCTATAACTAAAACACAGGATTGAGGAAAAAATAAATAGTAAAAAAAGCACAAGTTTAAAAAACAAGCTTAAGGCTAAATCAATAGCTTAAAAAGGCGAAAGCCTTAAACTCTAGTTAAAGGCTAAATCAATAGCTAAAGGCTCAAACACAAGTTGAAGACTATATCAGTAGCTTAAAATACTGAAGGCAAAAACACAAGCTAAAGGCTCAAACACAAGCTAAAGGCTCAAACACAAGCTAAAGGCCAAAACAAAAGTTTACGACTTCATCAGTAGCTAAAAAAAACTAAAAAGCTGAAACACAAGCTAAAGACTAAATAAGTAGCCAAAAAAGGCTAAAGGCTAAAACACAAGCTAAAGGCTCAAACACAAGCTCAAGGCTAAAACACAAGCTAAAGGCTAAAACAAAAGTTTACGACTTTATCAGTAGCTAAAAAAAACTGAAAGCTAAAACATAAGCTAAAGGCTTACTTCCTAAACATATACTAATGGCTAAACAAAGGCTATGGCTTAAATCACAGGCTGAAGGTTAATACTAGCTAAAGGCTAAATCATCAGCTAATAAAATACTTAAGGGTAGAACAAAGGCTAAAGGCTTAATCAATAGCTAAAAAAGGCTAAAACCCTAGCTTAGCAGACTTATTTTTAACATTTGATACAATTTTAAAGTTTTATTGATTTGTGGTCTGCCACTGAATGCTGGGTCTCCCCTCTACAGGCGCTGCTCTCCAGTCGTCTGGAGCGGCTGTTTCTGAGCAGCTTCCCTCTGAGTGCCGCCGCCCCCGCCATGGAGGACGTGGTGGTGTCTTCCCTGAGGAACCTGCTGGATCCTCCAGAGGAGAAACTCCAGCCAGGAGCCGAGGAGGGGGAGGAGGAGACGGCGCTGAGGAGCAGGTGAGCCTGAGCCTCACAGATATTTGGACCTGTGAGATCTGGTTTGTACATGAACACCTGGACTCTCACGCCCCAGTCTTTAATGCTCCCGTGTCGCTGCAGCTCCGCGCGTGACGGCGTTTGGTCGCAGCTTCAGGACATCCATGAGGCTCTGGGTCTCAGATACCAGTGGGGGGGCTCCCACTGCAACAAAGCACTGCTCTGCTGTCTGGGCATCGACACCAGGAACATCGTGAGTGTCCGACTGTAAACAGCTTTATTCAGCTGGGGTTCTCCTGTAATCTGCTCCAGGTCATTTTAATACCTCGTCTGTGACCTTTATTAACCCCTGCTGGCTGCCTTCAGGGCTGTTTCAGAGGAGATCTGGAGGATCAGAGTCATAGAGCAGTCCAGCAGGATGGGTGTGAGACTCACTGTCATGTTTTTATCTCCTCAGCTGTTCACGGGACAGAAGAAGCAGCCCGTCATCGTGCCCATGTACGCCGCCAGCCTGGTGAGGTTCCTCTGCGGCGACATTTACACCTTTACTCCAAACATCAGGTCCTCTGGGGGCCACGGCGCCAACTTCAGGGCTTTACCATGATGTCATAAAGTCACTCAACACTTAAGACTGATGGTAGCGTAAAGGCAGGAGGCCGGCTCCAGACCCAAAGACTGCAGTTCCTCAGTCCACCACTAGGGGCAGTCCAGGGTTCAGATGTCATCTTCAAAGAGTCTCATCAAGGTTTTTGATAAAATACAGGCTAAAGGCTACAATACAGGCTAAAGCTAAATACACAGGCAAAAGGCTAATACATAAGCTAAAGGCTAAGACATAGGCTAAAGTGAAATTTCAAGTCTAAAGGCTAAAACTGAAGCTAAAGTTAAAGTAAAAAATTAAGGCTGAAGCATGAGCTGATGACTACTTAAGGCACTGAAGGCTAAAACACAGGCTAAAGGCTAGAGTATAGGCTTAGGGCTAAAGAACGGGCTGAAGGCTAAAATGCAGGCTAAAGGCTAAAAGACTGGCTAAAGGTGAAAACCCAAGCCAAAGGCTAAAAAAGTAGCCAAAGGCTATAACACTGGATAGCAGCTTAAACACTAGCTTGAGGCTAAAACAGGAGCTAAAAGATGAAAACAAAGGCTAAAGGGTAAAATAAGAGCTAACGGCTAAAACACTAGCTAAAGTCTTGAACACAAGCTTAAGGCTAAAACACTGACTAAAAGCCAAAACAGTAGCTAAAGGCTAAAACTTTAGCTTTAAGCTAAAACTACCTGAGAGCCCAAGAACGTGTCAGTCCACAAAGAGCCTCATGTTCACATACTGTGTGTGTGTGTGTGTGTGTGTGTGTGTGTGTGTGTGTGTGTGTGTGTGTGTGTGTGTGTGTGTGTGTGTGTGTGTGTGATCAGGGGATGCTGGAACCTACCAAAGAGCCTGTGAAGCCCGTCTCTGCAGCAGAGATGATCGCTTCGATAGCCCAGGCGCCTCCAGCTGCTCCGGAGAAGACTTCCTGTACCCCCGACACACAGCAGGTGGGTCCTCAGGGGTCACCACACATCAGAGAACCCCCCCCCCCAACACACACACACACACACCCTAAAGTGAGCCTAACAGCTCCTCTCCTCTCCAGCAGGAGGCGCTCCCACCCGTCCAGTTCGACTGGAGCAGCAGTGGCCTTACCAACCCTTTGGACGGTACGTAACGCTGACACCTCCACCCTGACCCCCCTCTGTGCCCGCTGTCCTCTTCTCTCTGATATAACCCTGGTAGAGTCAGGTGATCTAGATTGATCCAGAACCATCTTTCACTGAAGGAACAATCCACTCTGAGCTGCTGCGATCAAAGACCTGCAGTCCGTTCTGAGCAGCAGCAGGCCCAGCAGGTCTCACAGAGGCTGTCCTGAAACAGTGGATTGTTCCTTTAAAGGGTCCAAACAACATGAGCTGTGCATGAAGACTGCTTTATCAGACTGAACCTAACCCTGCTCATGAAGCCAACTGATACTGATCACTGACACCGATCACCAACATCGATCACTGACACTGACACAGATAACTGATCAAAAACACTGTCACTGATTATTGACGATGATTACTGACAGTGACACTGACTCCTGACACTGATTCCTGACGCTAATCACTGATTACTGACACTGATTACTGACACTGATCACTGATTACTGACACTGATCAGTGACACTGATCACTGATTACTGACACTGATCACTGACACTGATCACTGATTACTGACACTGATTACAGAAACTTATTACGGACACTGATTACTGACTCTGACGCTGATTACTGACACCGACACTGACTACTGACACTGATTACCGACACTGACACTGACTACTGACACTGATTACTGACTCTGACGCTGATTACTGACACTGATTACTGACACAGACACTAATTACTGACACTGATTACTGACTCTGACGCTGATTACTGACACCGATATGACTACTGACTGCTGACACTGATTTCTGACACAGACACTAATTACTGACACTGATTACTGACTCTACTGATTACTGACACCAACACAGACTACTGACACTGATTACTGACTCTGATGTGATTACTGACTCTGACGCTGATTACTGACTCTGACGCTGATTACTGACTCTGACGCTGATTACTGACTCTGACGCTGATTACTTACACTGACACTGACACTGTTGCATGTCTGCGCTTTCTCTCTCTCTGTTTCTCTGTGGCTGTTAACCTGGGTCGCCCCCTGCCTGTGCAGCCAGTGGAGGCTCTTCTCTGTTAAACCTGGATTTCTTTGGTCCTGTGGAGGACTCAGGCTCCACCAGCTCAACCTCCATCCCAGGTCAGCAGCTGCTCACCTCCTCCTCTTTTCCTCCTCCTCCTTCTTCTCTTCTCCTCCTCCCGTCCTCCTCCACCTCCTCTTTAATTAACCCCTCCATCTCCACCTGTTACTCTCTAGACCCTCCCTCACAGAGGGAGAATATGCGCTGGCATCTGAATCTTTTCTTTTAAGTTTCTCAAACACAACAAGACTTTTGCGACACCCAGCGCCCCCTGCTGGTTCCCTTCAGGAGGGTATTTGTTCTTCTGTAAAGTGATGGTTAGAGCGTGGTCTCACTGGACAGTCGTACCGCGCCTTCAGTCCGGTGGTTCAGGTCCTTTAGCGGTTGTGACCACTTAGTACCGTACTCAGGCACGGTTCTGAGATCGCACTTCCTGTAGACAGACACTTCACAATGATGTAGGCAGGGTAGCCCTTGGTTTAGAGCGTGAACATCTAGTGAAGGGGTGTCCCAGTTCCCCGTAAGGCTAAGGTGAAGGTCTGCATAGACGTGAAACAAAGACAAACCAGGAGCTCACTGAAACCACGGTCTGACCAATCCCCCATGATCCAGATGTTTTTATCAGATATCCAATCCAGTATTAGCCATGTTTGACTTGTTGGTTGATTTTTGAAATCACTCGTTATAGCGATCTAGCTAACGCTGCTATAGCTATAGCTACAGCTATAGCTACAGCTATAGCTACAGCTATAGCTACAGCTAATGCTAATAAAAGCTCGATGTCAGAGCAGAGAGACAGATTCACAGCAAACAGACTTCATTAAGATGAACTGATTTTTATTTTGCTGTATTAGCTACAGAGGCTATGCTAAGCTAACGTTACAGTATTTAGGAGCTACATAATAAAGCTTCTGGATACTGTAATGCTAGCTTATCAGTTTATCATCACTTTATAAAAATGGTTCCCCCTCCACTCCACACTTCCTGTCATGTGAC
This sequence comes from Halichoeres trimaculatus, assembly GCF_033239565.1. Taxonomy (NCBI): domain Eukaryota; kingdom Metazoa; phylum Chordata; class Actinopteri; order Labriformes; family Labridae; genus Halichoeres; species Halichoeres trimaculatus. The sequence continues at coordinate 38,665,409 of NW_027437180.1, read as the reverse complement.
GTTTCTCCTCCTCCCCTGTAGGGGTCGACCCTGAGCTGTACGAGCTGACCACGGCCAAGCTGGACCCTGGGAGCTCGGGGAGCCGCATGGCAGACGCCTTCGCCCGCCTCATGTCCACCATGGACAAGACGAGCACGTCCACCAGGTCAGAGCAGAACCAGGGTCTCGTGGTGTGTCCAGGTTCAGCTCTGAACCAAAGGACTTGGTTTAGTTTTTGTAAAACTATATTTTAGAGTTTGAACCAAAAACTCTGAAACTAACTTAAAGAAAGGAACGAATCTGTGGTTGTTGGTGGTTTTTGTGTGGACCAGGTCTGACTTGTGTTGAATCTGCTCCGCAGGAAGCCCAGGAGGGAGGAGAACCTGAGCGAGGAGGCGTCCAAAGTGATCTCAGGTCTGCCCGATCTCTCCTTCATGCAGGCCAAAGTGCTCATGTTCCCCGCCACGCTGACGCCGCTCAGCTCTGCAGCTACGCCGGACTGAGGCCCCGCCCCCTTCCCCTCATCCTTCCCCCTGACTGTCAAACCCCGCCCACTGGATGGCTCCAAGTCTTCTTCTTCTTCTTTTCTGTCTTCTTCTCTGGCTGCGGTGTAGCTCCTCCCCCTCCTTCATTCACACGGTTCCTTTCAGAGCGAGTTTTAGTTTAACGCTGAGCATTTATCAGGACGGGCACAGCTGGACGCCGGACGCCGGGCGTAGGAAATGACTCGTCCACGCAGTCAGGACGGTTTTAGAGGCGTGTAGGAGAATCACAGTGTATATAATCAGGGAATAAACCTTTATTTCTATAGCCCACGCTGAGGAGGAGGAGCAGGAGGAGGAGGAGGAGTAGGGTTTCACCTCCTCGTGTTTGTGTCTGTGAAGGAAACACTGGCTGAATCTAACTGAAGTGGTATATATATGTATGTAAGTTTAAATGAAAACGTTTATATACATCTATAAATCTCTATAAATACATATATATATATATTTATGGACTTGAAACCACACTGCCTGCAAAATCCAGCTGAATGTTCGTCCCTCCTGAGTTTTTATCGTCCATTTTAACCTGAGTTTCTTCTTCTTCTTTGGTAATTTATTCTTTTTAACCTGAGTTTAGACGTCGTCTCCGTCGCTGCAGTCAGAAATCGTACGTTAGCTGTTTTTGTTTTTAATCTTTAGTTTAGGAATTCTTCGCCGACGTCACTTTGATTTTTACTCCCCGTCGTCTCCAGCTGCTCCTCTCGGTGGGTTTTCCTCCCTCGCTCTTTGTTGTGTCCGTGTTTTCGGGGTTAAAAACGGGACGCTTCGGTTCAACCACTCGAACTGGACGGAGGCTCCTCGGCGCCGCAGGTGGACGACTGGCGTCAGAAGGGAATAAGGGACCAATTTCTGCTTCCTGTTGAGTTCGTCTCTGAGTACATGAAGTGCTTTCTGTTGTTTTGCTCATACTACTGTCAGCCGTGTCCTGGAGGATTTTGCACATTGTAAAGATGAAATGGATGTAATCATAGTTCACTGTGGCTTTAGACTGTGGACAGTTAAACTATGGACTGTAAAATGTTCGGGGAAATTCCTATGGAAAAACTGAATCACTTGAAGAGCCTGTCAAAAGGTTACCTACCGTGCATGCCCGGGTTCTTTTCAGACCATAAGTGTGTAAATTTTACTTTTAGTGTACACAAGAAATTAAAATAGTTATCTTCTCTGCTCGTGTCTCTTTCCTCACCTTCACATACTCCATCCTTTGATTTTTCTGTTTTCACTGACGGAGATTTTGTCCTGAGCAGACTTTCCTCATCAAACAAAAACACTCTAAACTCCTGGTTTGTTGTCTTTGCACTTTTTGTCAATTAAAGATTCAGATTCATTCATTTACAAAAACATCACAACTTCTTTTTCTTTCACATTTTCTGAAACTTTTCAGGAGCTGAAGCTGTAAATGATGAAAAAACAAAAACCACAGATATAAAAGAAATCACATCATCTGTTTTGAATGTAGAAAATGAGTCTCCCAAAGTCGGAGCTCAGGTCATGGAAGAAAAGCAGTTTACAGCAAAGTGAAGACACAAAGAGAAATCAGCTGTTTCTTCTGTTCATTAAAAGTTAACAAGAAAAAGAGAAGAAAGCTCCTGAACAAACGACAAAGACAGAAAGAGAAGGTTCAGTGGGATTCAAGGACCAGCAGAAAAGTTTTTACTCTGTCAAAAATGACGTATCAAAGTCAAAAATGAAGGAGAGCAGTCGCAAAAGTTAAAACCTGCTGTGTTCAGTGATCAGTGTAACTGGTCTGTCAGCAGGTGGCAGCAGAGACCTGATCATGAAGAAGACCGACTCTGGTTTCAGGTTCTTCACCGGACCCAGTCTGACTTGATCAGGACATCGTTCATTCAAACAAAACAGACAATCGGATTATTTTGAAAAATATTTCCACAAAAAGTTTAACAACCTTCTCTGTCATCTAAAGGTCATTTTGGGTGTTTTGATAAAAGTATTTTAAAAGTCAAAAAAATGAGACCGGCAGGGGATTTTTCTCCTTTTTTTGCACCATTCTCACGTAATGACGGCTTTCTATCTCTTTATGCAGGTCTGTTATCTCGATGTAACAAAGATTTTTCTGTCTTGTGGTTATGAAATAAATTCATAATATTTTTTCTGACTTTTAAATAAATAAAAATTGAAATAGAAATTAATAACTTTTGATTTCGAGACATGACAGAGTTTTTTTTTCTCCTGATGATAAATTAATGAATTAATAATGTATTCGTCTTGATTTCAACCGATAAGAACGGCTTCCAGCTGCTGATTGGTCAAACTATGAGCACAAGTCATTTCATCAGTCAGCACCAAGGAGGACAAGGAGGACAGAGCACATCAAGGAGGACAGAACACAACTAGGAGGACAGAACACATCAGGGAGAACCTGGAGGTCAAAACACATCAAGGAGGGCAGAACACACCAGGGAGGACAGAACACACCAGGGAGGACAGAACACACCAGGGAAGACAGAACACAACAAGGAGGACAGAACACACCAGGGAGGACAGAACACACCAGGGAGGACAGAACACACCAGGGAGGACAGAACACACCAGGGAAGACAGAACACAACAAGGAGGACAGAGCACATTAAGGAGAACCAGGAGGACAGAACACATCAAGGAGAACCAGGAGGACAGAACACATCAAGAAAGACAGAGCACATCAAGGAGAACCAGAAGTACAGAGCACATTAAGGAGAACCAAAAGGACAGAGCACATCAAGGCGAACCAGGAGGACAGAACACATCAAGGAGGATAGAGCACATCAAGGAGAACCAGGAGGACAGAACACATCAAGGAGGACAGAACACACCAGGGCACGGGGGAACATTCCAGGAAGTCTCTGATGTCATCTTTCTGATCATCATCACCACCTGCTGCTGTCACTGCTCACCAAACACAGAGCTTTACATGGTTATAGGTCTGTGGTTGGACAGAGCCAGGCTCACTGCTCCCCCTGCTGTCAGGAGGAGGAACTGCACCCTGGACTCTGATTGAGAGAAGAGGTTCAGAAAGGCACTGAGTTTCCTCTGGTTGATAAAAAACAGTAAAAAAGCTTCTTCCTGCTGACTCTGAACCTGGGAAGATGTCACCACAACCAGGATCCAGGACCAGGATCCTAAATCTACTGAGGTCTCATCATGAACGTAAAGTTTTTTAAGTTTTCCTGGTTTCCCCTCAGCTGCCGACCGAAACCTCCACGATGTGGTCCAGTTCTGTAAGGTCCATCTTGAAGGGCGGGTTCTGAGCCCCGCCCCCTGCTGCCCCATACCCAGACATCAGCACGGGCACCATCTTTGTGGGAGGAGCTCCTGAAGGGGGCGGGCAGGGCCCTAGGTCGTACATGGAGGAGTCAATGTCTGTGAAGAGGGAGTCGTCCAGGGCGAAGTCTGTGAGGAAGGAGGACGAGGGAGGAGGAGGCTTCTCTGACCTCTCCTCCACCTCCTGTAAGCCCCGCCCCTCCTCCACCTCCTCCTTCATGATGACATCAAACATGACCCGGGGAGGAAGTGAAGGAGGTCTGGAGGTCAAAGAGAAGGGACAGAGCTCCGTAATCTCCTCCAGAGCGGAGGTGAAGCTGTCTTTGGGAGGTGCTAGCAGTTCTGGTGGCGGTGGCGGTGGCGGTGGCGGTCGGGGGGAGTGGTGCAGGTGGATGTGTTGGGAGGAGGAGGAGGGCAGGGTGAAGAACATGGGCATGTCCTCCTCCAGCAGGGAGGCCGGCGTCAGGCAGGAGTCCAGTGCCGTCAGGCCCGACAGTGGCGAGGAGAAGATAAAGGATGGCAAAGGGGGCGGGGCTTGTCTGGGCTCTCTGACGGCTGATAGAGGAGGTGCAGCGGAGGAGAAGAGGGCGCCCTGGCCTCCTTCCTGCTGGAGCTCAGCGTGGATGCGGCGAATGATGTTGTTAATGAGAACACGGCGCTGCAGGCGGGGGTCAGCGCCGAGGCGTGGGCTGTACAGCTTCATGACGGACATGTTGAGGACGGTCTGACGCTGCAACGTGAAGGCCGCCTGGGACACCGCGCCCGCCGCCAGGGGACGCAAGTCTGCCTCCAAACCGTCCTCATCCTCACTCAGCTTCCTCTTCACCGAGCTACCCAACATAAATCTGAGGAGGAGACACAGAAACAGGTCAAAGACGGGTCAGAGACAGGTCAAAGATGAGTCAAAGATGAGTCAAAGATGAGTCAAAGACAGGTCAAAGATGGGTCAGAGACAGGGAGCAGAGACTAAACTGTGAAGTGATCAAACAAACACTTTAAATATATTTTAGCAGATTGTGTTATTAAATGTCTGACAGCAGGGGGCGCTGCTCTGAGCTCTACCCAGCAGAGGGCGTTAATGACACACAAACCAGCTGTCCCAGTGTAAGGGTCAGTATAAACAGTGGTCACATGACCAGAGAGGAAATGACTGACTGACATGTTCCTGTGCTGGAGGAGTCACAGGTTTACTTGGCTTCCCCAGAAACTCTGGTGGGGAGTGTGTGTGTGAGTGTGTGAGTGTGTGAGTGAGTGTGTGTGTGTGTGTGTGTGTGTGTGTGTGTGTGTGTGTGTGTGTGTGTGTGTGTGTGTGTGTTGACAGTCAGCTGACCTGTGCTCATGTGAGTCTCAGTCAGCTGATGTGGTGGGCGTTCAACACCTTCTGACTCTCTGAGCAACAAAACTTAGGAAACAGACGACTTCCAAGCCCTTCCTTTAAAGGTTTAAGGTTTAAAGGTTTAAGGTTTAAAGGTTTAAGTTTTAAAGTTTAAGGTTTAAAGGTTTAAGTTTTAAAGTTTAAGGTTAAAGGTTTAAGTTTTAAAGTTTAAGGTTAAAGGTTTAAGTTTTAAAGGTTTAAGTTTTATGTTTAAAGGTTTAAAGGTTTAAAGGTTTAAAGAGCAGTCCAGCAGCTGGTCTCTGGTGTCTCACACGGCCTGGGTCAGCTCCAGAATCGGCGTGGTGTGTATCTGGCGTCAGGCAGAGTGTGTGAGTCCAGTGTGGAGTCCTTACGTAACACACACACACACACACACACACACCCACACACACACACACACACACACACACACACACAGTGCTGATTGTATGGAGGGCAGAGTGAACGTCTGTGTGTCTGCCATAACCCTCGCTGCTCCGCCTGCTCCACTTTTTAACTGCTGCTTCTTCTTCGTCTTCCTTAAGACTCCGCCCACAGGACGCCACAGGATGCCACAGGATGCCACAGGATGCCACAGGATGCCACAGGACTCCACAGGACGCCACAGGATGCCACAGGATGCCACAGGACGCCACAGGATGCCACAGGACGCCACAGGATGCCACAGGATGCCACAGGACGCCACAGGATGCCACAGGACGCCACAGGACGCCACAGGATGCCACAGGACGCCACAGGATGCCACAGGATGCCACAGGACGCCACAGGACGCCACAGGATGCCACAGGATGCCACAGGACGCCACAGGACGCCACAGGACGCCACAGGACGCCACAGGATGCCACAGGACGCCACAGGACGCCACAGGATGCCACAGGACGCCACAGGACGCCACAGGACGCCACAGGATGCCACAGGATGCCACAGGACGCCACAGGATGCCAACCTTTGAGCCCTGCATAGCGGTTGATCTCTGACCACAGCTCAAACCAGAGCCAGTCCACCTCTCCTCCCATCACCTCCATTACCCATCATCCCTCTCCTGCTCTCAGCTCCTGTTGAACCCGTCTGTGAAGGTCGGAGCTGTGCAGGTGAATAGAGCTGCTGTAGTTCAAAACACACCCAGAAACGCTCAGAGCGTAGTTAAATACTGGGGATGAACCGTTTCAGACCAGCACCCTGGACCTCAGAGAGTCCTGTTTGACTCAGCTTCAGCCCTCAGAGCTGATCCACAGGAAGTGATTCAGTTTAACATAGTTTATCGTGTTATTGAAGGTTTGCCTTAAGCTTTCAGAGGCTTCAGAGCAGTGATTGGTTTATATCTCATTTTCATTTTTCCAGGTTAGGATCTTCTAAGGCAAACAGAAACTGTATCTTCACACAAAAACTGTTGTTTTTACGTCTGACCCACAGGAATAACTTCCTGTTTCCTAACTCTGACTTTCACCTGATAGTTGATTTTTTTATTTACTTTTATTTTATTCTTTTTATTCCCACTTTTTATCTTAAAGTTTATTTCTTACCTCTTGGTTTTGGCTTTATTTTGATTTTAAATCTATTTATCTCAGCGCTTTATGTCCAACTTTATCTTGATTTCTACTTTGTATGTACTTTGACTTTTTGTCTTTATTTAGCCTTTTCTATTTCATGGTTTTATACTTACCTCTTATTTTGTTTTTTGTTTTTTAATCTCTTTATTTTGAATTTTATCTCTTCATTTTGACTTTTACAATCCCAATGTTAATTTCTTTTCTCTTAAATTAGGCTTTGTGTGTTCTTACTTTGACGTTTTATCTCACAGTTGACTTTTTGTCTTTTTTGTCTTGTTTTAAACCAAAACAGCTCATTTTAAAAGTATGATATTCTGTATTTCTGTTTGAAAAAAGGTTAAATTATGTTTTAATCAGCTCGTTACACATTTTGTCCTTTTTTCAGTGGGAGCAGGGGAAGAAAGGAGGAATATTTGGAGCCTTTGGGAACTTCCAGGGTGTAAAGTGTAAAAAGTTAAAACTCCCTGACAGCACACAGGAGCAGGCTCAGACAACAATATTGGAACGATCCGAACCGGTGACCATGTTCTGGTTCTGACCCGGTCCGGACAGATCTGACAGTTTGTCTCCTCTGTGGATCTGTCACCGTGGGTGGGTGGGTGGGGGACCCGTGGCTCAGCTGTCAGAGCAGCAGCTGGTTTCCGGATCCTCCGGGACCTCCAGGCCACCGGCTGCTCCCCGCCAGCTGCCCCGCCACCAGGGCCCCGCCCCCGGACACAAACCCACGGTGTAGCCCCTTCACTCCCGCTCCAAACCCCAAGTTTCCTGACTGTTTAACTGTGAACTGCACTAACACCAGCAACTCTCCTCCTCCTCCTCCTCCTCCTCCTCCTCCTCCTCCTCCTCCTCCTCCTCCTCCTCCTCCTCCTCCTCCTGGGTTCAAGTTAGACCCGCTCCGGGTCCGTACCCGCGGAGAAGTTCGGGTTTTTAAAGGACCTGGTCCGTCACTCACCGCATGTAGTCAGTCCCGTCCAGGGTCTCCTCTGCAGCATGGGTGTCGTCGGGTCTGAGGGGCCGGGAGCGGAGCTGCCGACTGTCCGAAACCAGAGAACCGAAGAACGGATCCGTTAGTCCGTTAGTCCGTTAGTTTGTTGGTCCGTTTGTTTGTTGTTTCCTCCGCCGCTCGTCCCGCTGCTGCTTCGGCCTCAGCGACACACACACATTGACACACACACACAAACTGACACACACACACTGACACACGCACACTCTTACACGCACACTCACTCACTGAAGAAATGGAGGCGGAGATGTGTCACAGAGGCACGCGCGTCAAGTCCCACGAAACCGCCGTTTACATCACTTCCGGTGACCACTTCAAAATAAAACCAGTTTGGGGATTTCTTTCTTTCTTTCTTTAAACTTGGTTACTACTTTATTCAAAGTGCCTCACACAGCCATTTATACATTTATCTTCAGCTGTTGTTACACAAATTCACAAAGGTCAATAAAACACTATTTAAAAAACACGACGAATGTAGGCTATACATTAAAAGGACAGTTCAGTTTTTTTGAAGTGGGGTTGTATGAGCTCTATGTGACCACTAAGGACATTAGATACAGTAGAAAGTTGTCTCCTCTCCCTCAGTAAGACACAAACTGTAATCGATGGTGACGAGGAAATAGACGCTAACAGGGACAGACGGTACCAAATTCAAAGGCTATTTTCTCTGCCTACAAGAACTAAAATCAAAAAGTAATACCACAGTTTGAGAGTACGCTACATAAAATATTTTTTAAGTGCATTAAGTCTTCAGAGATATAAACATTTATCTGGACCTAACTAATTGGTCATGTATCCTTCCGCGCAGCGCTAGTGCCCTCCGTCCCTCCTCCTCCTTTCAGCTGTAGGGAATGTAAACAAGCTATGCTTCGGGCGCCGGTTGTAGCCTCGTGTAAGTTTGATCAAGTATCGTAATTCTTTTGTTTGTACTCTAAGGATTGTGAGGCAGCGTAGGAAATTCAAAATGAGTGACTATGACAGCGACGATGAAGTTTCATTCACTTTGGAACCAAAAGGATACCTGTATGAACCGGAGCACACAGAAGAAGAGCTGCTACAGATGGAGACTGAAAGGAATACAGAGGAGACATCCACGGACACTGTGGAACTCTAGAAGAACTTTAGAGGAACTTTCGAGGAACTTCAGACAGTGAGAACAGCTGAATGAACGCTGCAGAGTGTAGCTGCTGTCAGGATCAGAAACCTAAATTTTCAGCCAATCTGCCTTTTCCCTGAGGCAGAAAAACAAGCAGAGAGTTTCCATGACACTGGAGGACAGAGCTTTACTCTGAAGGCACAGGTATGGGTTGAGGTGTGTGACTGCAGGTCAGGCCTTCACACACACACACACACACACACACACACACACACACACACACACACACACACACACACACACACACACACACACACACACACACTGTGTCACCCAGCAACCAGATACAAGCTACAAACAAAATCTCTATGCTCCAGGATCAGCCTCTGTGTTTTTTTTTTGCAGCTGAAAGCAGGAAGGGGGCAGGGCTGGGGGATGGGGTGTGTGTGTGTGTGTGTGTGTGTGTGTGTTGGGGGGGGCTCTTTTATATTTTAGGACGTCTCATAAAGTCAAAGGGAGCTGGAGGGGGAGGGGCCTCCAGACAAACATCCCCTTAACATCACTTTCAGCGCTCTGTGTGATGTCAGAGGTCAGCTGACTCTCTGTGTGATGTCAGAGGTCAGCTGACTCTCTGTGTGACGTGTGAAAAAGTTGAGATGAACTCACTTTCTGTCCGTCAGCCTCACAGCTCCTATTCCCTGTGTGGGACTCCTCTGTCAGCTGTTTCTGGGTTAACAATGGCGCCCTCTGCTGGTGGGAGGCTGACAGTGCAGGTGGAGGTTGTTGTGGATGGTTTGTCTCAGACCCTGAAAGGTTCAGAGTTTGATTCCTGTCTGAACAAACCAAACGGCCTCAGACTCAGGTCTGTTATCAGCAGGACCCGGAGCTCACAGCACCTCCTCAGACCTCCTCGACTCCTGGTCCTGTGCCGTCTGGATCCCGTACCGGCCGTTGTTGTGGAGACTTTCCCCAGATGAGGCGCAGATTGTTGGAAACCCGCCTCAAAGTGAGATCTTTTTATAGACGGAGGAGTTTCCGGAGCCCAGAGCGGAGGTGCTGGCTCTGCTGAGCTGCTACGACCGTCTCACACCGTCACTGACGAACAGATGATCACATGAACGTTTACATGAACGATTTAACAAGAAAAACATCAATAATCCAGATTAATAATCTTATTCCATGATTTGATCTGTTTAACTTCCCACAACTAATAAAAATCTTTACATGTTAAAGAATGAAACTACAAGCAGCTCCTCTGGTTCCTCTGAGCGGAGCAAAGGTTTATCATCATTTTAATCCAACACGACCAGACTACAGAGGGATTCACAGATTACACTCTGATTTTTTTTAAACCCATAGTTTGAGTATGACATCTTTTTTTTCCCTTTTTATTCCATAATTCACATTTTTAATCTCAGAATTAAAACTTCCATTATCAAAGCTGCCTCTCTGTATCATGAGTCTGACTTCTTACCTCCAAACTTTCACTTTTATTTCCCATAATCTGGATTAAAAATGTGATAATTTTATTTTTCTGTCTTTTTGTATCTTGTCTCTCATATCTCTAAACATTTTATTCTACTGAATCTCATGATTCAGAGATACTGTCTCAGAATTTTGTCTTTTTATCTCAGAATTATGACTCAGCCAAGAGTTTGTCCCATTATTCAGATTTTTTAATCCTGTTTAGGTCGTTTTAATCCCATAATTTAGACTTTTCCTCTCAGTTTTTTGACTTTTATTATCCTAACTGGCTTTACAAGGTGTAGCTGAAGGACTAGTCCTAACCGTCCCTTGTTTTTCTTAATAAAGAGCGGTACTTTGGATTTTAAATGCTATCATTTTTGTTTTTTTATGTCATTAGTTTGTTTGTTTTTTTAATCTCAGAGATTTTTGCATTTCATCTCTCTGGACCAGCCATGTTGGTGTGACCCCTGGCAGATATCAGACGTCTTCTCTCAGAGTTATGATTTACTGTCCCTTGATCATTACTTTGGATCTCAAAGCTGGGACTAATAATCTCTGGATTTTGACTTTCAACCTTTTCTACCATTATTCAAACTTTTTAGCTTAATTTTTTATCCTTGTATTAACACCTCTCATTCCAGACTAATTATCATAATAATTTTGCTTGAATCCCCCATAATTTGGAACTTTTTGGTTATATTCTCGATGTTAAACGTCTATATTTTCATGTTTCAGGTCACCACTTTCATTTCTTTATCACATCCAGCCAGCAGGGACAGGTTGGGGTCCAGGGTCTAACAGAACCAGTCTTTAGTGTGTGGACAGCAGGACTGAAGCCCTGACCTTAGACTCCACCGCAGAGTCTGAATTCAGACCATGGATCCTGAAAGTCGACCTCTGTGACAAACTACTGTAAATCACTGTTTGAATACAGCACTGTAAAAATTCCCCCTGCCGACCCTGCTGCCAACGTTTCACTGTCGTTTTACAGAAAACCTTTTGTGGTGACGGTGTTCAGAAACCGTGAGTGAGGAGGGGATGGGCTGTGATCCTGTTGGTTTTTAAAGGAGAGATAAACTGAGGTCAGCACAGATCCAGCTCCCTCCTGACAGTGTTTTACTCTTATTTCACTTTCACATGCTGTTTCTCCTCAACTGTTTTTGTAATGTCCCTTTTAAATGTGTGAAGGAGCCTGTCAAAGAGGAATTTCTGTCACTTCTGTGGCAGACAGTAAGTTTCTACCTTTCTATCTATCTAATCAGATACACAGAGTTACACTGTAAACTACAGGAAACTACCGCACATTTCTGCTGATGGTACATTTTACAGTGACATTTTTTACAGTGTACTGCTGACACTGACCGTCCCCCTGGTTCAGACTTGTTATCTTATTATTATCGTATGACAGGATTTATGATCCCAGATGTTTATGTAAAAACATACATAAATAATGACTCAGCTTCATCAGGGTTAGACACTGAAGGAATCCATGTTTCCTGTGTGTTTCAGATCATTTCTGATCTAAATCAACTGAACCCAGAGAGAATCTGACAGAAACCAATCACACGAGTGATGGAGATGATCCGTTTTATTTCTCTTCATCTTCTTGTGTCGGCCTTTTAGTGTGGGGGAGTTTAAACCACATCTTTAAGCCTCATCTCCTCAAACTGTCTGTTTTTACCCATGAACCCGTCTCTGTGGAGGTTTTTACCCTGGTCTAAAGTCTTAAAAGTGATACTCCAGGATGGAACAAGTTGGGTCCTATCACAAGGTTTAGGGCAGAAATTACCCCTACAGCAGTGATTTTGTGCAGCAGAAGCCCAGAGCGCTCGCACTAAACACCCCCTCCCTGCTCCTCTGCCCGTTTCCTCTGCACTCAGACGGGGCCATATTTTACTTGACCAAAAACACAAATAAACGGACTCTCACCGAAAAATCTGATATTGTTCTGCATTCACGCTTTATTTAGAGAATTTACAGCGCGTTACTTTCACACAAAAACACCGCTAAATAAGGCTCTAGTTCTCATCGTGTCTCTTCGTCCTGGCAGACTACCTGCGTTTGTTTATATCTGGCACGCCGAGTGTGGACTGATACACTAAGCAGCGAGCGTCTCGTAGCCAGCTGTGGCTCTGCAGCGGAGGTAGCACCGTTTTACGACACGATGAGAACTAGAGCCTAATTTAGCCGTGTTTTTGTGTGAAAGTAACGCGCTGAAAATTCTCTAAATAAAGCGTGAATGCAGACTGATATCAGACTTTTTCGGTGGGAGTCCGTTTATTTGTGTTTTTGGTCAAGTGAAATATGGCCCCGTCTGAGTGCAGAGGAAACCTGCAGAGGAGCAGGGAGGGGGTGTTTGGTGCGAGCGCACTGGGCTTCTGCTGCACAAAAACACTGCTGTAGGGGTAATTTCTGCCCTAAACCTTGTGATAGGACCCAACTTGTTCCATCCCAGAGTATCACATTAAAGTGAACCTGTCTGTGGAGGTTTTTACCCTGGTCTTGAGTCTTAAAGTGAACCGGTCTGACCTAACATGGTTCAGCTGGTGTTTGAGGTGAAAACCAGGAGCTGCAGCCGGCTGGGGCGGGGGGGAAATGTAGGCCAAAGATCATCATTCCTCTGAGCTTAAGCTGCAGCGAAGTAACGGCTGGAACAAAGGTTTGAGTCAGAGTGGGCCGGGCTGGGCCGGGCCGGGCCGGCTCGTGTGAGGAGCAAAGAAAAGACACAGTGTGAGGACGAGCAGTTATCAAAGATCTCCTTCATTGTTTTAATAGTAGACATTGTGCCACAAAAATGTCATGTCCGCAGCCACAAATCACGTGCCGAGATAACTACTTCCAGCTATTTCTCATGTCATTCGCTTCACTTGCTTCTTCTCTACACAAATCACTTCTTACATTTATGTATAAATATATACAGTTTATAGATTATTCTGGAGCTGGGTGGTGGCGTCATCTCTCCGGTGGTGGTTGTGCTGTTGGTGGAGAAACATGAGCAGAGAAAAGAACACACGGCCGACGTCACGTCTCCCAATGTAGCACATGCTTAATGAGCGATGGAGAGCAGCAGAGCACACGGAGCCGAATGGAGGAGGGTTTATTTACAGGAATGTTATCTGCTATCATACACACGGGGGCGGGGCCAGGGGCGGGGTCGGGGGCGGGGCTATGCCGACAACACGAGAGCACCGAAGGCATAAATGTCGTAAATCTCCTGCCGCAAAGGCACTGGCACTGTTTCTGTTTGAGGGGCGACACCGTGAAGTCGGAGCGGGAGGGGGGAGTGGCGTTTAGCGTGGGAGCAGTTTGAGTCGGGCGCTTCATGACTGCAGCTGATCACGTGCCGCCGCAGCCGCAGCTGCTGCTGCCGTGCTGCAGGCATGTGATCAGCTCCAACATGCGTGGTGCTGGGCTAAGCATGTGCTTCATTTGAAGGGCTCACGAATTCAGACACATGGAGGAGATTTAAGGGGGGGGGGGCACAGGGGTCGGGGGGTCGCTGTAAATCCACAGCTACATAAAGACAACTCTGTGTTTGTGTTTTCAGCAGGTTTAGAAAAAGTGACTGGTCTAACAAACTCAGAAAACAGAAACAGAAGAAGAAGAAGACGAAGAGCAGGGCGACCAATAGAAGCAGAAGAAAACCATGTGACCTCCCTCCCTCTCTCTCATTGGTTAACTTCAGGCTGTTAAAACGTTTCTTTTTCCAGTATGAGCGTTGGGGACGAACAGAAAGAACCGCCCAGTGTGGTCTGTGGGGGGGGGGGCTTACCATCCTATTGCTGACTCTGAAAGGTTTGGGGATGGGGGGGGGTCTGGTGGTGTAGCTGCACACACAATCACAAAGGGGTCCGCTCAGAGCCGTCCTCTCTGGTTCTCTTCCTGTGGAGCATGGTAACATTGAGACTGGTCGTGGGCTTCTTGGGGGGCGGGGAAGGACTCAGGTCGTGGACTCAGGTCGTGGCTGGTCCCGGGCCTCAGCAGCAGCCCCCGGACGAGGTGTTGACCGGCTTGCTCTGGATCTTGACGTTGGACTTCTCCGAGGCGCCTGCCGTGGCCCCGGGGCCCATCCTCTTCTTGATCTCGGCGGCCATGGTCATGAAGGCTTGCTCCACGTTGGTGGCGCTCTTGGCGCTGGTCTCCAGGAAGGGGATCCCCAGGTTGTCAGCAAACTCCTGGAGAGGGAAGGTCAGCAACACGTTCACAACATGCCAAGGTTATTTCACTGAGGAAGACTGTGATGAAGAGTAATCATCAACCAAACTTTTTTTACAGACCAAAACTAAATAAAGACTGAACAAAAACTCAGACACAGTGACAAAAAACACAGTCTGTGGTACAAACACAGAACATGGACAGGAAGAAGAGCCAGGCTGGAGACAAACAGAAGAAAAACGCCACATGAGACAAACTGATCCAGTTTTCATCAAGACGAGCTGAGGCTGAAAAGAAACTCTGGATCCAGAGGATGAAACGGGTCAGACAAGATGTAGGAGAAAATATAACCCTGCCTCAAAACACCGTCCAGGTTTATGTAACTTTGCAGGATAACGCTACATTATTTAACGACGGTACGATGTGAGGCCGCGTTACTGAGCATGTTCACCTCTATCTGCAGCTCCTCAGCTGATACAGGAGGAGACCTGAGACCAGTTCACTGAACTTCACACAGTTTACACCACGATCAACAACAGTCAGGCTGTTGAGACTGGATCTGACTGAAATCTGATCATATTTAATCAACTAAGACCAGACTAAGACTGAAAGACTAAGACCAGACCAAAAGACCAAGACGAGACTAAGACTAAAAGATTGAGACCAGACTAAGACTAAAAGATTGAGACCAGACTAAGACTGAAAGACTAAGACCAGACTAAGACTAAAAGATTGAGACCAGACTGGGACTAAATGACTAAGACTGGACCAAGATCAGACTGGGACTAAAAAGATAAAATCAGACTAAGATCAGACCTAGACTAAAAAACAAAGATCAGACTAAGACTAAAAGACTAAGACCAGACTAAGATTACACTAAGACTAAAACACTAAGACCAGACTTAGATCAGACCTAGACTAAAAGACTAAAACCAGACTAAGATCAGACTAAGACTTAAAGACTAAGACTAAAAGACTAAAATCAGACTAAGATCAGACTAAGACTAAAAGAATAAGATCAGAATAAGATCAGACTAAGACTAAAAGACTAAGATCAGACTAAGATCAGAATAGGACTAAAAGACTAAGACCAGACTAAGACTAAAAGAAAAGGATCAGACTAAGACTAAAATAATAAGATCAGACTAAAATCAGACTAGGACTAAAAGATTAAGATCAGACTAAGACTAAAATCAGACTAAGATCAGACCAAGACTAAAAGACTAAGGCCAGACTTAGGTCAGACTGAGATCAGACTAAGATTAAAAGACTAAGATCAGACTAAGACTAAAGGACTAAGACCAGACTTAGATCAGACTAAGACTAAAAGACTAAGATCAGACTAAGATCAGACTAAGACTAAAAGACTAAGATCAGACTAAGACTAAATTACTAAGACCAGACTTAGATCAGACTAAGATCAGACTAAGACTAAAAGACTGAGATCAGACTAAGACTAAATTACTAAGACCAGACTTAGCTCAGACTAAGATCAGACTAAGACTAAAAGACTGAGATCAGACTAAGACCAGACTAAGACTTAAAGACTTAGACCAGACTGAGACCTGTGACTTAAATATAACATATAAAATATGAATTAACACTGACGCAGACATGACTCTGTAGTGGAGATCACTGCATTTTCGCCGGGCTGTAAGTGAGGCCATGTCCACACGTAGCTGGGTTTCTGGGAAACTATATTTATACATATATATTTATAGATAAAGTCCTGTCATTCACTCTAAACACAGTTTAACAGTTTAACGAATCTGTCTCATGTGTGGAGGAAAGTATTTTTAAAAACTAAAGAGGGAGTATTTGTGCTTGAAACTACCCGGCTGCATGTGCACGGCGTCTGAAATGTGTCTCCTTACCTTAGCCGTGGTGTAGTCCACCACCTTCTTCGTTGTGAGGTCACACTTGTTGCCTACTAGCAGCTTATTGACGTTCTCGCTGGCGTAGCGGTCGATCTCCTGTAGCCACTGTTTGACGTTATTGAAGGACTCCTGAGGACAGACACAAAGAGCAACATGACGTGAAGAGACTGCCTGGTTATCCTAAAGGTTTCAGCTAGCGCCACTCGTACGCAGGCTCTAAACCTCGGCTCTAACCCTCAGTTCAAACCTCAGCTCTCTGCTGCCTGGGCAGAGTTTATCGGCCTCTTCAGAAACAGTCCTGTGATGGACGACGCCTTAAACAAACAGAATAATATCTATTTCCAAATCCAGAGCACAACTTTTGCATTTTCTGACGCTCTATGCTACGCTAATACACCAAATAAAGTTTCTGCAGCAGTTTGTGAGGATGATGTTCAGCAGTGGCCATGTTAGAAACACCACCAACACCACCCGTCAGTCAGATCACACACAACCGTACACCAGATAAACTCCTGAGAGGACGTCCTTCAATCTGTCTGTGGAGAGCTCAAAATGTCAAAAGTTCAAAAACTGACCAGATCTTCGCCAGATCTTCAGAGATTTTCATGAAATCATCCTGATAGTCCCAAGATAATCAGGAGACAGTCATGATATCATCACAAGATTTTCACAAGGTCATAACAAAATCGTCCCGAGATCGTTATAAGATCATCACAAAACCTCAACGAGATTTTCATGAGATCTTCACAGAATTGCCCAGAGATCACCACAAGATTTTCATGGAATCTTCATGAGATTTTTACAAGACCATAACAAGATCTTTGTGAGATTTTCATGAAATCATCACATGATAGTCCCGAGATCATCTCGAGATTTTCAAGAAGATGTCACGAGATCTTTACGAGACTGTTACAAGAACAGCCTGGGATCATTACCAGATTGTTACGAGATCGTAACATCGAGACTTCCTGAATGATGAGGTCATCACACAAGAACCTCCCATCAAACATGGAAGCTTCAGGGCCTCACACACCAAAGTCTGCCCATAGCCCCCCAACAGGCCTCCAGCGGGCTAGCCAATCAGAGGGAAAGGGGTTTGTGGAGCAGGGAGTCTTAAAGAGACAGCAGCCAAATAAAGTGTTTCAGAGAGAGGCTGAAATAAGAACTAATAAAAACCAGAAAGAGGAAAAAGAGATTTATCTGAGCTGAGAGTCATGGCACCAGAGGGACAGAATAAAGATTAAAAAAAGCCCAATACCCCCTCTTTAAGATCTTCTTGACAGCTTGTCATCCTTTTAGGAAGAGGAAGAGGAAGATACACACTGTTAATCTGCAGCTGATAGACACACACACACACTTGCACCACCTGGATCCTGCTAACATGCGCTGACTCAGAGGCTCCTCCACCTCAGCAGAGTCTAGGAACTGGTCTGAACCAGGACCCTCTGGGACAGGAACCAGTGTCTCTTCAAACCGTGTTGGGTCAGTTAAAGTCTGGATTGGACTGGGAGGAGGGTGGACAGCGCTGAAACAGCCTCAGAGAGAGCAGCGTGGTCCCTGAGAGGAAAAGCTTTGACGCCTCTTTAAGGTGACAGCTGCAGAAACACGTCCACCTGCCGACGCACTGAGTGTACGGTGGCTGGGTGTGGCCTCAAAGCAAACAGGATGGTGCTGTTTTGACAAAGTGCTGGATGTGAGGCCAGCTGGCAGCTCCTCCGCTGTGATAAGACTCTTCAAATTTACAGAGCTGAGCGAACACGGCACGCCGGCCTCTGTCTGAGACACTCCCTCTGACGCCGACTGGAGGAGAGCGTGGGCCAGGGCCAGGTTTCTGCTTCACGGGGAAACAAACGTCCAACAACAAACATCATCTGCTGCTTTATGTCCCAGGACACACAATTTGTGACCCCATTTATGTGACGTTTTACCCCAAAACACAAAAACTTAGTGTCAGTGTTTCCACTAAAAGCTGCAGTGTGCTGTGGTTGCAGCGTTTCAGAAAAACTCTGGAGGCTGTTTTTAAAAGTTTTTTTTATAGGTTGGCTAAAACCCGGTTTCCATGTAAACCAGAAGCTGAAACGCAACAATACCTTTGAGTTTCATCCTAAAACCGTCGTGGAGTAAACGGCTCCTGTGTCTAAAGCACTTTTGATGTGTGACGAAAAGCTGACGTTAACCATTTTAATACATCACAGCTTGGTTTCTTCTAAACCTATCTTATAAGTTTGTGGAGACGCTCTGGATGCCTCGTGTGGAGATCGTCGTGCTGCTGAAAAGACTAAACTTCTGAAGCATATGTTGATGCCAGCGTTCAGTGATAAAAACAGATGTTAGTGGAGTAAAAGAAGCCACAGCTCCTGACCTGATCCGTCACATCGTAAACCACGATGATGCCGTGGGCTCCTCTGTAGTAACTGGAGGTGATGGTGCGGAACCGTTCCTGACCAGCTGTGTCCCACTGCAGAGAGAGAAAAACCACAGAAGAAGAGCTCGTCACTCCACGTCACCTGAGCGTTATCCTCTCTTATCCTTTCTTATCACTCCGCACTCTGAGACGCCTCGTCCTGCTTACAATCTGCAGTTTTATGGTCTTCCCGTCCAGCTCGATGGTCCTGATCTTGAAGTCCACGCCGATGGTGCTGATGTAGCTCTCTGTGTACGTGTCATCCTGGGAGAAAGCCACACAAACAGGTACAAACAGGTGAGTCTGAGCTGTAGATACCTCACCTGCAGGGCTGTAAACCCCCCCCCCCACACACACACAGAAAGAGAAAACAGCCCGTTACGTAAGAGAAGCTGGAGAACACAGACACTTACTGCAAACCGGAGAAGGAGACAAGACTTTCCAACGCCAGAGTCACCGATCAGGAGCAGTTTGAATAAATAGTCACTGCGAGAGACAGAGAGAGGACGGAGGACGTTAGGCAGAGCCGATCTCCTCACACCAACACACAACACCTCACTTTCTGGGTCTTTATCAGGCTTTCATTCAGAGGACAGGACTGTTTGGTATGTGATGGATTTTAGAAGTTATTTATTCTGACAAACATAAAAAAAAAAAACATTTGAAATGTGCTAATTAGGGATACACCAAAATAAAAACTCCTGGCAAAAACCAAAAACTCAAAATGAGGAAATCAAGGCTGAAAAACAAAAAAGGGGAAAAATGATGAAAAATATTATAATCATCAATAGCATGGATTTATGGCTGTAGCTGTGAACTAACCTCACTAAAATCATGGCATTGCAATTCCATAAACAAATATTAATACTTCAAATTAAACCAGTCTGCACAGAGGCGGCCTTGAAAACTTTAAAACAGGCTTTTATGCATTTCCTGTGGTGGTTGGGACATTATTTTTCCTAACTCTCTGTCAGTTATACAGAGTGTGCTCGTCTCTGTGTGTTAGGGCTGAACGATTTTAGGAAAAGATTGAATTGCGATTTTTCTGGCAGATATCGTGATTTCAATTCGATTCATGATTTTCTTCAAACCAAGCTTTGGGATATTCACATGTAGGGCTGAATGATTTTAGGAAAAGATCTAATTTTTCTGGCAGATATTGCAATTCACGATTTTTTAATCATCAATAGTGATGATAAATAATCTGTTTTCGTCAACTTCTACCCCTAAACAGAGGCTTTGCGTCGTTGACCTGCTTACCAGCACTTTTAACATATAGATTGTCTACAAATTTGTAAAACAGAATGTGTATAATACTTGACACAACAGATCCTGAGTCAGTCAGGAGCGCTGCAAAAAATTGCTGCTTTGGCAATCTCAAAATTGCATTGTCTAAAATTGCGATTTCGATCTGAAAACGATAAATTGTTCAGCCCTACTGTGTGTGTACACTCCCGTGAACGTGTGTCTGTGAACACATCAGAGAGCAGAGGAGCAATGTGACTGCACCACCATGTGGACAAAAAAGACATCCTGTCATGAAAATAAGATCATAAATAAAGAAATAATCTTTGATGGCCAAATGTTTGTTGCATCCCTCGTGCTGATGTGAGCAGAGGTCACTTTTTCCAACACACACTGCAGGGATTTCTGTTTTGCATTTTCTTCCTGTGGCTTCAGACAAAAGTCATGGAAAACTAATTCCAGGTAAATACTTTTAATCCTTATTTTTGTTAAAGTGAGCTGCCACCTTGTGAAATGAGGTGATTGTGCTGAAAACATCACTGTTTCCAGATGTAGCTCAGTATTATTAGCCTCTTGTTTACAGGAAGGACTGCATCTCAGGTGTCTGTCAGAGGTGTGTCCACACCTTTTTAGGACAGGGGTTACCCAACTGACTGGAGTAGGGGGTCACATGGAGTGTGTGCACACAAACTCACAAACAGAGTGTGTTATCAGTCCATCTCTTTTGTCTCTACTCGGCATATAACATTAACAATGAAACCTATTCTATAAGGCAGTTCATGTTTTCCAAAGTCAGAGCACATTATTTTAATGACATGCTCCTTTAGTGGAAGTTAATCAGCCACTAACAAACACGGCCTGTTTGTGTTGTAGTAACTTTAACCACCACAGGGGGAGCTGCAGCTGAGAGCATCATTCCCTGTTTATATTAACAGCCACAGCTTCTGCAACTTCCTGCTCCTGACTCTCACAGCAGGTCACACATTACATATTTAGAGCCCCTGTCCCTCATTTGATCTTCTTATTTGCTTGTTTGTTGGTTTGTTTTTTATAGGTTAGCACACAATTTTACATGCCCCAGAGACAGCACCTGGTAGGAGAAGCATTTCCCAACTAGGCATTGGTGAAAAATGATGGAGAGGTATATTTTCAAGTTAAGATATTTTAACTCTGTGTTTTGTTTTGTTTATTCAAAGATTCATAAACATCCAAGTACTTTGTGTGTTGTTTTTGTTAATATGTCTTTTTCCTTAAATCTTCATGTGTTTAATTAAACGTGCTGAATATTTCTCCATGGTTCAGAGCACAAAGAAATGTTAGGAAGCTACACAGCAGCCTGTTGCATCACAGTCAACATTGTTGATTCTAACAGAAGCCCCGCCCATTTCACGGTAAACGGCCAATCACAGCTAAGGATTCTAGGGTGGCATCTCTAGTGGTTTGTAAGATTTCTAAGGGGGGCTAATGCCACCCCTGGCCACCACTTTGGATGTGCTACTGGCAAAATGTTACTTTGCTTTAGACACAAATGTGTATTTACTACCTAATATGAGGGCATTGTTAGCTAACGAACTAGAAACAGGGAGAGTTAATGGTTTACTTTGGTCTTTATGGGTAAATTGAGCTTAAATTGTACCTTTAGAGAGGAAGTCAGTGAATTTACCGGTCTCTTGTTGACGGAAACAAACGCTCCCCGCTGTCACCCTATCTCTAACCGAGCAGCTATCTCAATAACACAACCCTCCACAGTGTCAGGTAACGCTACGTAGCTATCCGGTTAGCCTGCTAGCCGTTAGCGACTTAAGCTACTTCGATTTAAGTTCCTCCACACGAGCTACCAAACATCGCAGACGAAATACAAATAATCCGTCGAAGTAATCGGTGTTACATCAGTAAGATAATCCCGAGAAAGATGAGTTTTGTGCTCAGGATCAACGCTGTCACTCGATTGTCCGTACACAGCCCTGAGCTCGCTAACTGAAGACAAAGCAGCTGACGGTCCGCCTGGGTAGCTACCGTTAGCCTAGCTCCCCGGCTAACGCTGACAGCTCACCCGGACCTGTCACAAACGGCTCCGCTGTCACTTACTATTCGGGATTCATCGTTGACTACTGGTGATGAAGCGTCGTTACAGTGAATGAAGCTGGATTCTGTCGCAGATGGAGCTGGACGCTGGCCTCGTAGTGGAGAAAAGACTC
Source organism: Halichoeres trimaculatus (assembly GCF_033239565.1). Taxonomy (NCBI): domain Eukaryota; kingdom Metazoa; phylum Chordata; class Actinopteri; order Labriformes; family Labridae; genus Halichoeres; species Halichoeres trimaculatus. The sequence continues at coordinate 38,643,257 of NW_027437180.1, read as the reverse complement.
CGTTTATTTGTCAAGAACTGGTTAAACTGGAAACCAGAACAGCATAATCGAATCAAATATGGCTGTCAGCAATACCTACCCGGAAATACCAGAGCACAGGAATCATGGGTACTGTAGTCTTTAGGGAATGGGCGTTTACGCTGCATTTGAACAAAAACAACATAATTTATGTTATAAAAGATGGGATAAATTCATCAAATAACTGTTTTTAACTCATCAACCTGAAGATCGTGTTGTTAAATAGTCCTCTACATATTGTTCTATTTTATATATTCTTATGGTAAGAAATAAAGATGTCTGCAGCATCTACCTTACTGCTGTTATTCTGTCAATGTCACTGTTATGGGACGAATGAAGGATTACTTTATCTTATCTGCTACCTGTTTGTTTTAAACATATTTAAGGAGGATGGACACACTTCTGGAGTCTCTTGAAGTGTTGGTCTGACTTTCGGTTGCCAATTCAAGTTTGAAAATAAAAAAAAGAATACGAAAAATAAATTTATTAAAAGTGCATTATTATGATGAAGAAGATGATGATGATGATTATTATTATTATTATTATCATTATCATTATTATTATTATTAATATTAATATTATTATTATTAATAATAATAATAATAATAATATAAATAATAATAATAGTAATAACAACATAGAGATATGACCACAATTTACAAATAATATGTATCATGGAGATCAAATAAATAAAATGCATGCACTTAACCCTTTTATGTTCCATCTAAAAATATACAATACACTAACTCGAACGTCCACCAGAGAATGGCTGCAGAAACCACATACACACCTATTCATAAAGCTGAAACATAATATATATATATATATGTATATATATATATATATATATATATTCTGCTTCAAAAAAATTTTTTAGCCTGAATTACTCATTTCTCCTTCAGCCTCATAGTCTGCATGGTACAGAGACGTAGTCCCCCATCTGTTTGTCAGAGTCTGAGAGTTTTGTAAGGGAAACCTCTTTGAAAAAACATGACTCAACGTAATTTCAAGTTTGAGTGAAGAGGCGGAGTTAAGGTTGGCCTTAAGCATCCTCGCTGCCAGCTACACTGTGCTGGCCTGACAGTGAAGTCAGCCATGAATGGACAACATGTATGATCTCAATACTTTTGCAAAGGTCAACGTATTTGAGTGGGAGCGAAGGTGGTCTCGAGGGTTTCTGCAGCCAGCCTCAAGTGGACACTCGCAGAACTGCAGTTTTGGAGAGACCTCATATTTTACGATATACTAGTTGTTGCTGCTTAATGGGCGACCACTGTCCAGGAGCTGGATTTCTGTTATTGTACAGATTCACTTCAGCTTCAGTCTGTTTAAGCACTTTAGAAGCCTCATACACTGTTGCCATCCAAATGACGGACTTTGATACACAGCCTCAGGAAAGTTGCTGTTTGTTATGTTGTTTCTTTGTTGCTGTGCTCCTTTAAAAGAGTCACTCATTTGTTGGTATTTTATTTTGAAGGATTCGCTCCTGATGTGCGTCCCTCCTTCTTCCGGTGTGTTCGCTAGCTGGTGAGCAGGCAGAGGGAGGTTTCTGCTGACTTCAGGGCTCGAACATGGATAGTCAGGGGAGGAAAGTGGTGGTTTGTGATAACGGAACAGGGGTAAGTTGGAGAAGATCTCTTTAATCTGTCTCTGAGCCGTTTCCGGTGGTGCAGTTTGAAAGCTAACATGCTAACGGTTTCCCGTCTGGGTGGGTTGAGTTAGGAATGTGTCTGTCAGCTGGATTCAGCTCATTCATCTGCTGTGGAGATGCTAAACTGTTAAAACACACACAACCTCATCAGTCTGCTGTCTGTGGAGGTGAATACACAGACCGTGAGCAGCTCCACGACTCCGTGTCAGTCAGTTTTAACGTTTCAGTCCAGGTAAACTGACTTCCGCACCTGTGGGTACAGCTCATTGGTCATAATAGCTTCATTATGTCAGCTGTTTGTTCGTATTATGTATTTAAAATAAGATAATAAGGAGAGAAGTTAAATAAAATGAAAATCTGCAGTTTTTGGTGATTTGAAGTCACCATTCAGTGTTTTAAATATGCGTTTCATCAATGCCCCGCCCTCTTTATGAGGTAATAACCTCTTTAATATTTACAGTAATGCCGTTTGTCACCAGTCATCCACAGAAATGTGAGAAATCTTTTATTTTGTTTTCACTTTTTATTATCAGAGCCGGTTTAAATGGTTTAATGAATCCATCTGAAGCAGGGAAGTGAAGTGAGCATGCGCGGAGCGTTGATGCGGAAGCCGCTGAGTTCTTCCATGTATGGAAACTAGTTTCTGCTGCAGATGTTTAAAATAAGAGAGTAGAGGAAGTTAATTCAACACGGAGAGAAATTAACTAAGTTAACGTGAAAACTAATCTAAAAAACGAATCTCTGTGAATTAAACTGCGGTAAGATGCTGCATGTATGGGAACATGTGAGGAGCACTGAGCATCCAATTAAGTTAGCTCTGTTTTTCTTCACCAGGATTTTTTTTTTTATCTTTTAGAAGCTGTTGTTATTTCTGTTAATGAGACAATTCTCTCAGAATACTGTGGAAAGGATTAACAAGCTATGTGCTGAGGTTTGCAACACTGTAAACAAAATGACATGCATTATTATTTATTATTAACTGGATTTAAAAACATGCTCTGAAATTGACTTTACTGTTTACAAAATAAATTAATTTGCTGATATATATATATATATATATATATATATATATATATATATATATATATATATATATATATATATATATATGTATATATAATTATATTTTTATATATATATATATATATATATATATATATATATATATATATATATATATATATATATATATATATATATATATATATATTAGGAAAATAAAGTAGAAAATAAAGTAGAAAACTATCAAAGAAAAATTAAACTTATGAAAAGTAATAAATTGATGAGAATAAACTTGTTGTTTTACTCTATAGCTAGGCTGTGGAGGGGGCAACAGCTGCCTTTACAAACATGAGGCCCGTGCACTGATGACTTTGTTTGTTACTAGCTTAAAGTTGTAAATTTATGACTTTGTGCTGGTAAATTTTTATGAGCATAAAGTCAACCATTTTCTTGTACATTTACAAGATTTATCTCATACTTTTTTACTTTAATACGGACCTAATCCTCTGTCTTAATATTCCTCAAATTCAGGAATGTAAAAAATACTATTTGGTTTTTGAGATAAATTTTTACAATTTTATAATTTCTAGTGGCACATATCTCAGCCCATAAAATTGTGTCAAAATTAATTCATTAATATATTTTTCTGAATTGACAAAACTATTATTGGGGGAAAAAATGAAGATTTTTTTCTTGAAAATATTTTTTTTGTCTAAAGTGAAGAGTGAACTATCTCAGAATTATGAGAAGTTTTCAGTAAAATGTCTAAAAATATTTTTTGTTGTGAATGGATGATTCAGAAAAAATGAATGCTGATTATCTTGGGATAAAATGAACTTCTGTCAGAGCTGGATCTAAAGCTGGCGACAGATTCGTCTGTCGCTCTGTTTTAACCCAGGAACATTCAGATAACGGAGGCTCAGAGGATCTTTGGTTTGTTAGTGTAGAAAACGTTTTTTGTTTTTTTGTTTTTTTTTGTATTTCAAGCTGCTTCTGTCATGTTTCCTCCTCAGTTTGTGAAGTGCGGCTATGCAGGGTCAAACTTCCCAGAACACATTTTCCCGGCGCTGGTCGGCCGGCCGATCATCCGCTCCACGGCCAAAGTGGGAAACATCGAAATCAAGGTGAGTTTCTGTGCTGTGAGTCTGAGCGTGCTCCTCTGACGCTGCTTCAAGCTCTGAGACGATGCTTTAAGAGAAAACTGATCCAGTATCTCAGCCTGCCTAACGCTCGACCTTTGACCTCTGGCAGGACCTGATGGTGGGCGATGAGGCCAGCGAGCTGCGCTCCATGCTGGAGGTGAACTACCCCATGGAGAACGGCATCGTCAGGAACTGGGACGACATGAAGCACCTGTGGGACTACACCTTCGGCCCCGAGAAACTCAGCATCAAATCCCAGGACTGTAAGATCCTCCTGACCGAGCCGCCCATGAACCCCACCAAGAACCGGGAGAAGATCATCGAGGTGAGCGCCGCGGGCCGCGTCAGGCTCTGCTTCCTGTGCACGTTGAAGGTGGCTGACGCTTCCTGTTCCTCCACCAGGTCATGTTCGAGACGTACCAGTTCAGCGGAGTCTACATCGCCATCCAGGCCGTCCTCACGCTCTACGCTCAAGGTTTGTTTCCTGACGGTATGCAGCGTCATGCGGCGCCGCCCCACTCTGATCACGGCTCTCCTTCCCATCAGGCCTGCTGACTGGCGTGGTGGTGGACTCAGGCGATGGCGTCACGCACATCTGTCCGGTGTACGAAGGTTTCTCCCTCCCTCACCTGACGCGACGCCTGGACATCGCAGGAAGAGACATCACTCGTTACCTCATCAAGGTAACCCCGCCTCCTTTTTGAGCTGATGAATTTTTTATCTCCACGGTGGCGGCGGCGAGCGCTGACTCTGTCTGTCCACAGCTGCTGCTACTGCGAGGCTACGCCTTCAACCACTCCGCCGACTTCGAGACGGTGAGGATGATGAAGGAGAAGCTGTGCTACGTGGGCTACAACATCGAGCAGGAGCAGAAGCTGGCGCTGGAGACCACGGTGCTGGTGGAGTCGTACACGGTGGGTCACGAGCGCCGTCACCTGTGGCTCCTCTAAAGCTGTTTCAGGGGTTTGAACCTCAGAGTGTGTGTCCACAGCTCCCGGACGGACGCGTTATCAAGGTCGGAGGCGAGCGGTTCGAAGCCCCTGAGGCGTTGTTCCAGCCCCACCTCATCAACGTGGAGGGCGTGGGCGTGGCCGAGCTGCTCTTCAACACCATCCAGGCGGCGGACATCGACACCAGGTGAGTCCACAGGAGGCGCCGGTCTCTGAGAGACTAAAGCACGGCCCTGACGCCTCCTGCTCCTCCTTCAGGTCCGAGTTCTACAAACACATCGTGCTCTCCGGAGGATCCACCATGTACCCCGGCCTGCCGTCACGCCTGGAGCGTGAGCTGAAGCAGCTGTACTTGGAGCGCGTGCTGAAGGGAGACGTGGACAAGCTGTCGGTGAGTGTGTGTGTGTGTGTGTGTGTGTGTGTGTGTGTGTGTGTGTGTGTGTGTGTGTGTGTGTGTGTGTGTGTATGAAAACTCACAGCAGGGGGAGCTTTAGTTCCCAAACCAGGAGGAGTTTGATCACCTCCTCACCTCTCGTCAGGTGAAGGTGGTCACACTCTGCAGAAATCAAATCTAGCAGCTGTTTATGTCTCATTCAGGTAAAAACAATCTTAATCTGAGCCGCGTTCACCTGAAAAAATGTCTGACTTCAAGATATTTACAGACAACAGGAGCTGAGGATGGGTTAAATCTTTGTCTTATGAAATGTGTCGTTACGTGACTTTATTCTTCCAGAAAGGAAAAATAAAAAAATCAAAATGTGACAGGAAGGGGTGTTCACCACTAGAGGGAGCCCAGCTCCAGGTCTACTCCAGTCTGGTTTTTAAGGGAGCAGAGAGGTTTCTTTCTGATCCCGTCTCCTCCTCTCTGCTCCTCTCTGCTCCTCCTTTCCTCCGCAGAAATTCAAGATAAGGATAGAGGACCCCCCTCGCCGTAAACACATGGTGTTCCTGGGCGGCGCCGTGCTGGCTGACATCATGAAGGACAAAGACAACTTCTGGATGACGCGGGACGAGTACCAGGAGAAGGGGACGCGCATGCTGGAGAAGCTGGGAGTCACCGTCAGATAAAACACAAACAAACAAACAAACTCTTCCTCCCAAAGCTCGGCCCCCCCGCCCACCTGTCAGCTGATCATGGGTGGGTGGGGGGGCTTTCTGTTTCTGTTCTGGAGCAAAGAGGAAAGGATGCAAGGATGCAAGGATGCAAGGAGGGAGGGAAGGAAAGAAGGATGAAGGATGTGAAGTTGTGGACATTTGGATTTCTTAATAATCAGCACAGAAACCAGGTTTAAAGGAACAGTTCACAGATTTACCACACCACTCTCATTTTAGAGCACTTAGCTTAGCATGGACGCAGGGGGAGCAGCTAGCCTGGCCTCATCTCTGGTATCTCTGGTCGTGGTCTGAAGTTTCCTGTTAGGGCTAAAACATGAAGAAAGAGCCGATTTAGCTTAGCTTAGCCTCCATGATGATAGCTCCGCCCCCCTATGTTCCCCCCGCTGGTTTCTTTTTCTACATATCCACATGTTGGTAAATTCTGGGTTTTGTGTCCAGAAAAACAGCCGCGCTTCATCAATTTCATTTTAGGAGAGGAGAGAGCTGCTGTAATGCTGATCATTGCCACAGGGGGCAGCAGTGAGCACGGTTCTCCTGGGCAGAGCTTTCTTTACTCTCATGTGACCATGACGCGCCTTCCTGCTTTTCTTCTTGTTTGACTTTCTGTTTTACTTCCTGTTTTATTTCCTGCTTTACTTCCTGTTTGACTTCCTGCTTTACTTCCTGTTTTATTTCCTGCTTTACTTCCTGTTTTACTTTCTGTTTTACTTCCTGTTTTATTTCCTGCTTTACTTCCTGTTTGACTTCCTGCTTTACTTCCTGCTGTTTTCTGTCTTTGTTTTGGAAACATGACTGAGCTTTAATATCACAGCCCAGGCTCCGGCTCGCCCTCTGGTGACGGCTGAACGTCCCAACGTTCCCCTCTATCATTCCTCCAGTGACGTCCGGTCTGAGTGTGTTGGACGAACCAATCAGCTGATCCTGGGTCACGTGTTTGGGGCCAAATGTAAAAATGTGTTTGAAGTGTTAGCAGGAAACGATTCCACGTCTGCAGAAGGAGCAGAGGAGGTGTGGATGGAGTCCTGGATGTGTCCTCGCCTCCTCCTCTGCGTCTCCTCTGATCTGAAGGTGCTGTTTTTGTTTTGTTGGGTTTATCATGAGGAGGTGGTTTTTGTTGACTTTGATTTGTGCCATGAAGAAGAAGCAGACGTCAGGAGGTGAAGACCACGTGAAGCTGGTATTTGTGGCTTTTCCTCCCGGTTCATGGCTGTCTGTGGAGGCACTGGGCTGGTTTATATAACATTAATATGACTGTATGATATAAATAACAGTGAATAATATAATTATAGGTGTATAATATAAACATGAGTGTATGATTTCTTCTGATAACAGCATCACGTACCAGCTCAGATCTTTTTGGGGTTTTATTTTGTTTCTTCTTCTGATGTTTTGTTTACGACGTGTCTGCCGAGTGAGCGAGCGAGCGCTGGTTTAAATAAAGCAAAGTGATTTATAGACGCCTGCTGTCGCCGTGTCTTCCTGTCTGAAACAGACCCAACGTGGTCCTCACCCAGACCGGATCAGAGCCCAGATTTAGAGGGAAGCGGTTCATCTCTGTCCGTGTTTTAAAGGAGTTCAGGAACAAAATGAGTGGAAATGGTGACGATTTGTTTCACTGATCCCCGTCTCCACCAGAACCTCCAGAACCAGATGACCCGTCCTCCTGATGATCTGGATCGCCTTAAAGAGTCCAGTCAGAGCTGCTCGGTAAGATAATGTTAAAAACTGTTGGCCACAGTTTGCCGCCGAGCAAACAAACAACAAACCGCCGGAGTCTGTGCCGAGAGTGAATTCACGACGACTCTCAGCTTTCACAGAGCGACTGATCAGAAAAAACACACATAAACTATATGAAAACCAGAAAACTCAGGTACGCAACAACAAAACTCAACCAATCAGAAAACAGACAAACCTGAAAACTCGTCAAATCACAACTTTAAAAAAAAAACGTCAACAAAACGTGAAAAAGAAAAAAAAGGTTACTAAATGGGAAAATAAAACGCGACACGAAAAGGAACAAAGTTTAAAAATGGCAAAATGTGAAAATCTGAAACATGACAACCCGAAAAATCAGAAAACGGCAAAATCTAAAATCTGAAAACAGAAGAACGAAACATGAAAACTCTGAGAGGAGGCCCAGGAATCGCTAAAACAACGATAAAAAGAAACAAAGGGTAAAACAACGACAGGACGTGACAAACAGAGCCAAAACACAAACAATCAGAAAACACAAAACATGAAATTCATGAAAACCAAAAAACTACGTAACAACAAAACACAGTGAAAACAAATAAACATCAACCAATCAGAAAACAGACGAGGTGAATAAGATAAAACAGAAAAGCTGATGAAACGTGAGAAATCTGAAAAGTCTTAAA